>NC_082703.1:27057006-27369339 GCF_949987515.2 Delphinus delphis
TTCCTTTTGCAATTTTAAATGCGGGGTTTCAAGATAACCTTTTTGTTATATCGCATTTGAAACACGTTTTCATTGTGTCGCATGAACTAATCATTGGGTTTTCATGGAGGAAACTGGAGCAGGGGACATGTGGGGTGGGGGAATGAAATAAGCATAAGACTCAAATAGTTAGATATGAGACATCATGACAAGTTGCTTAAAGCAATGCATTTTTTCATCCCTGGCTTAAAGACATTGTTTCCTCTTCACGTAAAAAGCATCTTATGTATCAAGTGAGTTCATTTTCTTTTTTAAATCTTAAAGTTAACAGAAGTACAACTGTAGGATCTTCCAAATTATATATGTTTGTGTGTGCCTGTGTATTTTTCAAAGACCTTAGGTCCTTATTGTTGCTTCATAGGCAAATGTTTGCTCTTAACTCTTGTCGGTGTGCGGCCAGGCAATCATAGGGGAGGGAATTACACAGGTTAAGAAGGGAACTGAGAACGTCAGAAGAATGATGCCAATGAAGGGGGACAGGATCAATGAGGTAAAAATAAACTGTTGTGACGGGGATTCTGTGACTGAAGAGATAGGAGTTCTTCCTCAGAGTCGGGCATTTGAATTCACTATCTGGGACACAATGCAGTTATGGGTCATGACGTGGTCCAGCTGGCAGCTGTGAGAGTAACTGGCAGGGCTGTGGAGGAGAAGCCAGACCTGCTTTAACTCCAAGTGTATTTGCTGGAAACGAGCATTTCTTTAACTAACGGTCTCTAATCTTCTATAAATCTCTACAGAGATAATTATGTTTCAGTATTAGTCATTAAGGTATAATCTCAAGCAGGAAGCGGTAAAAAGTAAAGATACAGAACATCTCCTTTCTGTTTCATTCGACTGACTTCACAGAATAAAGAATATCATGACAATGGTCTCCATGGCAATAAAAGTAAAGGAAGAATGTTTAATGATTTGCGTTCAATAAACTGTTTTCCATTGCAGATCTTAAAAAAGGATCACGGCATCTGCCTTTAACATTTATAACTCTACACAATAACTCAATTTATTGGCAATGGACAAATGTCACTTAAAGAAATTCAAGAGCCTACCTAGTGCTTAGATGTTAGTGTCATTCTCCAATAAAAGAAACCAGAAATCCATGGGGAAATGTATGATTCTAGAATTGGGGCAGGACATATACAAGATGAGCCTAGAGCACTTGCACGTCCAGAAAGCAACAATCCCAGAACAACAAAACAAAAACAAAACCCCACATTAATGGGGTCTGTCAAACAACACAGTAGCCAGTTGACAAAGCTCCCACTGGCTTAAGCTGGAACAATTAGAGCAAGAAAAAAAAGTAATTTTAGACTTTAATCCAAAGTATAACATGAACATCCTTGAATCCACATTGGTTTAAATACATAAATGGAGAGAAAAGGCAAATCTCCGGTGCAGAAGAATACAAAATAATTTACGTAGACCCCGCCCTCAAGGAGGTGCTTAGGTGTGGGCAGTGCACGGGGACGTGCTTCCCAAGAGTGCAGTAGGGAAAGAAGAACGACAGAGGCACCTCACAGTGGAGAAAGTTGACCAGGAGGTCAAGGTCAAGATCAATAAAGATACATCAGATACATCAGATTGATACTGATACCACATAAGGTTATGAAAATGGCACTCTGAGGCCTTCCTTCCAAAACCCCCTACCCCAGGCTAATCATAAGAAAAACATCAGACAAATTCCAACTGAGGGACATTCTACAAAATTCCCAACCAGTACTCCTCAAAATTGTCAGGGTCATCCAAAACACGGAAAGCCTGAGAAACTGTCCCAGCCAAGAGGACTGAAGGAGACACAACGACTAAATGTCATGAAGCGTCCTGGATGGGATCCCGGGACAGGAAGAGGACACTGGAGAAAAAGCAATGCAAGTGTATCTAGTTAACAGTCATGCATCGATGTGGTTTATTAATTGTAATGTAAGATGGCGATAATAGGGGAAAACGAACATGAAGTCTATGAAAACTCTGTACTATCTTTGCAATTCTCTGAAAATCTAACTGCTCCAAAAAATAAAAGTTTATTTAAAAAAATTTTTTCAGGGACTTCCCTGGTGATGCAGTGGTTAAGAATCCACGGGTTCAAGCCCTGGTCTGGGAAGATCCCACATGCCGTGGAGCAATGAAGCCCGTGCACCACAACTACTGAGCCTGAGCTCTAGAGCCCGCAAGCCACAACTACTGAGCCTGCATGCCACAACTACTGAAGCCTGCGCACCTAGAGCCTGTGCTCCGCAACAAGAGAAGCCACTGCAATGAGAAGCATGCGCATTGCAACGAAGAGCAGCCCCTGCCCGCCGCAACTAGAGAAAGCCTGCGTGCAGCAACGAAGACCCAACGCAGCCAAAAATAAATTAATTAATTTTAAAAAATTTCAGAACTACTGCATGGCCCTCTCTCCCTTCTATTAAGTATTTAACTATTATCATTTAATTTCATCTTATTTAATTTTCTTATGTGCAAGAGTGATCATGAACACAGCCAAGATTTCTTTTCTAAAAATATTATGGGGCTGTGATAGTTTAATAAAAGAGTTCACTTTAATTCAATTAGAAGGAAAAACTTCTACCCTTTTTTCTTTTCTCCCTTCCAGGGAGGAAACACTGTGTTATCTTATTAGCAGAATTTCCCGAGGGCTTTTTCCCCTTTGATGAATTTGTTGTAGTCAAGGAACCTTGGAAAATAAGATTGCCAAAGGATATTTCATTTATATATACACACAAATATTATTTTTCTCCTTTAAATCAAAAGCTGTTAACGGAGCGTTAAGAAGGAGACTCTCACTTTCTATGTTTATTGAGAAGACTTTGATGTCTTTTCTGAATAGACTTGATAAATACTATTAAGGGAAAAGCCAATGTATAATGATGATGATTTTAAAAGCGTTTTCAGAAAAAGACATGACCAAATTGAATTGAGAAGTTAATAACACAGTCAATCATCAAGTGCATATCATATACAATAGAAACGTAGATTTGACATCTGACACTTCATTGACCCATTTGGTACACAACTGTCCCCTTACCCTGCTGCTTTTCGATTTCCCACAAGGTATAATATGGGGTTAGACGTGACGGCGGATTAATAGCAGGACACCAATATCATCACTGTCACAACATAAAAATTGAACAGTTTTTTCTCAAATGAGAAAAAGATTAGATACATACAACATCCATACTAAAAGATGAGAGTCAGAATTACTCAGATCATAGATATAGAAGGATATTAGGAAAAACAAACAGACCACTCTGGGCTTAGGAACCTAAAAACCCTTCATGGAGGAAATGAGAGTTACTTGCTCTTGGAGAGAAAAAAAGAGAAATAGGGCTGGCCAGCTGGTACGACCAAGGTGAGAACGACCACAGCGAGTCTAGGAGAGAATGAGCTGGTCATCCTTAGTCAAATGACTCAGGCTGTTAGGAAATGAGAAGAAACACCAAAGGAATCAACAGAAACATGTGAAAGGGTCTTGAAAACAAGACAAGGAAAGGTAGTTTTTAACCTTGATGCTTTTAGAGTAGGAAGCTAGATGATAAAGGTGGTTTTTGGCGGAAAAAATCACTGCGTCACTCTCTAGGAGAGAATAAGAGTCAGTAGAAAAGACTTCTGCGGAGCCAGCCTGGCCGGGTGGGAATAAGGGGAAGAGGTCAGTCCATGAACATTCGGAGATGAGGAAGGGGGTGAGGGAAGGAAGAACCAATGATGTGTCCCAGGTTTTCAGCCTGGGGACCTGAGAGAACTGTGATAAAACAGAGAGAAAAAGCAAGAGATGTGAGAACTCAGCCTGTTGCAGACAGGAAAGGAGTGATGGATATTTTCAGCCATGTTCATTGGTAAATGTGATGGGTAAATTCGTAAATAATGCCCATAGATAAGTAGAAATAGAAAATATGGTAATAGGACCTAAGACTCATATGAGCTGACATAAAACCATGACTGTACTAAACATGTAATTATCCAATATTAGCGCCAAATAATGAAGAAAAGGGAGAGTCAGAGTTTTCAAGTACAAGGTCATGAGATAGATATTTCAGAGGCTCTTTTGAACCTACAGAATATGCTATAATCTATCAACTGATCTGAGCAAAACACAGGCAGCATCAACTCTCCAACAACATCTTTCTTACTAGTCAGTAGTGAGGATGACCGAACACTTCATCATCCAAACTGAAACCCTTTTGAAAGGAAAAGGGGGCAGTCGTTTTCATTATTTTTAGTTAAAATGGGCACAAACGTGCACTGGCCTGGGTGAACCAGACGCATCATGACCTCATCTCACGTTCCACAATCCACCCCACAGACATTCCTTAATGGGAAAAGCCCTGACTATTAGGAAAGTTTTTATCCTAAAGCAGTTTAGCCAATGTCTTAGCAGCAGTAGTTTTCCAACTGGCAGTTTTCCCGGACGACCAGAGGCCCTCAGCTGAAAGCACAGAAAAAAATGGCAGCAGGGCGGGGCAGGGCTGCTGGAAGGACAGGGAACAGACTGCGTGAAGGGAAAGGACAGGACCATTAAGACAAGCGTCTGCACGTTAACAGTCCGCTCCTTCATCTCCTCTCCCTGAGCCCTGACCCTGCTGCATTCTCGCTATTACTTTGGCGCTGGGGAATTCTGAGTCAACTTGAGAGGACTGAGGGATGCCCAGAGAGCTGGCAAAACATCACATTTGGGTGTGTCTGGAGGAGATCAGCATTTGAATCTGTGAGTCAGTAAAGAAGCTCACCATCCCCAGTGTGGGCAGCAACATCCAATCCACTGAGGGACCAGAACAGAACAAACAAGGGGAGGAGGGAAGATGCACTCCCTCCGACTGAGCTGGGACACCCACCGTCTCCTGCCCTCAGACACGGGCACTCCCGGTTCTCAGACCTTCAGGTTTGGACTGGAACCGCACCACCAGCTCTCCCGGCTTCTGGCTTGTAGATATCAGATCTGGGGACCTGTCCTCCTCCATAACTGTATGGACCAATTCCTCCTAATGAATCAATCAATATCTCTTTTTCTCTCTCCCTCTCTCTATATATATATTCATATTTATGTATTGTTTCTTTTTATTTATTTATTTATTTATTTTTGGCTGCGTTGTGTCTTCGTTGCTACGCGCAGGCTTTCTCTAGTTGTGGCAAGCGGGGGCTACTCTTCGTTGCGGTGTACGGGCTTCTCATTGTGGTGGCTTCTCTTGTTGTGGAGCACGGGCTCTAGGTGCATGGGCTTCAGTAGTTGCGGCTCACGGGCTCTAGAGCACAGGCTCAGTAGTTGTGGCGCAAGGGCTTAGTTGCTCCGTGGCATGTGGGGTCTTCCCGGACCAGGGCTCGAACCCGTGTCCCCTGCATTGGCAGGCGGATTGTTAACCACTGCACCACCAGGGAAGTCCTGTATTATTGTTTCTGCTTCTGTGGAAAACCTTGATGGAGCAATGACGTTGCTGATTTGCCCCTCTCCACACCATTTCCTTGCATTTGTGACTGTTCAATGTTTTTAAATCAAAATAGCATTCAGAGTTACCTGAAGGAAAGATATATGAAACTCGACTGTAAATGTGAACAGAGCCCAAACGCCTCTGGATTCTGCAGAGGGACCTCCGGGGCTGGCAGCCAGGCTCACACTGGTTCCCTCCTGGGTCTGAGAGCAGCAAAAGGACTGTCCATGGTGGGAAGTACCTGCCTTCCCGTATCTTCTCCGAAGCTAAAGAACACAATTTCCATAACTGAATGTATCACAACTATGGACAAGTTAGCTTATCAGAAGAAATGGAAATACACTGCCAAATTTATGCTCCAATATGTGAACCTAATTATCGTATCAGAAGAATTTATTTCTGATGGGTTCTTTTTTGTCAGCTGCCTATCTTTCACTTTCTCACACATGACAACATATATACTGATACCATTTTCTCTGATGGTAAAAATTTTTTTCAGTGGCCTGTGGCCATTACAGAACATTCAGAAAGTGGGAACGTTTTCAAGAAAATAAAAATTAACTACCATCCTACCTCTTGTAGTAGGTAGTAACTACCTACTGTTACTAGTCACTTATAGCCGTTGCTGGGATTTTCATGCATACATTCTTTTAAGCTTCAACATATTTTCTGCTACCTCCGTGGAAACATGATTTAAAAAATCCAAAACATTTCTGTATATATGAGTATATCATACTTTGCTCCATTACATAATTAATCATATTTCTCCATTTATTTTCTTTTATTTTAAATATCCTCCTATTTGTTGTTGCTATCACATGGTGTTAAATGGTCTGATAATTTTTAGGGCAAATAAAATAATGTTCACTTCTTTACAGAAAGATTGCAGCCATCGACACCCTCACCCCTAATGGTTTATATAGCCGTGTTTGGATCTGCACACAGTTCTTAGCACTGAAGAGGAGTTTTTAAATACCTGCGAATTTGATTGTGTTTTATCCTGCATTTCCTTATTCATGCAGTTGAGATTTTCAGTACGTTTGACAAATGCTATGTTTTCTCTCGTATGATCTGTATGTTGAGCTCCTTACCCACCTAAGCAATTTCTTATTTGTGAGAGCTTGGATGTTACGCATTTTCTGCAGTCACTTGACTTTGATTTTATTCAGGTTTCTAATTCACTGCTGTATTGGATTTTTAATCAGTGATTTAATGATTATTCCTTCAGCCAACATGGATTTATCAAGCACCCACAAAGCACGAAGAACGTCGCCCAGTGAGGGGACACACTGATGAATGGGCTGGACCCCTCTTCTTTACCATTAATTCTATTGCTTTTATTAAACACTTCATTCCTCTTCCTTCTTAATTTTGATGTAGAGTCATTTCTCTTTTATTTTGCATTTTTACGAGTTTTAAACAGTGGGATTTTAATGCATGGAATTGGTGCCATGTCTTTTGGAAGGGCTGAAAAAGCAAACGAGGACCAGAATGAATCAGAAATGAGTAATTATAGAAAAAACAGCTCCTCCCCCCGCCCCAGGGACCTAAGGGGAGGAGGTGGTGTTGCCAGTGCCCAGGAGCTGGAAGAGAGGGGCTGGGAGGGGCTGGATGCACGGGGCGGGGGGAGAGGAGCCCATGGACGGTGCTCCCCAGGGACATCTCAGTGGGCAAAGGTTACAGTCACCAGAATTCTGCTTTTAACAGTTTAGTTCCTTTTTTTTTTTAAATAATTGTATCTAAACTACTTTGAGTCTATTTTGGTTTGCCATGTGAAGTGATAGGTTTAATGATTTTCTTGGAATCACTAACGAGTCAACCTGAGTATGTTTTAACGGTACTCAGAGTCACACCTGGACCCAGGAAACCCAACATGCAGTCAGAGCTGAGAGGCTGACTGTGTGGCATCTCTGGGGACAGGCCAGGCACGTTCTCAGGGTCTCAGTTTAACTGTCTGTACAACTAGGAGCTTGATGAGTTAATTTCCAAGGTTACTGTTTGCCTAAATACATCAATGTATTTCTACTGAGCTTTTAAAAATCCCACTTATTACATATTTTGATTTATAACAGTTCTCAAGCTGCCCATAATAACTATGACACTATCAGGAATAAAGTATGGTCTCATACTTTTTAAAATCCAAGTTTTATGAAAGTGTCTATTAGATGAATGACTATTTTTGCCCTAATGAGTACATTTCAGTAATTGTGGTTCTAGCCTACACAAAGTAACCAAATTATCATCAATTACTTGTATGGAAAGGTACATATGAATGACTCTCATGATGTTGATGACGGCGATGATGACAGAATTGTAGCACTCCCGACACTATGCAAACACATTTGTCATCCCCTTATTCTTAGTTTCTCCGAACTATATAATAAAGTGGAAATCCCACCATGAGTTCAATTACAAGCCCTGTAGGTGAAGTAGATACAAAACCCCAAAGCCCAGTTTGACGGATGGCATATCGTATATATGTTCACTCACTCGCATTGATCCTGTGTACTCTAGATACTGTCTGATTCTAATGGCCTCCAACAGGTTAACAGTGTTATGTATGATTAGTGAGATTTTTTTTTAAATGTGCCTTTGTTCTCTACTAATGTCTTTAAATAGATTGTTTCCAAATCTCTATATTATGTAAACCGAAGCCACTATTTAGTTGCTGTAAATTGCTAAGTACGGAATTAAGTATTAGACGTTTCATGAACATAGGCGTAATATAACCATGAGCAATTAGCTGCATCATTTGCATACAAGTTGATCTAAAACATAAGCATAAACATGGTATGGTCTGGACAAATTCCCAGGAGAATCATTCTCTCTGTCTCTGTCGCTCACACACACTCTGATAGAAACACACAAATTCTTTCTCCACAAATATTCACTGATAGTCACAATGTAACCATTCCTTCTTTTAGCTTCACACTTGACTTCAATATGTTTTGATCAAAAAGAACGGTAAGAAAAAGTTTGAGGACAAATAAGATATAGGGATAGCAATAAAGTGTCTCCTTCGATGAGATACTCATTAATTTCAAAGGGAAAACAGTCATTTTACATTGAGATATTTATCCTACACCACCTTATCCAAGTAATTAATGTTAGTATCCTAAGTGAAAAGACACACTGAGATCCTGGACCCTGTGAATTGATGCATGGAAAAGGGTTCATCCCTTCCGGGGTATTCTGGCCAAAATGCATCATTCCACCAAATCATGAGACAATGTCAGACAGACCCACAGGGAGACACATTCTACAAAATAAGTGACCAGCAACCTTCAAACTCATCACGTTCTTCAAAGTTAAGGAAAGACTGTCACAGATTGAAGGGATCCAAGGAGATGTGACGATTTAATGTCACGTGGGATACCGGATAGAAAAGTGACTGGAGAGAAACTGGGGAAATCTCAATAGTTATTAGTAATGTTGTGTTGACATTAATGTCTTCATTTTAATAACTGCACTCTGGTTCTGTAAGATGTTAACTTTTGGAAGAAAGCTAGTGAAGGTTATAAGGAAGGCTTCAAAATAAAAATGTTAAGCCCCGAGATGTCTGAAGCCCTCAGTAAGAATGAGTCTGTTGGACCTTTTCTGAAGTCAGTGTTTATAGGGAAAGAGGACGGTGAACCAAAGGTGGCAGGAGGCACGGTAAGTGAGAAAAATCTACAGCTAGAAAAGCAGGTCCAGGTCCTCAAGACAAAATGCCGGCTATTCTACGCAAGTTAAGTAGTGTTTCCCCTCAATGTAACTCAATCCTACTAGGATACGACAAAGCCTGAAAGCATCCTTGTTGTCTGAGCTGATGTTCCACGTGGCAGAGTGAACTTTACAAACCTAAGCAGCATATTTGTTTCTGCTCGGAGAGAAGGCTCACTGTGTTGCAGAAAACAACTGGAAGGAAAAACATCGGGATTGCAAAGAGAACAGGTAAAACAATCTGGGGGACCCAAAGTAGAAAATAGATATCCGTGGTTGCATTCTGATGTCAATGAACGATGGGAAAAATAACTGGGAGAGAAGAAAGTCCTGTGCAGAAGCCTTCTAAATCATTAACAGTTCCTCTGCTCAGGACGGGGGAGCTTACCACCCCGCTCTGTGGCCGGTCACAGTAACTTCCTTCCAAAGACAGACTGGAAAGGTGGGAAGGCAGAGGAGCTGCACAGAGCAGACACCTGACAAAGTGCACGGAGGGACGTGCTCAGAGGATGCCTTACCTCGGTGGTCTTCCTCCCCAAACCTACAACCCCAGGGCAATCATGAGAAAAACATCAGACAAATCGCAACTGAGGGACAGCCTACAAAATACCTGATCAAGGGCAAGGTCACCAGAAACAAGGAAAGTCTGAGAAACCCTCACGGCCAAGAAGGGCCTAAGGAAACAAGATAACTAAATGGAGCGTGGTACCCTAGATGGGATCCTGGGACAGAAGGAGGGCATGAGGTGAAACCTGAGGAAATTAGATAACGTACTGACTTTAGTTAATAATAACTTATTAATATTGGCTATTTACTGTGACAAATGTACTGCACGGACATAAGACGTGATAAAAAGGGAAACTGGGTGGAGCACAGATGGGAACCCTGTACTATCTTCACAACTTTTCTGTAAAGGTTCTGAAATAAAAAAAAATATTAAAAAAAACCCCACCAAATCTGAGAAGCAAGACACACTGATTTAAATTTGACATGTTCAGTATACTGTAACATTAATACTTAATACATTATGATATTATGTTAACAAATCATATATTATTTTTTATATATTTTGAGACATTCTCTCCCACAACTGATAACCTCTGATTGGTCTTCAGCAGTACCTGAGTATTTTGGGTTATGCAATTTCAGTGACTTAAGGAACACAGCTGATTTTCTTTTTAATGTTTATTCCAGCTTTCTGAGATACTGCTAGAATTTGGAGCACAGATTTAAAATGCTGTTCAAATGAATTCTGGGGTGTCTGAGGAAGAGGGAAGTCAAAGCAGCTTCCAGTGGTTCTGGAAATACAACCTCTGGAGAGCTGCTGGGTGACAAGCTGCACTGTCTCTATTTCCAACAGAATGGGCTAGGCGACTTGTGCTCTGAGTGATTTTCTTTGCTGCATCTCACAGGCAACAGTCTTCCATCATCCTTAAATCATCAACAGAGTCTTCAGTTTCACTTGCACCGGAGCCTTCCTGCCCTAAAAAGGCCAGGGCTAGCTCAGAAAAGCAATGTGATACCTAGGTGTATCCCCCCACCTCCGATACTCAGATACCCGACTCTGACCACAATCCCCTTCCCTTTCAGTTCATTTTCTCTGTTACTCCCTTTGTCTTCCCTGATCACAGTGACTCCTCTGGTTCTGGTCCCACTGCCGACTCCTTATCAATAAGCTCCATCTTTGCCTTCATTCTGGCACCTTATGATGCTGGCTGTTCTCCAGGCTCAAGTATTGAATATAACCATGATTTTTGCTTCCTTCACTGGCTATTGCCCCTTCCACTCAAACAATACTCAACGTCAGGTATTCTCTACTCGCTACATCTCCATCAAAACCACCTTATCTCTCACCCTTCAGCACAGAATCTCCATCCCATTGGTTGTCTAACTCTATAGAAGAATTCAAAGACAAGCCTGAAAGGTCCAAAAGGTTCATAACAGAGAAACACCTAATACGGGACCACGTAGTTTACAATTCATCAGAGAGACTATGGTAAACCACGGAAGGTATTTAGCCTTTTAGTAAGATTACTCTGACCATTTTTTGTAGAATGTATTGCAGACAAAGGGTACAGGTGCTGAAGCTAGTTAAGAGGGAAGGGTTAATGAAGGCTTTCATGAGGGTAAAACAGTAGGCTTGACCTGAAGGGAGGCAATAAAAAATAATCTCTGGGCTCTTAAGATTTAAGAAAAGCAAGAAAAATGATATAAGTACCAAATTTTGAAGCTCGGATAACTAAAAGAAAGATGATATCATTAATAAAGAAAAAGAATCCTTCAGGCATGTGGTATCATTAATAGAAGAAAATATGCAGAGTCATGTGTGATAACTGTATTTGTTCAAGGGAGTAGCAGTAGCTGACTTTGTTTTAAATATAGGTTATTTAAGATGCTGCTGAGATATTCGAATTGAAAAATAAAATCGATGAAAAGAATAACAGAGGCAACCGCTGGGCTTAGAATAAACTGGAGATTTCCACAAAACAGACTGAAGGGAAACTTTTTAATTTAGAAGATGAGCTAAAAGAATTCCATCTAGTGGGGCGTCCCTGGTGGCACAGTGGTTGAGAGTCCGCCTGCCGATGCAGGGGACACGGGTTCGTGCCCCGGTCCGGGAAGATCCCACATGCCGCGGAGTGGCTGGGGCCCGTGAGCCATGGCCGCTGAGGCTGCGCGTCTGGAGCCTGTGCTCCACAACGGGAGAGGCCACAGCAGTGAGAGGCCCGCGTAGCGCAAAAAAAAAAAAAAAAAGAATTCCATCTAGTGGATAGGAGCTATCAGGGTGTTATTTGCTTTGTCTAAACAAATTCAAATAAATTATGATTCAGTTCTTATTTGCTCAAGCTGTTGAAGCAGGCTAATTTAAAATTTAGTAACTCATTAGAGTACTAAATACTCATTTGATACTGATACTAAGTACTCACTGGATACTGATTCTTTTAAAAATGATAATAAATGGTATATTAGCCTATACACAGTGGTACAAAATTTGTTTTTTGTTAAATAATAATTCACAATACTTTAAAACAGCTAAGTCACCATTCAGTGTTGATGTCAAGATATGCTTGGTCTACGTAATCAGGACACTGTGTCTACTTTCCTATCACATTTGCACAATTGTTCAGTGAAAATCTTTTCAATGTGAGCTTATCTTTTACAACATGCAGGAGAGAAAACTCAAGGTTGGTTAAAAAAAAATATATTGAACATGTAGTAGCATTTTTAAGGACTGACTATAAAGCACTATTTACAATAACTAAAAAGGAAAACTTACGTCAATTAAGGGATTTTTCTAAGAGGCAGCCTTGAGGCAAGAGTACTTTATTTCAGCTAAAATGGACATATTTATACAACTTATTTGAAACGATGTCTGAAAGCTTATGGGAAATAAAGAGTTTTGAATATGTACTTCATGTTTCTTTTTGTAGTCAAGAATGACAAATACTCTTTCATGTTCTTATTCCAAACTCTATTTGCCAAGGATTACATAAAGTACAAAATACGACCATCAAGTAACAGCAACGGATTTTCCACCTGTTAGATTAAAATTTCAGAAACTGAGAATGGAAGGCACTGTCGAAGCTCCTCAGTTTAATCTACGCACACCAAAGCATCCACTTCACCATATTTCTGACCTGTGTCCACCCACCTCTTTGGGACTGTTACCAGAAGTAGCCCAGGACTCAAAGATACATCTCAGCCTTTGCACAGCGCAAACAAATTATTATAAAGTTCTTTCTCCTGATGAACTAAAAACCTACTTTTCTGTGTCTTTATTCCTTGGTCCTCCCTTTACATTTGGAACCAGCACAGCCCAAGCCTGACCTCTCTGACTTGAGAGCAATTTAAAACTTTGAAGACCACGAGAATGCCTCATTTCCCTCATTTCTCACGCAGGTAAGTTTGTTCAAAGTCATCACAGTTTTGAAAATGCATCGCCAGCTCAGCTCATCTAATCTCAGGGGCTTCAAGGGGTCCATGTTCTTTGTCAGGGAATACGAGGGGGTAGATGTGAGCCAGCATGGAGAAAGCAGACTCGTCGCTTAGATGGTCAGATTTTATATCTGCTTTTCTCCCTTATTGTACGTCATGGCACTGTACCCTGCAAAAGCCTATGCAGGGTAATAAATACTAAAATCCATTTATTTGTTATAATTTTTTTTGGATTAATCTGAGACACAAAATCACATTATCAACTGTCCCATTACTTTTTTGAAGGGAGTGAACTATTTCTTCTTTTTTTAAATTTTTTTGAAGTATAACTGATATACAACGTTCTGTTCATTTCTGCTGTACAGAAAGTGACTCAGCTATATACACACACACACACACACACGTGTACGTGTATAGTATTATACATACGTATGCATGTAATTGGTCACATGTTGCAAATATCATTTCATAGGCTATTGTTTACCTTCTTTATATTATTTGCTTCATATTATCTTCTGATGTACTTTTTACAATTTTGATGTACTCAAATTTTCCCTTCATTCTATTATTTATATTTTTATAAATTTGATGAAAATATTCCATTATTTCCGTCAAAATTCTTCCTGTGTGTGTATATAAATATACACACACATACATAAACATGTATACATATACATGTATACATATGTGCAGAAATATGCACATGACATATATTTCCTATATTTATCTTTAATTATTTTAAAGTTTCATTTTTCACATTTGGGATCTTAATCTATCAGGAATTTATTTAGGGAAAAATGTGTAATAAGAATCCAGTGTTCTTAATACCCCATGGGTGGGGCTGCTTTTATTTTGTGTATTTTTTGTGTGTATTTGGTGTACTTTTGATAATTTATAATTTAATCCATATATTAAAAGCTGTAGGATATCAGCTCCTAGGATGACGATGAGATTGCCTTTGCAAGAAAACGATGAGTTTTGAAAATGTTCAATGTATGTTTTTGAAAATAATGTCTATTGTTCACATATTGAGTCAAACATTATAGCAAGATAGCTAATTGTTATTCAGTTCTTCTAATTTTAGTAAGCTTTGTCTGCTTTATTTATAAGTTTCTGATAAATGCAGTTTAAAGACTCACACTAGGCTTGTCAATTTCTCCTTGAAATTCTGCCAGTTTGGGCTTCATACATTTTATCTACTTCAAAGCTCTGCTGTTGTTAAGGGAATTCAGGTTTACAAGTGTTACATCATTGTGGGAGATTGATTTTTTTTTTTTATCATGATGTACAATCCATATATCTCTATGAATGCATTTTTGTCTTAAATTTAACACTGTATTATATCACTGCTAAAACAACTTACTTTTAGTTAGTATGTTTTTAACAATTTTATCCCTTATTATCTTTCTGTTGTGTCTCTTGTAACTGATTTTGTTTGTTTTATCCAGTGAAGACAGTTTGTTACCATTTATTTTGATTTAAAAAATGACTCATGTACATGAACTTGTTTTCTGTTTATTTTCCTTTATCATTATTCTTCTTTTTTTTTGTTTGTTTTCTCATTTCATTATTCCATTGAAACAATGTTTTCTTTGTTACTTTGTATACCCTTAGTTTGGTTAGAAGTCCCAGACCATACTTCTATTAATGCAGCAATTACCCTTATACTCTTAACATACATAGATAATCACAAACACTCTAACAAAGTTTGTGGTTATTTAGTATTTTTATCCTACTTCTAAATATGACTTTAGAGCATTTACAAACTGTGGGGGATTGCTTATTATTTAAATGATTCACTGTCTCTTCTATTAAACAGGAAAAAATGTATCCACAAATAGTTCTATGTTTATTTTTGGTGTGTATACGATACGTAACAATATACTGTATTACACACAGTATATAATATGTACCAAAGCAAGGAAAGGTAAAATGAGACGGGGTTATCCGAGAAGACTGTGGAAAAGACACATATCCAAACACGCTTAGAACTTAATGTTTAGTGTGTAGGACAGAATATATTAGGGAAATTACATGGAGGACATCCACAAATAGGAAGCTGATGAGAGAAAGAGGGTTGGCCATTTGCAAAGAAAGGCCAAAATTCTTCAGAAGAACATCCTGCTAGATGTGAACACAGTTTGGCTGCCAAGGGTAGGTTAAGAGAATGGCGTAATCCCTATACCTTTGGTGTTCTGTGAAGAAACGTAAGATAGCATTCTAAAATGTTTCTGGACATGAGAGTTAGATTGAGAGACACATTATTAAATAAGTCTGGAAAGAAACACTGACTATGAAGGACTGATGAGGGTGGAGGCTAAATTCTAGAGGCTAAAATGACTGATTTCCTGAGGGTTTGAAATCATCGTTCATCTTGTAGACCTTGAATCAACACAGAGAGGACTCAATAAATACATGTTGCTTACATGTGAAGAGACAGCTACTGCAATAATTCAGCCTCAGTTGAGACCCAGATTAATTCAGTACCTACGGAAAATGGTTAAAAGAAATATATATAGAGAGAAATCAGATATAAAAAACAAAATAGTGCAGAGTAAGAATCACCAAGCAACCAGATCCTGAAGTTGTTTCAAAACACAAGGGAAAAGACAAGTAAGAGTCAATCAGAAACTCCATATTGGGGGGAACTTCAAGATGACGGAACAGTAAGATATGGAGATCATCTTCCTCCCCCAAAATACATCAGAAATACATCTACATGTGGAACAACTCCTACAGAACACATACTGAATGCTGGCAGAAGACCTCAGACCTCCCCAAAGCTGTGTGGATGACAGGCTCTTGGTGCTCCAGCCAGGAGTCAGGGCTGTGCCTCTGAGGTGGAAGAGCCAAGCTCAGAACGTTGGCCCACCAGAGACCTCCCAGCTCCATGTAATATCAAATGGTGAAAATCTCCCAGAGATCTCCATCTCAACGCTAAGACCCAGCTCAACTCAACGACCAGCAAGCTACAGTGCTGGCCACCCTATGCCAAACAACTAGCAAGACAGGAACACAACCCCACCCATTAACAAAGAGGCTGCCTAAAATCATAATAAGGTCACAGACACCCCAAAACACACCAGCAGACATGGACCTGCCCACCAGAAAGAGAAGATCCAGCCTCATCCACCAGAACACAGACACTAGTCCCCTCCACCAGGAAGCCTACACAACCCACTGAAGCAACCTTAGCCACTGGGGGCAGACACCAAAAACATCGGGAACTACGAACCTGCAGCCTGCGAAAAGGAGACCCCAAACACAGTAAGTTAAGCAAAATGAGAAGACAGAGAAACAACAGCAGATGAAGGAGCGAGGCAAAAACCCACCAGACTTAAAAAATGAAGAGGAAATAGGCAGTCTACCTGAAAAAGAATTCAGAATAATGATAGTAAAGATGATAGTAAAGATTGGAAACAGAACGGAGAAAATACAAGAAACGTTTAACAGGGACCTAGAAGAACTGAAGAGCAAAGAAACAATGATGAACAACACAATAAATGAAATTAAAATTCTCTAGAAAGGATCAATAGCAGAATAACTGAGGCAGAAGAACGGATAAGTGACCTGGAAGATAAAATAGAGGAAATAACTACTGCAGAGCAGAATAAAGAAAAAAGAATGAAAAGAACTGAGGACAGTCTCAGAGACCTCTGGGACAACATTAAACACACCAACATTAGAATTATAGGGGTCTCAGAAGAAGAAGAGCAAACGAAAGGGACTGAGAAAATATTTGAAGAGATTAGAGTTGAAAGCTTCCCTAAAATGGGAAAAGAAATAGTTAATCAAGTCCAGGAAGCACAGACAGTCGCATACAGGATAAATCCAAGGAGAAACACACCAAGGCACATATTAATCAAACTATCAAAAATTAAATACAAAGAAAAAATATTAAAAGCAGCAAGGGAAAAACAACAAATAACACACAAGGGAATCCCCATAAGGTTAAGAGCTGACATTTCAGCAGAAACTCTGCAAGCCGAAATGGAGTGGCAGGACATATTTAAAGTGATGAAAGGGAAAAACCTACAACCGAGATTACTCTACCCAGCAAGGATCTCATTCACATTCAACAGAGAAATTAAAACCTTTAGAGACAAGCAAAAGCTAAGAGAATTCAGCACCACCAAACCAGCTTTACAACAAACACTAAAGGAACTTCTCTAGGCAGGAAACACAAGAGGAGGAAAAGACCTACAATAACAAACCCAAAACAATTAAGAAAATGGTAATAGGAACATACGTATCGATAATTACCTTAAATATAAATGGATTAAATGCTCCAACCAAAAGACACAGACTGGCTGAATGGATGCAAAAACAAGACCCGTATATTTGCTGTCTACAAGAGACCCACTTCAGACCTAGGGACACATACAGACTGAAAGTGAGGGGATGGAAAAAGATATTCCATGCAACTGGAAATCAAAAGAAAGCTGGAGTAGCAATTCTCATACCAGACAAAATAGATTTTAAAATAAAGACTATTACAAGACACAAGAAGGACACTACATAGTGATCAAGGGATCAATCCAAGAAGAAGATATAACAATTGTAAATATTTATGCACCCAACATAGGAGCACGTCAATACATAAGGTAAATGCTAACAGCCATAAAAGGGGAAATTGACAGTAACACAATCATAGTAGAGGACTGTAACACCCCACTTCACCAATGGACGGATCATCCAAAATGAAAATAAATAAGGAAACACAAGCTTTAAATGATATGTTAAACAAGATGTAGTTAATTGATATTTATAGGGCATTCCATCCAAAAACAACAGAATACATTTTCTTCTCAAGTGCTCATGCAACATTCTCCAGGATAGATCATATCTTGGGTTACAAATCAAGCCTTGGTAAATTTAAGAAAACTGAAATTGTATCAAGTATCTTTTCTAACCACAATGCTATGAGACTAGATTATCAACTACGTGAAAAAATCTGTAAAACATACAAACACATGGAAGCTAAACAATATACTACCTAATAACCAAGAGATCACTGAAGAAATCAAAGAGGAAATCAAAAAGTACCTAGAAACAAATATCAATAAAAACACATCGACCCAAAACTGCAGAAAAAGCAGTTCTAAGAGGGAAGTTTACAGCAACGCAATCCTACCTTAAGAAACAAGAAACATCGCAAATAAACAACCTAAACTTACACCTACAGCAATTAGAGAAAGAAGAACAAAAAAACCCCAAAGTTAGAGGAAGGAAAGAAATCATAAAGATCAGATCAGAAATAAATGAAAAAGAAATGAAGGAAACAATAGCAAAGATCAATAAAACTAAAAGCTGGTTCTTTGAGAAGATAAACAAAATTGATAAACCATTAGCCAGACTCATCAAGAAAAAAAGGGAGAAGACTCACATCAATAGAATTAGAAATGAAAAAGGAGAAGTAACAACTGACACTGCAGAAATACAAAGGATCATGAGAAACGACTACAAGCAACTATATGCCAATAAAATGGACAACCTGGAAGAAATGGACAAATTCTTAGAAATGCACAACCTTCCGACACTGAACCAGGAAGAAATAGAAAATATGAACAGACCAATCACAAGCACTGAAACTGTAAGTGTGATTAAAAATCTTCCAACAAACAAAAGCCCAGAACCAGATGGCTTCACAGGCAAATTCTATCAAACATTTAGAGAAGAGCTAACACATCCTTCTCAAACTCTTCCAAAATATAGAAGAGGGATGAACACTCCCAAACTCATTCTACAAGGCCACCATCACCCTGATACCAAAACTAGACAAAGATGTCAAAAAGAAGAAAACTACAGGCCAATATCACTGATAAACATAGATGCAAAAATCCTCAACAAAATACCAGCAAACAGAATCCAACAGCCCATAAAAAGGATCATACACCATGATCAAGTGGGGTTTATTCCAGGAATGCAAGGATTCTTCAATATATGCAAATCAATCAATGTGATACACCATATTAACAAATTGGTTAAGGAGAAAAAACATTTGATCATCTCAATAGATGCAGAGAAAGCTTTCAGCAAAATTCAACACCGATTTATGATAAAAACCCTGCAGAAAGTAGGCATAGAGGGAACTTTCCTCAACATAATAAAGGCCATATATGACAAACCACAGCCAATATCATCCTCAAAGGTGAAAAACTGAAATCATTTCCACTAAGATCAGGAACAAGACAAGGTTGCCACACTCACCACTATTACTCAACATAGTTTTGGAAGTTTTAGCCACAGCAATCAGAGAAGAAAAAGAAATAAAAGGAATCCAAATCAGAAAAGAAGAAGTAAAGCTGCCACTGTTTGTAGATGACATGATACTATACATAGAGAATCCTAAAGATGCTACCAGAAAACTACTAGAGCTCATCAGTGAATTTGGTAAAGTTGCAGGATACAAAATTAATGCACAGAAATCTCTGGCATTCCTATACACTAATGATGAAAAATCCGAAAGTGAAATTAAGAAAACACTCCCATTTACCATTGCAACAAAAAGAATAAAATATCTAGGAATAAACCTACATAAGGAGACAAAAGACCTGTATGCAGAAAATTATAAGACACTGATGAAAGAAATTAAAGATGATACAAATAGATGGAGAGATATACCATGTTCTTGGATTAGAAGAATCAACATTGTAAAAATGACTCTACTACCCAAAGCAATCTACAGATTCAATGCAATCCCTATCAAACTACCACTGGCATTTCTCACAGAAGTAGAACAAAAAATTTCACAATTTTTATGGAAACACAAAAGACCCCGAATAGCCAAAGCAATCTTGAGAATGAAAAACGGAGCTGGAGGAATCAGGCTCCCTGACTTCAGACTATACTACAAAGCTACAGTAATCAAGACAGTATGGTACTGGCACAAAAACAGAAATATAGATCAATGGAACAGGATAGAAAGCCCAGAGATAAAGCTACGCACATATGGTCACCTTATCTTTGATAAGGAGGCAAGAATATACAGTGGAGAAAAGACAGCCTCCTCAATAAGTGGTGCTGGGAAAACGGGACAGGTACATGTAAAAGTATGAAATTAGAACACTCCTTAACACCATACACAAAAATGAACTCAAAACAGATTAAAGACCTAAATGTCAGGCCAGACACTATCAAACTCTTAGAGGAAAACACAGGAAGAATGCTTTTGACATAAATCACAAGATCCTTTTTGACCCACCTCCTAGAGAAATGGAAATAAAAACAAAAATAAACAAATGGGACCTAATGAAACGTCAAAGCTTTTGCACAGCAAAGGAAACCATAAACAAGACCAAAAGACAACCCTCAGAATGGGAGAAAATATTTGCAAATGAAGCAACCGACAAAGGATAAATCTCCAAAATTTACAAGCAGCTCATGCAACTCAATATCAAAAAAACAAACAACCCAATCCAAAAATGGGCAGAAGACCTAAACAGGCATTTCTCCAAAGAAGATATACAGATTGCCAACAAACACATGAAAGAATGCTCAACATCATTAATCATTAGAGAAATGCAAATCAAAACTACAATGAGATATCATCTCACACTGGTCAGAATGGCCATCATCAAAAAATCTAGAAACAATAAATGCTGGAGAGGGTGTGGAGAAAAGGGAACACTCTTGCACTGTTGGTGGGAAGGTAAATTGATACAGCCACTATGGAGAACAGTATGGAGGTGCCTCAAAAGACTAAAAATAGAACTACCATATGACCCAGCAATCCCACTACTGGGCATATACCCTGAGAAAACCATAATTCAAAAAGAGTCATGTACCAAAATGTTCATTGCAGCTCTATTTACAATTGCCAGGACATGGAAGCAACCTAGTGTCCATTGACAGATGAATGGATAAAGAAGATGTGGCACATATATACAATGGAATATTACTCAGCCTTAAAAAGAAATGAAATTGAGTTATTTGTAGTGAGGTGGATGCACCTAGAGTCTGCATACAGAGTGAAGTAAGTCAGAAAGAGAAAAACAAATACAGTATGCTAACACATATATATGGAATCTAAAAAAAAAAAAAAAAGGTCATGAAGAACCTAGGGGCAAGATTGGAATAAAGACGCAAGCCTAGTAGAGAATGGACTTGAGGACGTGGGGAGGGGTAAGGGTAAGCTGGGACAAAGTGAGAGAGTGGCATGGACATATATACACTACCAAATGTAAAAGAGATAGCTAATGGGAAGCAGCCGCATAGCACAGGGAGATCAGCTCGGTGCTTTGTGACTTAGAGGGGTGGGATAGGGAGGGTGGGAGGGAGCGAGACGCAAGAGGGAAGAGATATGGGGATATATGTATATGTATAACTGATTCACTTTGTTATAAAGTAGAAACTAACACACCATTGTAAAGCAATTATACTCCAACAAAGATGTTAAAAAAAAAAAAAAAAGACTACCAAGCAAAGGAGGCAAAATGTCAGCTTAGGGGTTAGACATATCTCAGAATTGTAGCTTCAATGCTCACTGTAAATACTAGAAATCATGATTATATATTGTAACCTAGCCATTATTATTAATAATAGATGGATAAAGTAATGTTACTATAAAAAAAAGCACCACATTTACAAGGCTGAAAGAGCTAGAATTACTGTCATGAAAATAATAAGAGAAAACATTCTTGTGGTGACATGACAAGTCAGGTTTTGGGTATGCTTTGCCCTGCAGTCTGTTTGCAATCACTCTGCAATTAAAACTATCCCTTTCTCCATTAAGAAGCGGAGTGTATGCCCTTCTCATCCCTTGAGAATACAGAAGTGACATTATGAGACTTCTGAGATGATGCTTCAACAGCCTTGCAGATTGAGAGGATAAATGTACAAATACACAATTACCAGAATATATATGACAACAGAGTGCTCACAACCTCTGCTGCAACTCACCCAGGAGACCAAACCATCACCCCTGTAGCAGTTGGCCCAGAAAGGTTAGGACTTGGTCAGTGAATATGTCTTTTTTTTTTTTCCTGCTTCTAACTCAGTACCAACCAGAGAGAGTTGAACATGCTCACCAAACCGATCACTTACGGGGGCTCCCTCTTGGTTGGTGCAGTTTCACCCCCAGCTTCTCCACACCAGCGAACCCCAATGAGAACACACCCAGCACCTTCCCTTTTCTTCACTATGAAGTTTTCCCTCTTCCCTATAGGCCTCTGAGTGTCTGAGAAACACAATGATGGTGCCTGACTCCCCTGTTATAGGAAACTCCAAAGAAATAGCCTCTGTTTGTTTTCATTTGGATGGCCTTCATTTGCTTCCACTAACTTCTGCTCAGGTCTTCTGAAACTGTGAGGTTCCAATGAGGAAGACGGAGATTTCCTCCTTGAGTAGAGATTACGTGGAAAGAGAGGTCTATCCAACAGTCAGCACCATCTCCTAAACACACGAGTGAGGTCACCTGAAACCACCCGTCCTCAGCCCAGCCAAGCACAGGCACACCTGCAGCGGCACGAGTGGTCCCAAGAGCAACAGCAGAAGGGCCGCCCAGCTGAGCAGAGGCAACACTGCTGACCTATGGGACTGTAACAGAGTTGATTTTGTCAAGTTACTAAGTCTGGATCTTGCTTGTTATACAGCCATAGGTAACTGTAACACACAGCATTTTACTTTTGGGGATGTGAATTTAAGAGTTATTTGCGTAGAGATGAGAGCTGATATTTGAACATTTTGTGGGGAATGGAACAGGTGATGAGAAAAAAAAAGGAAGCAGATTTTAATTAGGCGCTTTAGACGTGAAAGGAAGATGAAGAGCACAGGATGATAGAAAAATCAAGTGAATCTTTTCTAAAATGCAAAGGCCAAAGAACTGCAATAGAAATTCAGTTATGCCTGTGACGCGACTCATTTTCAGAGGAAAATACATAGAACCAGCAATGCAGATTGATCAGAAGCCCATGTGTGGTTATGTTGTGGTAACAGCAAGAGCTAAATGGATCTAAGCAAATGCCATCCGTCCAGGAGGCCACTCTGTCTTGGGTATAGTATGGCGAGGTGACCCTACAAGGGACCACCACTCCCCAGCTAAGTGTCTCTGTGTGAGTACACCAGTCATGACAAGACGCTGACACTGACTCAGTCTCCCACATATGTAATTAACTAAGAACTTGGGACTGTTAGGGCAGACCTCAAAAACAACCCCCAATCTTTTTTCCCTAATAACGTTAATTACCTTAGGAAGAGAATGAGCTTCAAACCTTAACTGGGCATCTACGTACGCCACACTTGGCTAAGCTACCGTAGCCTTTCTAGAATTACAGAAATGTCCAATTCTCCATCTAGACATACCACACAGAACTCAGAAACATATGAAACGTAACTTGCCATTTAAACCTTTCAGCAGAATTGTAAGATACTGACTGTATTACAGGTAAGCGTGCACGGTATGAATGTCTCTTTGCTAGGTAACGACACAACAAAATGACACGACTGTCTTCAAGGAGCTCCCCAAGGCAGGACTAATACAATGCAGTTGGTTATATCCAGAACACATTTCTCAATCTGCTCAGAAAACACTGAAGATGAAGTTTCCAAAAGATGCCTGAGAGCTAATTAAAGTATTATTAGATATATATCAGTGTATAATGTACTTATGAGAAAAGACATCCTTGGTTTCAAACATAAATAGTACTTCACTCTTTTCTGTTTTAATAAAAGAAAACTGAAATTAAAAAAAAAACCTGTCCTATACAATGCTATAGGATAAAAATGTTTACCCTTCTGCCCATTGATTTACATAAAGAATGCAATTACTTTTTTGGACACTAAATGCTGTTCATGAACCCTACTACCAGTGAGAAAAATTTTTGTCCTCTTCAGTCATATATAAAGGACCTTTTGTGCTCAGTGCTTGGAAGAAAATCCCTCAGGCTCTCTTATTTCTGAGGGGAGATCTGCGTACAGCTGACAGAGGGCTCAGTTCTCATTCACCCTAAACTTCCAGCCTTGGGACCAATGGGCCTTGTCCAGTCAATGTAACTGGGCATTCCCTGGTGTAGCTGCAGGAAGTTGTATGTGTCCCTGCGGCTGGGAAATCCTGTGATGGTAACACAGTCCCTCCGCCCCCTTCCTTATTCCCTTGGGCACTTGGCTGGCATCCACTGCTGCTGTCTGCTTTGGAAAACAGCCAGACTCCAGTTCTATTCTTCTCTGATCTTAGCTGGGATCCACCTCCATACTGACAGCTTCACCTTGGTTTTCCATGGACTTCAGAACATTCTGAATTTCTTCCAGGTCCTTTGTGCTTCCCCTGGGCCAGAGAGCCCATTGCCGTCTTGGCTGTGGGATCATTCTTCCCCAATTACATTGTTCCTATGTCAGGTCCACTCAATCTTAACTCAGAGTCTAAGAATTTAATAAGGGAAGGATTTGGGAGAGTAAGTCAGAACCTTTCCCTCTCTGAGGCATATTGCCCTTCACTGTGCCAGACTTCCTGTTCAAATTATTTAACACAATCATTCTCCTGTCTGCCTGTCTGCCTGTCTTCTCCAAACTCGGTTTCTTATCTTTCCCTCCTCCTCCAAAACTACCCCACAGAAGGACCTTTCTCCAATGTCTTCCCTATTTCAGCCCTTTAGCTCCCCTTAGTGTCTGACAGGCTTGTTTCATTAGGACTCCAGGAGAGAGGTCCTGATGTCTGGCCTACCAAGCTAGACTTCTGAAATGATAAAGAATAATGAAAAGGAAGTAAAACACCCTCTCCTCTAGTCTAAGAATGATGCCAAGAATGTTCTGCTGAAGAGGACACATCCTGAGCCCTTATCTCCAGCCCGACTCTCCACCCAGCCCCCAGTCCCATACTTTTTCCCCTGCCCTGGAGCTTTAATCATCTGAAATGAATTGTGAGAGGAGCTATGATTTCAGGGGAAAATATACAATATTGCCCCCATTACACGAATACTTACATCTGAAGGTTTTGATGAGGGTTCCATGTTCTGGAACAGAAACTATGCTAAGTGCTAAGAAGACAAAAACAACACTGAGATTTATATCAACAGAGAGTCACAGTACAAGGAAAATTAGCTGTGTAAATGCATGTGCTGTATAAGAATCTGTAAAAATAAACAACTGCTAAGTGGGGAAAAAGATCACAGTTCAAGTATGTGTGTGTGTGTGTACACGCAAATAACGTCAAAGTAGTTACATACATTGACTTAGAAAATGGTACCAAGAAGAAAATTATAGTCTTTAATTGAGCATATATCTAGAAAAGCATTCACAGTAACTGTCTAAAATACTACTAGATCCAAAAAGAGTGCAATTGAAAGAAATTCCTTGACAGTCTTTCCACGCTTGCCACTTTAAACATACTCCAGTTATGTCATTAACTTGTAGATAATTATTTTGGGTTACCTTTTGAAAATTTAAAACTAGTCATGTTTAATCCTTAATTTTGCTGCTAATTGTATAAAGGTGGTACCTAGCTATTATGCTGTCATAACTCACCCATTTCTGTTTTAAACTATCTCCATTGTATTAAATATGTGTATAAGTGCTACTTCTATAATGACAATATATACTGAATTTAAAAGTACTTTAGTGCTGGGTTACAGTAACATCTGGGTTGTGTTTACTCGGCATTGAGAATTCAAATTGTCATTAAAACTGAGCAGGCATCACTTAAGCACTAAATTATTGTTTTCTAATCATGAATGTAAGAATCTTCCACCGCAGATTATCTGTCCATAAAACAGAAAGTCTAAAAATATATCATCTTAAGGGAAAAAAATAAATTATTTCATTAAGTACAAGAAAACGTTAAGAACACTGAATAAAGAAGATCTTGCCAAACTAAAAATTAGAGCACACGGGTCCTCTTGCAGGTTTTTCCACTGACCTTCTGTGTAACCTGAACCAAAATCACTGCTTATCTATGCACCACTTCTCGTCAAGAGAAACAACGTATATCACTTGTCCTAAAGTTATGTTAGGAATTGTGTCAATATAAAATGAGGAAATGCATTTTAACATGTTTTCAAATTAATCATTAGATTCAAATATAAAAATGCAAATGTCTTAAGAATACATAATAAAGGGAAAACCTTTACTAGTGACACGTATCTAGAAATTATAGACAAATCATGCAATATGCGTAACCACAAAATAAAGTAGTATTAATATACTTCTTTTCTAATTTAAAAAGTTTGGTTCCAATGTTATACTATCTTTCAGTACTATACACTGCCTCTGTCTTAAGCTTACTCTTCAAAACATCCTAGAGTGGGAAGAAAGGGTACTTAAAAGTCCCTGATGGTTTCTGTATATTTTCACAGTCTTTGGCTAGGTAACAGAGAGACTGTTAGTAAGTTCTCACTTGGCATTGCTCTAGAAATATCCAACGGCTAGTATTCACATTGGTATCAATCAGTGAAGGATCTGCAATCTTTTATGTTCCTTACACCACATATGGCAACGTGTCTGTAGCAACGACCAGTTTCCAGACCCTGGATCTCCTAGTAGGTCACATATAGGAGGCTGACGTGTACTGGGTGGATCCCATCCCAGCGAGGCGTGATATGACAGGGTGCTCAAGGTCACCTGTGCTACTTAGAGATACACAGTATCTGCTCCCAGCAGAGGCCTTAATACTGGGTAGGATGGGTAGCTCTACAAATGCTTAGGTGTCCTCTCTTTGTTAATTTCTTGCTTCAACATTCCGCTATCATTTTCAAAAGGAATCCTGACAGATTTACTATTCAATTTCTCATTTATCAAATGCGTTGGTGGCACTGGTCTTTCACCTATGAATCTACATTGCATAGGTTTTCCTTACATTTGAAAGTCTTTATACATGAAATTTGGAATCGTCAAACAATCCAAACCAACATTCTTATTAAAAAGGAGTCTCCTTATCATACACTGACCTGCAAAACTATAAAATATATACTAGGGGAACATTTTTTTTTTTGACTAGGTTCTTTTAGATATCAGTCAAAATTATTTACTGAGCACCTACTAGGTACACAGCCCAAGAAGCTTTGGTCCAAGAAGCTTATTTCTAATACTCACTAGGAGCTTGTGACATTTCATTAGCTGCATAAATTCTTGGGCTTTAGAAGTTTTGTGTTTAAAACGAGGAGAGCGCCAAAAATAAATCAATAAATAAAGGGTACAAATGATCATATAAATGGAGCAAAATGTTCACAATCAGTGCATCAAATCTTAGGGAAGATTAGTGCAGGGTATATGAGTGTTTTATATTTCATTTTTATTCTTGCAATTTTTCCATAGTTCAAAACTGTTTGCAAATAAACAGTTTAAAAAACTGAGTAGAAAGTCAAGCCTTCATATCCGTATTATTATGGAAATTAACAAACAACAGCTATAAATGACCCAGCATGCGACACAGCAGGGGGTTTATAACACATCACAAACCATTTATTTTTCCCACAAAAGCAACAAAGAATGGATCACCATTGCTAAATCAGGGAACTTCCTTCCACCTGGGAAGAAAAACACAGTATCAAACAGTATAGAACTAAATTATGGAAAAGGCTACAGAAAGTACAGGACTTCCAAAGTAAACAGTGGCTAAAGAGGTTAAGGTTATGATGTAAGAAATTGATCTGAATTTTCAAGAATGGATGTGACATCAGTGGCCATCTCTGGGCTTCAGGCCTAAGCCCAATTTCCTTAGCATGACCTGTAAAACCCTTAACTCTCTACACGCTGCCAACTGGCCGTTCATCTTCACCCAAGCCCTAGATCTTATCACACATGCCGTTGTCAACTTGTTATGCTTTATCATTCTGAATAGGACTCACAGTATACCGTCCTCTGAAGCTCATTTTATCCTCACAGAAACTCATTTGGAGAAAGCGCAAGGAGCTTAAGCCCAAGGCCCATCTTGCACAGACCCCCTTCAAGGCCCTGGGAGAAACCTAGGAAAGGAAAATCTCACCATTCTCTCTTTTCACCTCTGTCTTCCCTCTGCCATGCCTCTTCTCATGTCAATGGCTTTGGCATGGCATGGAGACTGGAGATGCAGTTAGGGTGAACTGGCTGTACACTGACTTAGGCTTTGGTGGGATACGGTTATGTGGTTTGCAGTAATGTCTCTCCAGGGTTAATTTATTCCTAAACATGCAGGTGTAGGGAAGCCTTTCAGGATGACTCCCCCTGCCCCCTGGATTTGACCCCTTGCCCTACTGTCAGAAAGGTTGAAAGTCTGAGGTTGTACTGTCATATACACGGACAAAGACCACTGGCACTAGACGTATGTATAAGGCAGAGGAGAGAGAATTTTATGATAGATGCTGTAAGAAGTTTGTAGAAGCCTTCAAGTCATCAAATGTGCAAAACTTAAGTTAATGAATGTGCTTCTCATTGATGTCAAGTTTAAACAGAATTTCTCGCTTGTCAAGAATATCCTTCTGGGCTTCCCTGGTGGCGCAGCGGTTAAGAATCTGCCTGCCAATGCAGGGGACACAGGTTCACTTCCAGGTCTGGGAAGATCCCACATGCTGTGGAGGAACTAAGCGCGTGTGCCACAACTACTGAGCCTGCACTCTAGAGCCCGTGGGCCACAACTACTGGGGCCGCATGCCACAACTACTGAATCCTGTGCACCTAGAGCCCGTGCTCCACAACAAGAGAATCCACCGTAATGAGAAGTCCACGCACTGCGACGAAGAGTAGCCCCCGCTTGCCACAACTAGAGAAAGCCCGTACGCAGCAACGAAGACCCAGTGCAGCCAAAAAAAAAAAGAAAAAAATTTAAAAAAAAACGAATATCCTTGATAAAGCAGCATAAACAATTACCATACACCATAGACTCTTTCCCCTTTTGATGAGAATCACATATAGTATGTCAGAAGTCCCATGTTTCTAGTACCTAAACTAGTAACAGGACTACAAACAGTGGGTATAACAAGTATGAAATAACACAGTACATGTACTCCAACTATCAATAATAATTATATTTGATCAACCATCCTGGGGAAAAAAAAAAACTGAATTATCTTTCAATCTCTAAAGAAACTATTAGATCATTGTACATCGAGGTAGTCAAAGAATAATGAAGCCAAAAACTGTAGGAAAAACGCAGTATAACTTTGAGACAAATAGTTATAAAAACAATGTTTTTACTACATGTGGTTTTCTTTGTAACATTTGTGCTATTTATCAGCTCTTTTCAATTTATAATCTGGTGTAACTTTCTTCATGAGTATTCAGTTTTATAATCATGACTTTGCATTAGTTTTCTTAAGAAGAGTCTCCCAAACTGTGTACACCCCAGGTCGCAAAGTCTAGCTATCCACCTCCAGCTTTGTACATGTTTGAATTTAGGGGCATAAGCCTTGGAACCTGACCCCCAGTTCTGTCATTCCTTGGTCCTGCAGCAGCGGGCACATTATTTCATCACCGCGGGTTCCAGTGGGCCTGTGTTTCCCTGTAGCCACCGGATAACACTCTTCAGGGTGAGGATGACATCAGGCCATCTATGCTGAGCCTGCTTTGCTTAGTGACAGGGTCAGAGTAGTGTTCAGTAGGTTAAAACCGTTAGAGCAGCGACATAGAAACACTAAAGGGTGAGAGGAACATTTTGCTGTATCCTCGCTTTAGGAACCGGTCATCCACAGGGAATGAGATATTCACCAGCTCCTGGGCATGTTTCCTTCCTGCCAGCGCCTGCGTGTGTGAAGATGGAGGTTATTTTCCCCCATGAGGAACCATTTCTTGGTACCTCTATGGCTGACAGTGTCCATTCCATTGGAAATACTATTTTTAGACGTGAATCCATTCAATCAGGCTCTCTTCACTCTCACACTATCTTAAATTCTGCTGCCAGAACGTGGTTAGTCTCACACCCTTTGTACTTTCTTTAATAGGTATTTATTAACGAACGGATGGCACACTTCCCTAGCCATCTTATGAAAATGATACCTCTTCCCACCTGGGACTGTCCCCTCAGTAGTGTAAGAGAAATGAGTGTTTGACATCCTGTGATAATTATATGTCTCGTTATAAACGGACACATTGACATCCTTGTTCTGGGAAATGGGCTCTGATCTTCGCTAAGGTGAGTCTATCTCCAAAAGATGTATCTGCTTTTAGTAGGCGGTTAAAAGTAATTGTCTTCATTATCAAGGTGACGGCAAGACCCTGGATTAAAAACTGACCAAGATAATGACTATCACTTGCTAATGCCTCACAGGGAGGTGAGTCAGCCCTGCTCCCCACACCTAACCTAGCACTTCTGCACCAGGACAGGAGCACAAGGATGGGAAGCCTCTCTTTCCAAGTTGAATTTCCACACCATCTAGTGGAGGTAGGCAGACACATACATCAACAATTGAGGGGCAACACTGCCATGCTGAAACAGAGACTTAAACACAAGAAAACTGAAGGAGAACATAGCCTCTGTTCTATAGTAAATAACTTATATTTGGGAACAGTACAACCATGAACAGGAAAGTCATTACTGATTCAACACAGCCAAAGCCTGCGTCTTGGAAAAAGACAGAAGTTGTAAAGGAGTGGACTTGGAAGAAGTTACAGGTCCCGGGAATTAGAATAAGCAAAATACAATCAAATCGGATTTCACAGTTCCTGATCCCACTGAAAACTGTTTTACACGTGCTCTAAATGTGTCAAAGCCTCCTAATGTTTTGCATGTATATTCTCCTGCCAGTCCAGCAATTTCAACAGCACGCGTGCTTGTGCAAATGCATGGAACTGGAGATCTAGATTTATCCACGTGCGCCAGTAAGTTCTTGTGTTCGGCAACATCACGGCCCAAAGGAAGTCAATAAAAGTCGTCCTCCCTGTGCCTTTTGTGCGAGGCCCAGAGGCAGCCGCATCGGCAGTTACTTTCGTCAGAGCTGGTGGAGTTGAATACAGTGGCTGGAACCCAGACCGACCTGAAGTCTTCACATCTTCAAATTTGCTATAACTCATATTTTAGGATGGTTCAGACTGATCTGCCTTTTATTTCAGAGTTTTAAATGGGTACTCTACTTCTAAGAGTACCTCACGGAGAGTGTGCGTGCAGATTTTTTTTTTTTTAATGTCTTGATGAGTAAATGCTTTTAAAAGATTATTAGGTCATTTGAAGTACAATTTTTATTTAATAGCAGAATTAGACTCGGCATGGATTTACCAGGTGCCCAACTTTTGTGCAGTACAATTGCTAGGTGTGGAAGACTTTACAGCCTTACTTTTGGTAAATATGTTAAGGTAAGTATTTTAACAACAGATGATGCTTAAAATGAAACTGACTCTCGTTACATGCAAATCTGAAAGTTAATACAGCACTGAGTTTGCAATAGCATATACATGATGTTAGGGAATTGGCTTTTTATAAAGGAAGGGAGACTTCTTTATTGGTTTCATATGAAATATTTGTTTGAAAATGTATGCTTATTTAAAATATTGCAGCTACATTTAGTCTTGAAATCTAAACTCAAACAAAAATATTTGAATAATATTTATACAAGAATAAAATTAAATGTGCTTCAAATGAACCCACAAATATTGGGTTGGCCAAAATGTTTGTTTGGGTTTTTCTGTAAGATGTTATGGAAAAACCTGAAGGGACGTTTTGGCCAACCCATATCATTACTGTTTTTCCACAATGTAAAGATTTCAGTGTTAGTGATATGACCTATAGGAAACTCCAAAGAGTCCACAGAAAAACTACTACAATTGATAAACGAATTCAGCAAGGTAGCGGGATATAAGATTAACATACAGAAATCTGTCGCATTTCTTTACACCAACAATGAAATACCAGAAAGGGAAAAAAAAATCCCTTCTAAAATTGCATTTAAAATAAAAGTTAAATACTTAGGAATAAACCTGACCAAGGAGGTAGAAGACTTATACGATGAGAACTATAAAACACTGATAAAGGAAATTAAAGATGATTCAAAGAAATGGAAAAATACTTCATGCTCTTGGATTGGAAGAATTAATATTGTTAAAATGGCCATACCACCCAAAGCAATCTACAAGTTTAATGCGATCCCTATGAAGTGTCAAGTGTCCACTGACAGATGAATGGATAAAGATGATGTGGTACATACATACAATGGAATATTACTCAGCCATAAAAAAGAACAAAATAATGCCACTTGCAGCAACATGGATGAACCTAGAGATTACCATACTGAGTGAAGTAAGTCAGACAGAGAAAGGCAAATATCATATGATATTGCTTATATGTGTGGAATCTAAAAAATGATACAAATGAACTTATTTACAAACCAGAAACAGACTCACAGACATAGAAAACAAACTTATGGTTACCAAAGGGGAAATTGGTGGAAAGAATAAATTAGGAATTTGGGAGTAACATATACACACGACGATATATAAAATAGATAACCAACAATGACCTACTGTATAGCACAGCGAACTATATTCAGTATCTTGTAATAACCTAAAATGGAAAATAATCTGAAGAATATATACACATATACATAAAACCGAATCACTCTGCTGTCTGCCTGAAACTAACACAACATTGTAAATCAATTATACTTCAATTAAAAAAAAAAAAAGGAACACTCCTCTTTTCTCCACTCTGCCTTGGGCCACTAGTCCATCTTTCCATTTTATGTTTAGAGTCAAACGTCTGTTCTTGTTGCCTCCAATTTATGTTCCCTAATTCTCTTTTGAGCCATTCCAGTAAGAGCTCGACACTCACCGCAGCACCAAAATGGCCCTTGTCAAGACCAACAATGACCTCCTCAGGGTGGAACCCAATGTGAACAGCCTCTCCTCATCGGTCAGGACATACTAATGCCACTTGAGACAGTCGGGCACATCTTCCTCCCTGAAAGCCTTGCTTGAGATGTCTTCTAGGCAACAAACAGTCCTCAGTTTCCTTCTCCTTCACCCGCTGCCCCTCCATGAGCTCCACTTAATGGCCCTTCTCATCTCCCTCACATCTAAACCCTGGAGTAACCAAGGATTAAGTCTCTAGATCATGTCACTGTCTTCTTAGCTCCTCCATGACCTCATCTCATGACCAGGAACCCCAACATTTCCATTCCTATCTGGATCCTCCCTCCAGCACTCTGATTTGTAGGTCCAGCCACCCCATGACCTTGTTCTTTGCATGTCTGATGAACACTGACATATAACCTGTCTACTAACAAATCCCTGATCCCCATTCCACTCCACTAATCCTTTGGGCACGTCCTCTACCTCCAAAAACTTTGGAGTCATTGCTGACTCCTTTCTCACATTTTACCTTCATTCAGTGAGTATATTGTATTGACTCTAATATTAAATCCAGAATGCATGACAAACACTTCATTCTACAACTTCTTAATTGTTCTTACTGCTTCCTGGAATGGCGTTTCCCAGAATTCCACATCGCTGTCTCTTTACCTTTTCTCAGTGAACAGTTTCCCTAAACATCCTACTTACCCTTGCAACTCAGACTGTAGCCTGACAGCTCCTAGACCCCTTCCCTGACATACATGTGTATCACCTGTCACCGTGTGATGTGCTCTATGTTTCAGTTATATATTTGTTTACGGTGTGGACCCCTCAACTAGAATTAAGAGGGAGCCTAGGGATTCTGCTCTGCTTAGTTTAATGTTGTGTATCTAACCTCTAGAAAACATCTAACATAGAGTAAATGGCCAGTGAATATTTGAAGAACAAAAAGATTAATTTTATAAAGAGCCAAATACAATAAATAAATGTTTCTATTTTGTCAACTGTAATACTGGCAATCTGTGATTGCGTAGAAGTAACCTTCTATGCTAATGTAAATTTAACATAATTTTCTGCATAGGGTGTTTGTAAACACCTTATAAACAACTTATCCAAATTCTAAGTAAATACATTTAACAAAATCACTCCCAGTTACAGTTTTTTATATTTCTCTAAAATGGATTAATAAATATAGGTAGAAATAATTCAATTTATGTGGAAATCATTCCAATTTAAATGTCATTAGCAAAAGGTAATCAAATTCTCTTTTCAAGATGATGATATGGAAAGGGATGATTAAAGTAGTTTTTTTAACTCATTAACCTCTATCACTTAATATATGTAAATGAACCCTTTCACATTTAGTCAGACTGCTGTAACAAAATCTTTGTGTTGTTATTCATACCATATTATGAGTACTATTTATACTATCTTTATTTATACTGTATCTGCCTAAAACGATTGTTTTACAATCTGATGTGACAAACCCAGATCACATCTCATTGCTGAAATCCCCCCTCAGTGTGACTATCTAAGGAGGATGCTCGGAGTCCCAATTACCTGGGGAGGGTCTGTCTCACCAAAGGTCAGTATGTGGTAACACCCCAAGCCTGTGCTCCAAAACCACTGGCTCACTCTACCCCCTAAAATAACCATTCAGTAAGCACAGTGCTGAAGATACTCCCTTGAAAAGGTCTTCTAAAACTGTAAACAGCTCCATTTTCTTTTTTCTTCCTGTGGAGCAAAATCTAGCAAAGAAGCCTGGAGACTGGAAGTGTCTTCTCCAGCAATGGCCTCAGTGTGCAGGCCAGAGGGATCAGGTGCAGTGCCAAGATGGCCCATCTCCTGGATCAAGGCCATTGTGACCTTGCCACACACTACATTGATCAGAGCTCACCCGGATGGACAGGGGCAGTCCCAGGGCTGATGGGGCATGCATTCTGCTGACAGGGAATTAATAAGGCTGGCGATGGACGTACGAAACTGGGGAAGAAAACAGGGAGGTTCTAGAGCATTTTTTCTCATATAGGTACCCCAAGGACCCTAACTTCATGAAGTACTCCATGAAAATTAATTTCTGAGGTCCAGTCAAGTTTGGGAAACATGGCTTGCAAAGCCCTCGCTTGGAAACCCACTGATCGTGGGCATATTAAAGGTGGTGGTGAAGAAGCAGTTTTTACTCGAGTTTTAATATCTTCTCAAGACAAATTTAACTTCACTCAATCTTGCATTTTCCAATCATTTCATTTTGCATCTAACATTTATTTATATTATACTATTTATGTGTGTTTATGTTGTATTTCTGGTAAGGATACTGTATTTATATGATTACATTCTTATTTAAAATTTATTTGGATTATGTTTAATTTTTTTAATTAACTAATTTATTTACTTTTGGCTGCACTGGGTCTTCATTGGGTTGCGTGGGCTTCTCACTGCAGTGGCTTCTCTTGTTGCGGAGCACGGGCTCTAGGCTCGAGGGCTTTAGTAGTTGTGGCTCTCGGGTTCTAGAGCACAGGCTCAATTTTAGCACACGGGCTTAGTTTCTCCCCGGCATGTGGGATCTTCCCGGACCAGGGCTTGAACCCGTGTCCCCTGCACTGGCAGGCAGATTCTTAACCACTGCACCACCCACGAAGCCCAGATTATGTTTAATACTATTATGGTTAATATTATAAAAAACAAACTAAATTTGAATAGCTATAAGCTGGACTTCAACTAGGAACCTTCCATGACTACACATGAATCTAATAATAGTAACAGCAGGCACTCTGTACAAGGCACTCTTCTCAGCAGTGTACATGTAACTCACTAGTTAATTCTTCCAAACAGGCTATGATGCCATTCATTCTATTGTTACCATCCCGGTTTTAAAATGTGGAAACAGAGGGGCCAAGGGGTTAAGTAATTTATGCAAGGCAAAAGAGAAAGCAATAAAATTGGAGTATGAATAGTAATAAAAAGTAACAGAGGCTACAGGCTCTTTGGTGGGGCTAATGGTGAACTCCAGGAGGGCTCATGCCAAGGAGTACTTCCCAGAACTTCTACTGCCAGTGTCCTTGTCGCCACAGTGAGCCACAGAGGAGACCTTCCAGCACTAGCAGCCATGTAGCTGACAGGGTCCTGGTGCTCCGGCCAGGTGTCAGGACTGAGCTCTGAGGTGGGAGAGCTCAGTTTAGAACACTGGTCCACCAGACACCTCCCGGACCCAAGTAATGCCAAACGGTGAAAGCTCTCCCAGAGATCTCCATCTCAACGCTAAGACCCAGCTCCACTCAATGAGCAGCAAGCTACGGTGCTGGACGCCCCATGCCAAACAACTAGCAAGACAGGAACACAACCCCATCCATTAGCAGAGAGGCTGCCTAAAATCATAAGGTCACAGACACCCCAAAGCACACCACCGGATGTGGTCCTGCTTACCAGAAAGACAAGATCCAGCCTCATCCACCAGAACACAGGCACCAGTCCCCTCCACCAGGAAGCCTACACAACCCACTGAACCAATCTTACCCACTGTGGGAAGACACCAAAAACAACGGCAACTACAAGCCTGCAGCCTGCAAAAAGAAGACCCGAACACAGTAAGTTGAACAAACTGGGAAGACAGAGAAACAAACAGCAGATGAAGGAGCAAGGTAAAAACCCACCAGATCAAACAAATGAAGAGGAAACAGGCAGTCTATGTGAAAAAGAATTCAGAGTAATGATAGTAAAGATGATCCAAAATCTTGGAAATAGAACGGAAAAAATACAAAAAATGTGTAACAAGAACCCAGAAGATAACACAACGCAATGTGCCTTATTCAAAGGACGATTTTGGTCTTTTATTCACTCAAACCTCTGGTCTTGCTTGGACTGGGAATGTTTAGCTTGGAAAAGACAAGTGAAAAGGAAAATGATAATTATCTTAATAGGGTGAAGGAATCGCCACCTAGTTTTAGACGATAGTTTCTTGCTTTCCAATTTTCTAACAGTAGAAATGGTTTTAAATTCTGGCCCCAGACACCTACTAGCTGTATGAACACGACTACGGTGCTTAAGTCCAATTCCTCATTTGTAAAAGGAGCATTTTATTACCTATATGTATCTGGATGGTTTAAAAGAGTAAGTTGAGATCATGTAAAACCTCTAGCATGAATGAATAACTGTAAAGTGCGTGCCACGGAACCATCCCCCTGTATTCAGAATTACATGATAAAAAACATCAGGGTTTTTTGTTGTTGATGATGATCAAAAAGAAACACACAAACATAGCTTTTCATAGCATTGCACCATCCCTGTGCAGGACACAGAGCCCTTCTGGTCGGGAAGCTCTGTAAGGGAGGACACATCTGTACTGTTTCTCACAAAACCACCCTCAGAGTTAGCACCACACCAGACGCGTAAGAACTGCTTTAGATGTATCTGAGTTTGGTGCAAGGTCACATACAGATTCTCTGGGCCAGGAGGAAGGCATGCCTTGAGACTCACCTGAAAAAGCAGCCACTCAGGAGTTTAGAAACCTGTGGTTATTTTTAGTCCACCCTAAGTAACGCTGGCTCTGAAAAGCATTCTGCTTTACTCAATTAGTATTCTGAGTAATGCCTTATGTTCTGATGGCCTGTCCTGTAACAGGCATGACTGTGACCAGAGACGGGGCAATTCATTTCAACGGGCTTCTGTGAGAACTGGCTGCTGGAAACAATGCCAGCGATTTTATTTTTGGTCTATTAGTAAAATGACAGCACTAATTCATTTCACAGAGGAACCGAACAGCTGTCAGATGGCAGTGAGCACAACGGTGCCCATATTACAGTTTAGTTATGCTGAGTAGGATTCTTCCACTGGCACAGATTTATACTGTAAAGTGCTCCCAACCCCTTCCAAACAGCACAAGTGACTTGCATTGCACACTTGTCCTTGGAGAGTACGATGAAATACGATACAAACTATTCACCACTGGGCCTCCACTGGTTAACTGGCCAGATTTAAAATGACAAAGTTTAAGGAAATATAAGTGACACATAGATGTTCTACGAAAATTATTTCTGAAAGTCAAAAAAAAATTTTTTTCCCAACAACATAAAAATTGTATATCAGCAGCCACCTCTTTCTAGTAAATGTTCTATTAACTGTTCTCTGGGCATTGATAAGATGAAAGTAGGGACTTGAAATAGTCGGTATTACGCTTTATACTAAGAAGTTTAAGGAGTGCCTTTGGGGTTGAAATCAAAGCGTGATGCCTGTCCATACAGGAGCTTCTGAGAAGAAAATACACACAAAAAGGAATCTTGGAAAGCTGGGACTGGAGCACTACTGGAACTACAGACACTTACTGCCATGTCTCACACAAAAAATACAAAGGTAAACCTTTTAAACAAGTTCTGTCTGCAAATAACAACAGAGAATGTGTTGATTGCCAACTTAACAGTGACTTAAATCTACAAACACTCCTGAGTCACCTAGTGTTAGACTCGGGTAACTAACAAAGTTGTCTGATCAGCTGCAGCAAAATAATTAGACCTGCGGCTTTGGAAGCTTTCCTTAGGGTCCACTTACTTTATTGACTGGGCCTTAAGAGGCTGGGTTACATAAGAAGCAGAACTGACACAGAAGAAAGAAGACCTGACTTCCGAGGAAAGGAGAAAGTGCTCTGGCTGTAGGGTCAGGGTCGCACACAATGGCCGCCTATCTGTTAATAAAGTTGCATTGGAAGACACCCATGCTCAAGCCTTCAAGCTGTCTAGGGCGGCTATCACACCTCATATTGTACCGGCAGAACTGAGTAGTTGGGCAAAGATCACACTGCAAAGCAACAAATATTTACTATCTGGCCCTTGACAGAAGAAGCTGGCCAGTTCCTTTTAGAGGGACCAAACGTAACTCCAGCTCTTTTAACACTGCATGTCAACACTTGGACAACCGCCATATCTCTATAGGAATAAAGTACCTACGCATGAAGTTTTAAGGGCTAAATGAAAATTAACACACAATAAAGTATTTTTTATTATAGAGTGTTAATGTGACTACAGTTTAATAGGCTAGATGGCATCTTACATGGAGGTTGTTGTTGAAAGACCTTTATTAAATCTGGCTAATATGCCACCTGAAGAATATTACAAATGTTGTAATGTAATGCTGTACTTCATTGGAATGTTGTATTTGATTGTTTAAATTCACAGTGCAAATTGTTTGTGTTTATTTCATACACTAGTTTATAAATGAAATGATACCTCAATTCTTTTAAGACCTTCAGTACTAAGTGTATAAAGATTAATTATAAGCACATGTTAGCTAGTTACTTTGACTTGGTGAACTTAAATAATACAAAAATAATTTGTTATCACTACACTCAGATCAAAAGCCATGGTTGTTCCCGTGATTCACACATCTTAGCTTTCCTTCCCCCCCACCACCAAAAAAAAGTCAAGTAAATACGTAAATTTTGATACACATATCAGAAATGTGGCATATAGGAAAGTTTTGAGCGAGTATGAAAGTCTTAAAAAATAAGATGTGGAATGCTAAAATCCCACTTCCATGTGTTGAGATGGATAACACAACCACAGCTGAAATGTGTTCCATTTCAGCTTATTCTTGCACAAAATCTCCTATTTGTTACCCTCCTACACACAGGCAGAACTGAAGGAGAAAACTGAAATGTCCCACACACCAGCTGTCCGCTCACCCACCCTCCTCTCCTTCCCAAATGTGGCTTTCCATTCCATTATTCTAATATTTAAAAGCATATTTTAAGAAAAGTGTATGTACACTTGGAAAAACAAAATTAACACTTAGAAGATACATATGATTAACATGACTACTGCAGCTTAATTGGAGCTCTACAAAGTCATGGTGCAAGTTGACAGGCCCCAGGCCACTCTTCTTTTGTTAAATGGTGGATTTTTGTTTTGTTTTTGTTTTTAACTCCCATAGATAAGAGAGAAATATTAAGGTTATATTCTCAAAGAACCAATGTCAAGGATGTCTTCAAGGAAACGAGTTAGAACAAACAGGGCAGTCAACTAGAAAGGGCACGTCATCCTCTATCATGAGCAGGGTATGTTTGCAGCCCAGATTCTCGATTATTGGTTTTTAGGGAAAAAAACTGGGAGAATACAATTACAAGAAAAAAATATTGCTTTTCTTTATTTCAAAGTTTACCTTCATTTCTGTAGCTCATTCTTTTGGTCAACACTCGGACATAACTGAAAGCATTTCCTCGTTAGGTTTACATTACTCTGATTAGCACAAAGGAATAAGTGAAATAAACAATTTAAATGGTAAGAAATGACTGATTATAGAAAATGCACAAACTCACAGTGCAATTTTATATGACGCTTTTTCAAGTTAATCAATAGAATCAATGTTGAGGTTAAGAATAAACCCATAAATGATGATCTCAGGATATGAGTACTACTGAGGCCAACCTCACATATATTATTCAGAAGACATTTTAGATTGATGTTTTCTGGATATATTTAAAGAACACAGTACGGAAAGAAGAAACTGCTTAGTAAGATGAGAAACTTTTTCGATTAACACACCCTTTGAAAAATACGCTTAGATTTAGCAATAGGGAGGCTTGTTTGATATTCAGTGACCCATTAACTTTCTCTAGCAAGAGTATCAGAAATGATAATAAATTTACATTTTAAGTGCAAAGTCAGAAATGGAAATGAACTCTGAATCTCCCGTAGAATGAGTTAAGGACTCTGCGGATAAATATTTGTATCTTTATCATCTGGATGTACATTCCACATTAATTTCACTGTATATCAGAGAGCGAAGCATTTGCTTAAAGCTTAACTTTTACATAGGGCTACAGACTGATTATATTTCATGGAATTCCCATCTCTCTCACAACAGGGCCTACAGACGGGAGGCAGGTCTGCTTCCCCAAAACTAAAGTGATTTTGATTTATCAAATTGTAATCTATTTTTGTCCTAATCTATCATGTTCATTTCCAGCATCCTTGGATACTTTTGATTTCAGTCCACGGATGCTTGTGTGCTTTTCTATTTATAATTCAAATCAGTCTCGCTCTTTCCCATCTTCTCCTATAACCAGTAGCTAGTATTAAAAATGTAATTTCACCTTTCCTCAGTGATCTCTATCCTATATTCTTCTCATTGTAGACTAGAGAATAAACGAATCAACAACAAAAGAAGCGTAAAAATGCCTACCTACTTGAGAGTTGAGAAAAATTTTGAAGTTACACTCACTACAATGTACACAGCTTGTCCTAAAACCAGAAAGAGCCACTCAACAGTTTACCAGGGGTGCATCTGTTTTTTTGCACCCTCACTTAAAAAAACATAGAACCATTCATGTTTGCCTTTTTTTTTTTTTTTTTTAACTGTGTACCAAAAAAAATTGAAGATTCACAAAGCATAGAGAAGTTGGGACAGAGGTGGACAGAAGTGTCCCAAGAATAAGATGGCAAACGGGAAATCAGCACAAAGCGGGAAGGATAGAAGCATTAAGGAAGCTTATATAATCCCTAATTTAGAAGAAATAACCATACATTACACTTTTTGAGGTCAGCTTCTATGCCAATACTGCAGAGCTGGAAGAATAAATTAAAAGTGTTATACACCAGGGACAGAGCCACATGGTTTAAAGAGCTTATCTTCTGTAAGTTTCGTAACAACTCTGTGAGGTTGGTACTTCTCATTTTTTATTTTGCAAGTGAGGAATCTGATACAATAAGTGCTTAAGTAACTTATCCAATGGTCACACTCATAGCGATTGGGAAGCTGGGTTAAACCCAGACCTCAGAATCTATGCACCATCCACATGTAAACATCTGAGTAATTAATTCTGCCAACATTTCCCATTTCTAGTACCCGAATAGTAGATAGCCAAGGCCTGAGGGTGTTTAAATAGAGAGGTTGTCTAATTTCTAGTGTACTGAGTGGCTCATTAAAGACCCATGATAGCCAAAAAAGAGAGACTGTTAAGAGGAAAATCATCTAACATTATTTTTGCTTATAAACTTCATTTTAAATAATGCTCATTTTTTGCACACATTACCTGAGATTACTTATTACCAAATACATACACATATTAGCTTGGAAATTTGTCTATGACACAAGATATTATTGGGAAAAATCAACAAAAAAGTAAGAGAAAAATCTTGGGAGATGAGTGGGTACAAAGGATAAAACTTAAATTATGTTCATGAGGAAATATATTAAGAAACGCAAGTAGCATTACATTTTGGGAGGTCAGGTATTAACCAATCCTTATTTTGTTAAAGATGCCTTTTCTATGGAATTAATTTGTCTTTTATTAAGTCCCTTTTAGACAGACTACTATTTCTGTGTGTAGTTTTCTAGTAAGTACACATTGTTTTCCCTTATTTTTAAAAGAAAAAATTCAGCTACAGCGCTGACCTTAGAACCTATGAACTCAGCCATTTGAAAACAATATCGAAGGCCTTTTAATTACCTGGTCCCACTTTGTATTCTATTTCCAGGTGAGAGCCATAGATCCATTTAAGAATATTAATTTCTAATATCATCTACAGATTTTCTCCTTTATGAAGTTCATTACTTAATTTTTTAAATATTCATTGCAACAAGCTAAATAACTCAATAATAGAGAGAAAAATCAAGCAATACTTCTTCTTAAGCATTCCAATGACTCCCAAAGTAACGTTTATTAAAATTCAGGTATCCTCCTATACTTTTCTGAATACTCGTATTGTATATGCTATACATATATAAGGATGATGGATACACACACACATACACACGTATGTGTGCAAACACAGTTACACAAGTACTTTTAAAACTATTTTTTTTTGACTGAAATGGGATTATACTGCTCTTTTTTTTTTTTTTGGCTGCGTTGGGTCTTCATTGCTACGCACGGGTTTTCTCTAGGTGCAGCAAGCGGTTGCTCCTCTTAGTTGCGGTGCGCGGGCTTCTCACTGTGGTGGCTTTTCTTGTTGCAAAGCACAGGCTCTAGGCACACAAGCTTCAGTACTTGTGGCACGAGAGCTCAGTAGTTGTGGCTCGCGGGCTCTAGAGCGCAGGCTCAGTAGTTGTGGCGCACGGGCTTAGTTGCTCTGTGGCACATGGGATCTTCCCGGACCAGGGCTCGAACCCATGTCCCCTGCATCGGCAGGCAGATTCTTAACCACTGCACCACCAGGGAAGTCCCTATACTGCATTTTTTTCACTTCCTTGTATGATGGATGTTCTCTTAGGTCAATATATATAAGACTAAAACTAAGTCTTTTTAACAGTGTTGAGTACTTTGAAGATGTTTTCTTAGGATGATGTTTGAAGGGAAATTGTACCTGACAATATAAACAGTGTGAGGGGGAGTCTGCGAGAGAGTGTGTGTGTGTTAGTGTCTCGCCAGGGTAAAAGAACTGACTTAGTATCACTCAATAGATCTCACTGTAGATTTTATGATCTGACGGATTCGCAATGATCCACTCCTACTGAATCAGAAACTGGATTTTGCAGTGCACAGAAAGCAGATTAATGTCTCCAGGGTAAATGCACATTAATTAAGTTCACAAAACATATCAAAATGCCAAATTAATAAATTACAATCCACAGGACCCAGACGATTTGCACTGACAGGCCAGCCCTAACCCCATACCGCAGCACTCCGGGCCCATATACGAAGCCAAATGGTAACCCCAGCTTTGCTTACAGGAGCAGAATCAAAACAAGAGAAACAAGAAATAAGATAAGCAACAGCAACCAGACTGAAGAACCTCTGATGCCTCAAGGGAGCAGAGCTGATACCATCAACTAACAGAAGTCATTTTGACCTTTACGGTAGTTACGGAACGATTGAGAACTGGATCCGGAGGAAGTCTATGAAGTCTACGTACCAAATTATGCATGTAATCTCACAACCTCAACCTCACAGACAGTGAGCTATCCATGACTCTATCCATGACTCTCAAATGGAGAAAGTCATACACAGCATGGGACCCAGAGCAGGGAGCGCCTTGCACTGGCGAACGCCCCACCTCAACGCCTGGCCACACCCACAGCAGGCATGGTGCTCGGTGGACGGAAGGGCTCAGAGGTCAGAGCATCCCTCTCCTCCTGGCCGAGCTTCACTGGACGTGGCTTTGCCTCTGGCACTTGTTCCATCTTTATTCTTTCATCAGACATGTCAACAGCCATTGGTTATACACCAGCCTTTCTACATTACCTACACTCACTTCCTGGTGGCGGCTCTCCGTCTGTCTGCTCTGACCCATCATTTGATTGACTTAAAGTTGAACTTTCAGAAAGTCACTACCTCTCTCCTATCTCTGCACGTTTTGGAGGTGTTAGTATTCATGTTACTAACAGCAGTAATTAATTTCGAGTGCCATTCCAAAACCTTTGATTAATGGTCCTAGGGGACCTACTGTTGAACACCCCTGCAAATCAAGACAAAAAATGGGTACCCAGGCTCTGGCAACTAAGCCTAGGGAAGGGCGGATATGAGGACCAACTGCTCTGCTCTCTACAACCAGGTGAAATGTGTCCCCAGGAAGATACTCTGGGTTTACCAACACAGAGTATCTAATAGTCAAGAGGAAAGTAATTCGAGAAGTTTCCCATTTGTTTCAGCCTCCGTAATTGTTATAAATCCAAAATAATGTTACAGTGTTGGCTGATGGATAGCTAGCAGTTGTTGCTCCGCCACCACTTTCTCCAATCAGGAATGTTTCTCTCCTGCCAGGTGGGTCACTCACATTCCACACTTTAATTCAGGTTGAGTTTGGATAAGCACTTCAAGGGAGAACTAAATCAGCGCTGACATCCTAAATAAAGCTTTGAGCTTGAAGGGTAATAATCTAGCTGCTCTTTCTAAATCCAGACCCATGGATGTTAAAGGAAAGAAGATTCCGCTGGAGGGATGTGTCAGAGGGAATGCCAAATACATTCAGTGAACAAGAAACATACTCTCAGTAAGAAGACCCACCCACCTCCGGAGTTAATTACTTAGTGAAACTAGGATGAAAGGTGAGAACTGTAGCCAAGATTCATGTTTCTCTGGTGAAATTCTAAGTAGTTTATGAAAATGAAGCCCATTTGCTTCCCCAAAATAAATATATAATAAGTGAAATTAATCCACTTTAAGTTTTTACAGGTTTCATTTAAGGGTCTGTATTGAGTCCATTATTGAAGGAATGCTTGTATATGTTGTGGGTCACCTAAACTCTTTATCTTTAAACCATTTCAGTGTTTTTTGTTTGTGTGTGTGTGTGTGTGTGTGTGTGTGTGTTTAGGAACTTCTAGATGAGAAGATGTGTTAACCAAAGAGAAAATCAAATTCAAATCCGTTAATTGTGACACTTATTAGCAATTCACCTTTTAGGTTTTGAGGGAAAGACATATGAACTACCGGCTGAAATTAAGCTAGGATTGAGTGCAGAATTTTTATCAAACAATATTCCTGAATATTTACTTTGTGCCAAATGTCAAGGATTCAAATTTTTCCTTGGAGCCCCTCACTGCCCTCAAGGATGCAAACAAAAATGACCACAAGAGAAGGCATGATATGTGCCATCTAATTGCTCAAGTTAAAAGTGCTGCAAGAGTTCACAAACCACTTAATCCACCTTATTCCTCTTCTCTCTGCAAACGTTTTGGGCATCACAATCATGATTTAAAAGCCAAAATGTGACAAACTCGTAAAATGGAAGCCCATGCAAACAAAAACGCTTCCGTTTATGTAACAGTCCATTGAGATGAATTCAGCCTTCTCCCTGAGGATCTCACAGAGGAAGTGTTCCCTGTCACACATGAAACACTATCAACCCAGCCCCCTCACTGCGACGCCAGCCAGAGGGGCCATGCTCCAGGCCCACCGTGAACTCTAAGCAGGACCCAGGAAACTTCCTATGGTTCTTAAAGATGGTAAATGCTTTTCTCCATAGTCTTGCCTGTGATTCTTCCTCACTCAGAAAGATCCCCTGATGACCCACCTTCCTGCAGAACTTCTATCCAATGACGCATTGTAAACACTGTATTTGAGGTACAGCCCAAGCATTAACTCTGTCAGGACTCTACCTGTCCCCAAGTACACCTGACCTTCCCTCTTCTGCCCAATCGTGTCAAACACCGTGTCTACTTATTACACTCTCTGTTCTACTGAATTTTGTCGTGTTCCCCTACTACTCCTTCAGGACAGACACCATTCTTGTCACCACCTTTGTATTCCTATCATTTAGCTCAGTATTGGGTCTCTAGCATCTGCTAGATGCTAGCAGATTATTACTCAATTATTACTCATTATTACTCATTATTACTCAGATTATTACTCATTATTAATCAATAACAACTTAGTAAATAAACGAAAGAATGAATAAATCTGTGTGTGCATAAGCACTTACGTATATTCTCCATGTGTATATCATATATACACTTGTGTATGTGTGTATATATGTAATTGTGTATACACACATGATAATATGCATGTATTCATATGTATGTATTTTCATACATGGAAACAAATAAGCAACTATGTGAGAGAACATATAGTAAGTAGTTAAGAATTACAATTTCTGGAAATAGACTTGTTGAATTTCCCCTTTCACATTTAGTAGTTATAAGGTCTTGGCAAACTAAATAACTATAGGTCACTACCTAATTTTCTCTATCCCATAATATTAGGTAATTTTACATTGCTTATAGGAATCTTGAAGATTTAATAAGAAAATGTACATAAGACTTTACACCATACTGGGCACATGCATCCATCTATCTACCTGTCTACCTATTTATCAAGTGTCTATCTACCTACCAATCTATTAACTATTTTATCTACTGATTATCTATTCATCTATCGCTTTCATCTATGTACCTACCTACCTATCATCCACTTATTTACTATTTATGTATTCATCCATACAGATACATATACCTTAGTAAGCAGGACAATGCTATAATTGATAAAATGAATAATTTTAAGACAAAAAAAACTGAAAGAGAAGAATTCCTTTAGAATAGCATTTTATAACCCAAGGGGGTCTCTTAAAGCATCTTCGTGGGCAACCATTTTTCTCACTCCAACTAATGAGCTATTTGGTATGCAAAAACAATTTCCTGTCACAAGCAAATTTTTCCTATTTAGTAATGTCAAATTCCTCCTCGCTACACTGGCGGTATTTCTTTTAAAACAGATTTTTTAAACTGTCAGATTCTTATAGATTTCATGCATAATATTTAAGGCCAATATATTCAAATACGGCACCATGGGAAGGGGAGATAAATGTTGAATTGTAAAATTAGTATTTTATGAACAAAGTATTTGACTGTCTACATTCGTGGCTAAAATTTTTCCCTTTTCAACTACCACATCAGCCAGCATTTTTAAAGAAATCTTAAAGAGAATAGATTCCTACCATTTCTATCAGCTTTGCCTTAGACAAGCAACCAGTTTAGCCTTCCTTCGCCTACCCAAACAACTATTGCAAATGTAAATATCTGTGGCAAAATAGGCATTAAATCTTCATTTCAATTTCTTTACAAAAACTGTCATCTCATGGATAAAGCCTTGGCCAATTTAATTCCCAATCAATGGAATTGCCCTACACTATCGAGAAATGTTCTATAGAAGGAAAGTATTTATTCTAGTGAATACACTTTGGACTCATTAATTTGAATCACAGAGTTGGGGCTTTCTATTCAAGTACAAGTACTATAATATACAAAAGTTCTATTTCACACAAAGTACTGGATTATCAAAATACAATCAATGTCAAAGAAGCTTATTTCACTTGCAAAAATATCTAAAAAGTCCATCTAAATTACAGTAAATAATTGGTAAAAAACTAAATTTAAAAAATATAACCAATACTAAAATTATGAAAAGTCAATGTATGAAAAATTACCAAGTAATTCATGAAACATTTGAAATGATATTCAGGATAAAAATAAAGATGCACATTAACAAGAGAAATGTCACTTAAAAATAAATCAGACTTCAGAACCAAAAATTGGGAGTTGAAGGGTTTTCATCATATATTCACTAGTGTTTCTAATGCTTAGTTCACTTTGTCACCAGTAAGAAAAAGCATTAAAACAGAGGAAGGCTTCCCTCTTAAAAAAATGAAAAAATAAAAAGAGCATCGGAGTGACAAGTTCTTTGGGGCATAATCTCGAGACTGTCCCATGTCACCAAATGGATTTGTTCTCTTTGTCCTTAAGTCTAATGACTGCCTTGTCACACGTTTGTCATGACATAATATCTGTCACGTCCTGACATGTCACGTCAATTTTCCGACCTCCTATATGATTTTTTTTCTTAAATCATAAACTTGATGACAAAAATAATTTTATTTTAGTAACTGAGATCTTGATGAAAGAAAGTTGGCAAATAGAAATACATGAATGAATACTATTTATACACATAGGACTTCAATACTGGACAAATGTAGGAATTTTGATAGTAATCATCTCATTGTAAATTATGTGTAATCCTAATATTTTTTGTTATAAATTTACCAAAGAAAATTATGCAAATTCTTTGGTTGATCACGAAGAATAATGTTCAGTGACGGAACTAGGAAATATAACATTATAAAACACCCTACTAAATTAGTAATTTCAATTTTATTAGTTTGTATTTATGGGTTAAAATATGTTGATTTCATCAACAATCTATAAACTTACTATTTAGAGAGCTAATTACTGTATGTGAATAATGTTAGTGTGAAATTTCTAAGTATTTCCATTTAATATCCAGCGTTAAATTCAACAACCGAATGCATCAATTAGAATATTTTAATTTATTGTTTCCATACTCCTTAGGTAGCTTAATATCTCCATGTATGAATAATAATTTATGCAATGTACCAGTCCAAAGTACCATCAGCAAACTATAAAGTTCAGTTCCCTGATTAAGTTTATTATAAAGGTTATTTTGTATAGACAGATTTTTTAAATTTGGAAGACTTTCTCCAATTCAAGCAAATAAATGAAAATTAGAAATTTAAACATCAATATGGTAATACTAAATAATTACTAATTTTAATTAGATAAATTAGTAATGGTTTAAGAACTAGAGAAAAAATTTTTTCTATTATCATTGCTTCCGCTTAATATTATATCCGAATAAGTGTATTTACATATTTTATACACTGCTCAATAAGAATCTCACTTTTCCTCATGACCATTACATGGGTAAGTTACAATTATGTCTAAATTCCCTGTGGGAACTGATACCATTGATAAGTCAGCTGATATCTACAGTGAAAGCTTTAGTCTCTTCTAGATAAATTGTCTAGTCTTTAATCTTCTGTTTAGACTAACTTTATTTCTCCAGATAGTACAAATTTATTTTCTCAGTAGACCTTTAAGCTAATTGAGAACTATTTTACAAATAAAGATATTGAATATTTTATACAATTTCTGTTTTGCTGACAAAGTACTTTTTATTTTAATAGTTTTTTTCTTTCAAAATAATGACCTGTATTCACTTGTAAATATCAGACTATATTGTAATGTCACTATTTAAAACACAAATTTCAAAAAACTGCATCTTCACACATCAACAATTGAAAAAATACATTGAACTCATGACCTTGCTTACTTTTCTCGTCATTTTCCCAATTTTGTTAATAACTCATTAACACTTTCCCAACAGAGAAAATCTCAGTCATTTTTTTATTATACCATGATGACAACCACTAACACCAACAATAGCCGGGAAAGATTCAGTAGAATTATTCATCTGGCAATCTCCCAGCATCGGTAGTTTCTGCAACATTTATCTTACGAAATTTAATAAAACATGATGTTCAAAGATCAACTTAGAAAGGGGAGGAAAATTGCCAAGGTTTCTCAAATGTTGAAGCCATATCTACCTTCTGAGCAAATATCATATATGCTGACTGGACAAGTTCTGTTTCACAGTACCTAGTACAGATCGCTTTAGAAACACTTTTGTAATGTTAAGCGAAAAAGAAATTTTGTGAAGTTAGGGTATACAGGAAGTGGTAGATACAAGCAAATTTGAAAGCTAACAGCACCTATTAATCTTAAAGTAGCCTGTTACTCTTCCAAAGATTCAATTATCCCCTGGTAATCAGTAATATACTTCAAGATGAGTTACCCTTTCAGGCCACTGATGCAGGTTTATATATAACTGCAGTGGCCTGGATGAACTGGAGTCAGAATAGTATACAATACTAAGCATCATTCCACATGAGACTTTAAATGAAAGGATAAATGGCTCTGTTTATTTTACTGTGCAAAGAGGACACTCTACCCTTGTATTTTCTGATAATTGCATAGTAGCTAAGTTCAATTGCGCAAAGCACATGTAGATTTTATCTTTCCACGAAGAATGATTTTTGCCCAGGTATAGGGAACACTCCAAAGAAGAACACACACAGATGTGACTGAACCCAGAAAGGCTCGTTAAGTGAACAGTGTGTGTTGTAAATAGGAATTGGACTATCCCTTACCCACAGTCCTTTTCAATTCATGGGCTTCAGAGTTCATGTTAAAAATAAAAGATTTTGTATTACACATGAAAGAAAATTTAAAGTGTCTATGTGAAACAAGACTAAAGAGACCTCAGCACTTACACTTACCGTATTAGTAATGCAAAGTGATCATCTGTATTATTCCCTCTACCAAAGGTTGAACTCTCTTCTATCTCTTTAAAATTTCTGCCCCAAACAGTCACCCATGACAGCAAGACCCTAAGGGCACGTTGGCACAAAATCCGAAAACACCAAAAAACAGAAACAAAACAAAACTCACTCCTGATGCCTTGCAAGCACCAAACAGTCAAACTGAAATCATTTTCTCCATGAAAAGTTTCCACTCTGCCAACCAAAACTCACGCAATGGAATTCCCTTTACCTAAGCACCAACTCTGAGTATCACTGTCCAACAATAATTTTAAGAAAACATGTCTGCCTTAAGAATTAATTCTTCACAGAAAAGGAGCTCTATCAATTAGTATTCTAAATTCTCAAAACGTCTCTACCACATGTCAACAGAAAAACCACTCTTCCAATCAAAATTTCTACCAGTAAAGGAAAATTGTCAACACACGTTTTGTGCTATAGGATGTTGGGCCATTGTAGTAAATAGTGTTCTCCCATCAACAAAGCACAGAAGTCAAATGTTTGCACCATTAAACCACCTCTGAAATAGCAGCTTCCGTCTGCATGAAAATGTTCAGTGTGAGGTCATCTGGACGGTGGGTGTGTGCAGTGCACAAGGCGCATCTTACCTTCATACAGAGCTTTGAAGCCCTGGGCACTCACGGCGAAGTCTGTCGTGAACCACAGAGTAAGGATGGAGCCGGTGCTGACGATGCAGGAAGGAAGCTGAAATCCCGACAACCTAAATTTCAAAAAGAGATGAACACAGTCAAAAAGCATGAACTTGTTATTGAAGCTTATTTGATGAAGTCATTCAATTCCTCTTTCCACTGTGGCCTGTTGATTTGACATAAGTCACTGCACAGTTGCATGATCCATATACCAGGTGTTGCCAGGCAACTGAAATGAAGCATGTTCAAGGACTAGAGTTTGCTTATTTAAACACTTTTTGAAAAGATTTCTTTTCTTGAAGGACATGTACAATACACCATTGTCTAAAGAGAGCGCACAGAACTTACAACAATGCAGTCATCCTTACACCTGCTATGCGAAACAATGTAACACCGCATGTGCTTTTGAGTTTATTTTTCTCTTAACTTATTAGTGTGCTGTCACAGCTCATCATTAATGTGCTTATTCTTACTATCTTCCCACCCCGCAATAAATCGGTTTCTCTTGAAAAGAAAACAAATCCTAGTCAAAACGTCAGAAATAAAAATCAATGACTACCTTGAGCTCAGGTCAAATGAACTGACTTTGATATTTGGTTTTCAAGACAAATCTTTAGGATTTTAAGATATGTGTTTCAATTATAACTAGGTTGGGATATATTAAGAAATCTTAATGATGAGAAAGAACTCTGAAGGAGTGAACTAGTATAATAATATGTAAATATAATGCTTTACAAACAAATAGCTTTCTAAAGGTTAAAGAGATGCTTCAATTTCTATCTTAACTAAAGTTTACTAATTAGTTTGTCTACAGTTGCATGGTTTAGTGTAGTCTGAACACAAACTTCTGACTCAAGTAAAAAGAAAAAAAATCAACCTGAACATTCATTTCCAGGGGGAGAAACTCTGTCTTGCCAGTAAGTCTATGGTATTAAAGGCCTAATTACAACCACTGTAGTTGCAGAATCAAACCAGAAACTAATAGAAAAATGACAGGACAATTGTCAACCAGCAAACACTTCTAAATAATCCATGGATCAAAGAAGTCTCAAGGGAAGTTTTTAAAAGTACATTAAACTGAATGAAATATAAACATAAGATATCAATATCTGTAGGACTCAGCTAAGCAGAGCTGAGGGGGAAGTTAACAGCACTGAAAACATACATTAGAAAAGAGGAAAATTCTTATATGTGTAATCCAAGCTCCCATCTCAAGAGCTTAGAAAAGGGAGAGTAAAATAAACCTAAAGCAAGAAGGCAAGAAATTACAGATAAATGTCAAAATCACTGGAAATGAAAACAGAAAAGCAATGGAACAAAGCCTAATTCTTGGAAAAGATCAACAAAATTAACACATGTAGCAGAAATGACCAAAAAAAAAAAGAGGGGGATAAGAATAAATAGAGATAAGAATAAAGAGGGGGATTAGATAAATATCTAATAACAGGAATAAAATAGCAAATATTACTAGAGACCCCACAGATATGAAAAAAATGCTCTAAAAACTACACCCATAAATTTGACAAAAGTGAAACTGCTTACTTCCTTAAAACACACACACACACAATGAATGACCACAACTTACTCGATGAAACAGAAAATGTGAATAACATTTACATTACATTTAATGTAATGTAAATGTTAATGTAATGTAACATTTAATAGTTACACTATAACTATTAAAGCTCCCCTGAAGGAAAAGTCCAGGCCCAGGTGGTTTTACAGAAGAATTCTTCTGCCATAGACTGAATGTCTGTGTCACCCCAAAGTCATATGTTGAAACCTAATCCCCACCATGATGGTATTTGGAGGTGGCGCCTTTGGGTGGTGATTAGATCATGAGGGCAAAGTATCCTTATAAAAGCGACTCCAGAGAGCTCTCTTGCCCCTTCTGCCATGTGAGGACACAGCAAGAAGACGCTGTCTCTGAACAGGAAGCAGGCCTTCAGCAGACACTGAAACAGCGGGCACCTTGACCTTGGACTTCCCAGTCTCAAGAACCACATGCGAGAAGTGTTTGTTTTTTTATAAGCCACCCAGTCTATGGTATCTGTTACACGTACTAAGGCATCTACCTAAATGCACCGAGACATCTACCAAACATGTAAAGAATTAACAATTTTACGCACTCTGTCCCAGAAAACAGAAGCGGATAAAACACTTCCTTACGCATTTCATGGCGCCATTATTACTCTGTGCTACGGACTGAATTGTTGCTTCCAAAATTTGCATGGTGAAGCCCTAACTCCCAATGTAACTGTACTTGTCATTTCTTTATTTTTTCAATTTTCATTGGCGTACAGTTGATTTACAGTGTTGTGTTAAAGTGAATCAGTTTATTTGTAGATATGGAGATTATATATATATATATATATATATATATCCATTCTTTTTCAGATTATTTTCCCATACAGGTTATTATAGAATATTGAGTAGAGTTCCCTGTGCTGTACAGTAGGTACTAGTTATCCATTTTATGTAGTGTATATATGTTCATCTCAATCTCCTAATTTATCACTTTCCCCCACGTTTCCCCTTTAGTAACCATAAATAAGGCTTTTAGGAGGTAATTAAGATGAACTAAGTTCGTAAGGATGGGATGCTAATCCAACAGGACTGGTGGCCTCATAAGAAGAGGACAAAGAAGAACTCTCTCTTCCCTTTCCTCCGACACTGCCACATGCCTGCACTAAGAAAAGGCCATGTGCTCGCACACCCAGAAGACAGGGGTCTACGAACCAGGAGGAGAGTCTTCACGAGAACTTGACCATACTACACCCTAATATCAGAATTTTAGCCTCCAGAAATGTGAGAAAATACACTTCTGTTGGTTAAGGCACCCAATTTATGGTATTTCGTTGTGCAGACCAAGCTAACACACCTTGTTACCAAAGACAGACAAAGGCAGCACCAAAAAAAAAGAGAAAGAAACAGACCAATATCCCTCATAAATACAGATATAAGAATCCTTAACAAAATAAGAGAAAACAGAAGTAAGCAATAGATAACAGTTATTCAATACGGCCAAGGGGTGTTTATTCCAGGAATGTAAACACAGTTCAGTATTTGAAAATCAATCATCGTAATCTGCCATAATAACTAGCTACAGAATAAAACCACAGGATTGTAATATTCTATGTAGGAAAAAGCATTTGACTAATTTAAGCATCCAATCATGAGAAAAACTTTCAATAAAATATGAATGGAGTGGGCTTCCCTGGTGGCGCAGCGGTTGAGAGTCCGCCTGCCGATGCAGGGGACATGGGTTCGTGCCCCGGTCCGGGAAGATCCCACGTGCCGCGGAGCGGCTGGGCCCGTGAGCCATGGCCGCTGAGCCTGAGTGTCCGGAGACTGTGCTCCACAACGGGAGAGGCCACAACAGTGAGAGGCCCGCGTACCGCAAAAGAAAAAATATATATATGAATGGAGGAAAACTTCCCCAACTTCACAATGAGTACCTGTAAAAAAAAAAAAAAAAAAAAAAAACACCTACATCTAACATTATACTTATTGGGGGAAGACTGAATGCTTCCCCCTAAGGCTGAGAACAGGCAAAAAGGTATGGTTTCACCACTTTTATTCAACAATATGCCAGAGGATCTAGCCAGTGCAATCAGCCAAGTAAAAGAAATAAATGCATGCAGATCAGAAAGGAAGAAATAAAATCGACTGTATTTGCACCATTAGCTACATAGATTATGCCAAGGAATCTATAAGAAAACTCCTAGAGTTAATACTTGAAATTAGCAACTGCCCAGGATATATAATGAACATACAAAATTCAATTTTATTTATACATGCTAGCACTGAACATGTGGACACCAAAATTAAAGATACAATGCCATTTACAATCGCCAAAAGAACACTTACATATAACAGGTACAAAACTGTACAATGCTGAAGAAAGAAATGAATAAAAAATTAAATAGAGCAATATACCATGTTAATAGACTGGAAGACTGAACACTGTAAAGATGTCAATTCTCCTCAGACTTATATGTAGGTTTAAGACAATTTCTATCAAAATCCCAGCAAGATTTTTTTTTCGACACAGACAAGATTCTTGTAAAATTTAAATGGAAAGCCAAAAAAAAAAAATAGAATGGCTTAAATAATTTTGAAAAAGGATAAAATAGGAGGAATCAGTACACCTGTTTTCAAGACCTATTTTGTAGCTACGGTAACCAAATCCATGTGGTACTGACAGAGGGACAGACCAATCCATCAGTGTATCAAAACAGAGAAGTCAGAAACAGACTCATATGAATATGCCCAAATAATTTTTGAAAAGGTGCAAAGGCAACTCAGTGGAGCAAAGAAAGCCTTTCAACAAATGGCGCTTAAATAACTGGAAGTCCACAGGCAAAAACAACCAAAAAAGAGCCTAGACCAAAGTCTAACACCCTACAGAATAGTTAACTCAATATGGGATCACAGACATAAACGTAAAATGTAAAAATATACAACTTTTAGGAGAAATCATAGGGGAAAATCTTTAGGATCTTGGACTAGCCAAAGAGTTCCTAGGACACCAAAAGCACAATCCATAAAAGAAAAAAGTGATAAACATTAAAACCATTCGCTCTGTGAAATACCCAGTTAAGAAATGAGAAGACACGCTACAGACTGCTAAAAAATATCTGCACACCACGTATCTGACAAGGACATGTGTCTAGAATATATAAAAAGAAACTTTAAAGATTCAACAGCAAAAGAACAAATAATGTAATTAGAAAACAGGCAAAAACCAAAGTGTCGTTTCATCTAAAAGGATATACAGATGGCAAATAAGCACATGAAAAGATGTTCAACACCATCATTCATTTGGGAAATGCAAATTAAAACCGCAAAGAAATATCACTACACACCTATTCAGAATGGCTAAAATGAAAAACAGTGACAATGCCAAATACTGGCTGGAATGTGGAGAAAATGGATTGCTCATATATCGCTAGTGGGCAGAACCACTTTGGAAAACAGTTTGACAGTTTCTTAAAAAATTAAACATGCGAACAGTATGGAGGTTCCTTAAAAAACTACAAATAGAACTACCATATGACCCAACAATCCCACTACTGGGCATAGACCCTGAGAAAACCATAATTCAAAAAGAGTCATGTACCAAAATGTTCATTGCAGCTCTATTTACAATAGCCAGGACATGGAAACAACTTAAGTGTCCATCATCAGATGAATGGATAAAGATGTGGTACATATATACAGTGGAATATTACTCAGCCATAAAAAGAAACGAAACTGAGCTATTTGTAATGAGGTGGATGGACCTAAAGTCTGTCATACAGAGTGAAGTAAGTCAGAAAGAGAAAGACAAATACCGTATGCTAACACATATATATGGAGTTTAAGGGGAAAAAAGGTCATGAAGAACCCAAGGGTAAGACAGGAATAAAGACACAGACCTACTAGGGAATGGACTTGAGGATATGGGGAGGGGGAAGGGTAAGCTGTGACAAAGCGAGAGAGTGGCATGGACATATATACACTACCAAAAGTAAAATAGATAGCTAGTGGGAAGCAGCCGCACGGCACAGGGAGATCAGCTGGGTGCTTCGTGACCGCCTGGAGGGGTGGGATAGGGAGGGTGGGAGGGAGGGAGATGCAAGAGGGAAGAGATATGGGAACATATGTATATGTATAACTGATTCACTTTGTTATAAAGCAGAAACTAACACACCATTGTAAAGCAATTACAATCCAATAAAGATATAAAAAAAAAAAAATAAACATGCGATTATCAGATGACCAAGCAATTATTCTCCTGGGCAGTATTTACCCCAGAGAAATGAAAATTTATGCTCACACAAAACCTGTACAAGCATATATATGAATATATATATGTATACATATATATACACATAAACATACCCTTAATAATCAAAACCTGGAAATAACTCATATATCCCTCAAGAGGTGAATGATATACAAACTGTGGAATATCTACACCATGTACTATTATTACTCAAAAATAAAGAGAAATGAACTATTGATTTATAACACCTGGATGACTCTCCAGAGAATTATGCAGAGTGGCAAAAAGGCAATCCGAAATAGATTACATACTGTATGACTTTAACATTCTTGAAATGACAAACTTATTGAAAAGGAGAACAGGTTATTTGTTGCCAATAGCTAAGCAGGGAGTTGGGACAGGAGGGAGGTGGGCGTGGCCATAAAAGGATCACATGAGGGAATCTTAACGTTTCGTGTCTCGACAGTTTCAGTGTCCCTTTCCTGGCAGTGTCCCTCTACTACCGTTTTGTAAGACGTTACCTTTCGAGAAACTGGGTAAAGAATACTCAAAATCTGTGTTATTCCTTACAGCTGCATGTAAATCTATGATTTTCTCAAATTTGAAAGTTTAATAAAACAATAGATTGAAGGGCTTGGGACGGAGGTGCTCTAGAAAATATATACAGATTAAAATCATCCAATTAGTACAAAAACACAGTATTTAATAATAAAACATTCTCTCATTAGATTCAAAACTTAACTGAACAAAAAATGATTATTTAGTGTAGTCTGTTTTGAAGTTTTAATATTTATTACCGTAAGTTTAGATATCAAATAATGTGGTAGCACTTGAAAATAAACACACATTCATGTTTTCTTTAATGAACTTTAAAAAGAATCATGAATAGGAAGGGAAAAGTCAAACTACTATCTCAGAAAAAAAGTAACAAGATACTAAGAGTTGTAAAAACAATGTTATATGACTACTGTTTGGAAGTTTGAGGAAGTTCAACATACACAATGGTAGATAAAATATATACAAGTGGGGGCTTCCCTGGTGGCGCAGTGGTTGAGAGTCCGCCTGCCGATGCGGGGGACGCGGGTTCGTGCCCCGGTCCGGGAAGATCCCACATGCAGCGGAGCGGCTGGGCCTGTGAGCCATGGCCGCTGAGCCTGCGCATCCGGAGCCTGTGCTCCGTGGCGGGAGAGGCTGCAGCGGTGAGAGGCCCAAGTACGGCAAAAAAAAAAAAAAAAAAAAAAAAAAATTATATATATATATATATATATACACACACACACACACACACACACACAAGTGATCTGCTTTAACTCGCTGAAATGGAATGCACTCATTCATATTTTAGCACGAAAGAATGAAGTCCAGTGTTGGTTGAGGTGGGTAGGAGAGTTGATTCAGTTAATCACTGAGACCGTCAAGAGCTAAATTTGTGGTTCCAATGTTTATAGCCACTACCCATCACACCAGCTGAGAGTGAGGAATCTAAACAATAACCAGTGAGGAACTCACTCTTCAGTCTCTACAAATACCCTGGTGAGGATGTATCTGCTGATAATCTCTATAGTACATCATTTGTATCCTTTGCATGAGGACCCTGGGGATAAATTCCAATGCTATCTTCCTTCAGGAAACGTATGTTCTTAGGGGCAACCAGTTTATTTTTAACACCTAGTAAATCATGGAGCTGTTCAAGTTGCTTAGTGTTGACTAAAAGAAAATTTCGAACCAAATTTCTGGCCCTCCCTAAGCAACGTGTGGATTTTTATAGTAGCCTCGTTGCAGATTCTGTAATTTGCATTCCTTCAGAATTTTATCTTGCTGCCATCCATGTATCTTTAGATCTCTGTAAGCCACTTTAGATATAACTCCTCATGGTAGTCACACAGTGGCAAGTCAATGAAAACAAGAAAGAAAGAAAATTAACTCTGCTTTCCCCTCCCCATTTCTATCAAACCCAATATCACCTACAACATACGCATATTTGACCTACTTCTCCCTAGAGTGCAAGTCAGAAACATGGTTGCCACTGTTGAAAACAATCCTAGCATCCTATTCAAAGCATTGGGTTTTCACCTGACACCGTCATTGAATCATTTGTGGGAAGAGAAAGAAAATGATTAGAAAAAGGAATGGGTATGAGAAAAGTGATAGAAACATTTCACTCTCAGCAAAAAAAAAAAAAAAAAAAGAAGAAAAGTATAGGTAGCAAAGGTCCAACTCTCTCTCTCTCTCCCCCCCCCCCACACCCCTACCTCTGCCTGTCTTTTTCTAGCTGCCTGCCTGTTGTCTGATAGAATCTCATTTACTGTATTTTCTACTGGGAGAAAGCAATTCCCCTCTCACATCCGGCGATCTGGGTAAATGATAGAGCCTGTCAAAGATGAGTGATTATTAAATAAAGTAAGGACAATTTGGGGCAGCTCTTCTATATTCTCAGTGCTTGTTCACTCAGTAGAAACATGAGTTTCAGAATCGAACAAGTTTATTCTTCTTCCATCTCGCAAGAAATTACTAGAATGAATTGCACTTAGAAATATACCAAAAATATTGTGTACTGCACTATCACTCAAGATACTCAAATTGCTGATACCAATGCAATAATCTTGAGTATTAGAAGTGGTGAGGCTGGAGAAAAAATAAGAAATTGAATGAAAAGGTCAGCAGAAACAAGACTGGTGTGAGCACAGTTTATTTCACATAAATTAATGAGGAAGTTTTAACTCCATTCAAGAGAGGTACACTCCTAAATGAAAATAGTACCTATTTCATTTATTTATTTTTCTATTCTGTTCAACATATCATTTATAACAATATAAAAGTTATAAACCTGCTTACAGTATCAATTTCAATGGTAGATTTTTATCATTATATATTTATATACATTACATTTATTTAAACTGTTGCATAGTTCCACTGTTAAAAAAAGCGTGTTGGATTTTAAACTCTGTGAGAGCTTCTTTTAACTTCTCTTGGGCAAAGCCAAAGTTAAATACTTTACACTTTCTTTAAATTTCTATTTAAAAAATTTTAGTATGTCCTATGATTGGCCCAGCAGCAAAGATATTTGAAGCTACTATACTTGAAGTCTTCGTTGTTTTTATTAAAAAGTTAAAACTATAAGTCTTTTTTAATATTAAACAATTACAAATGCAGATGTGATATGTCTGTACTGTACTGCTTGTTTTCCCCTTCCCAAAGCTCTTAGCACATCTGTTTGAGTCTGGTTTGATTTAACAAGAAGAATGTCATGTAGTCATTTGGTTTTATTACACTATTTTAGCCCAACACTGAGTTCCCAACAATTCTAGCTTGCAATTATTAGACCAAAAAAGTCTAGAGGTAAAACATTTGGTAAAATTGCACATTGACAAAAGCCTAAGAAAGGATTTCATGTTCAGTTGTACTCTGTTCACTTAACCACAAGTTATACACACAAGAGAACAAGGGGAGTAATCAACTTTATACAAAGAAAAATCAGGACCTCTTGTAGTAAGACAGAGGCCTTAAGTCTACAAGTCAAGGCATTTTTTCCTATTGTCTAGTGCTTACTAGGAATTAAAGAGGCATTCTGGGTAATTTGTTATCTGTCTTATGCGTAGGAACGCGGAAGGAATACCTAAATGATTTACTGGCGCCATTTTGAAATGGTTTTCCATGCTAATTTCAGGAATAAAAAGTTCCTATGCCCAGTAGATATCTGCACTTCTATCTACGTCTCTGTGGTTGTACAGATACATACAAATGTGATGATGTCTTTTTCCTATTGTAAGCTCAAAATTTTACCTGTGATTCATTTAATAATAATGTCCATGCCAAGTTCTTTGAAAACAATATACATACTCCAGAAGTGTCAGGGCTTTTTTCACATCTATGAAGACTGATGTGTGTGTACGTAATTGGACAGAGCTCTTAAAAACAAGAACTGAAAACCTTGGAGGGGAAAAAAAAAAACAAGAAAACACAGTTGACTAACACGTCTTTAACTTTCTTATCAAGATTTTGTGCGAGAGGCGGATAGCTATTTGCCCTCTAAAAGGGTTACGTCTCTCTTACATGAGTATCTTTGGTTAAATTTTGAGAACGTCATGAGATTTCTAGTAGCCTTGTCACTAATATTAATATTAGTATTAATATTGCTTTATATATTGCATATATTTTAATATTAATTGTTATACATGTATATATAGCAATTAAACCATTGCATTTGCTTTAACTTACACCCTTCCTTCCTAAGAGGCTAACATCATAAAAAACATCTTATTTTCCTTAAACACGTCATTGCTCATATCATGGTCTACATAGTTTACTTCTCCCCAGAATCCTGAGAGGAACTGCGCTCAGTTACGGTGATTTAGTATACTTGGCCTATCTTAGTCTGTGCTAAATAAAAGTTTCCTCCTAACGGAATTCACTCTCAGCTAAACACTACTCTGTCATAAAAATGAATTCTCCCCAAATTACATTCTCAACAAATCTGCCAAGATTTAATCCACTGATCTCTTTTCCTATCAATGCATCAAGCTATGCTGAGCAAGTGATTTCATAATTACAGTGTCTATAATACATTATCAGAAACAAAAACCTAAGCAGGTTTTGCCCCCAAGCATGAACTAGCATCCTCTCGGTGTGACTCTCTTATGACCACAGAAACAGCATCATTGATAAATGACACGAACGTAGTAACAGCATTTTCCACTCCTAAGTATGACTGTAAGTACTGTAACTCCAACGTTCTCTTCCTCTGCTCTTGAGCCTTCTGGGCTATCAACTTCATCTCCACCTGAGTGATAAGGATCCAGAAATTGTCTTCCTAGTGCAAAATCCATTAGTAGGATTTTTTTTTTTAATTTATTTGACTGCACAGGGTCTTAGTTGCAGCACGCGGGATCTTCGTTGCGGACTGCGGGATCTTTGTTGCGGCATGCGGGATCTAGTTCCCTGACCAGGGATCAAACCCAGGCTCCCTATATTAGGAGCACAGAGTCTTAACCACTGGCCCACCAGGGAAGTCCCCATTAGTAGTATTTTTCTATCAAGATCTCTTTCCAATCTGTTTTCCCCCAGCTATGCCACTTTTCCATGTTAAGATTTGACATAAGCCCTGTGCTACGTTAGAGTAACTCAAAGGCTTTCTGCTTTACTTCCTCATCTGAGGGTTAGGATATTTAATGCTCATCTAAATTTCAGCACAGCTATGATAAACAAGGCAAGGCCCTAAATGACTTCTTCACTGGCAAGCAAAGGGATTAGGCAAAGACCCCTAGAGTTCATTTCAGGGCTTAATCATGTTGAGAAAGTATTTCAACGACCGGAAATGATATGTAAATTTATTTATTTCACTGTGGTAGCTCACAAAGTACACTTTTAAATTGAGATTTCCTTCTTAATTGTGAATCTAACTTCTTCTGTAAAAACTGAAACCTGAATCCAGTAGTTAGGTAGTTAGATGGAAACTCCGTATTTAGAATTACAGATTCTCCTCGACTTATAATGGGGTTACACCCTGATAAGATATTTTCAACTTATGATGGCTTTAAGTCAAAAATGCATTTAATACACTTAACCTAAGGAACATCAGCTTCTCCTAGCCTACCTTAAACGTGGTGCTCAGATCACTTACATTAGCCTACAGTTGGGCAAAATTCATCTGACACAAAGCCTGTGTTATAAAAAAAAAAAGTGCAGAATATCTCATGTCACTTATTAAACACTGTACCGGAAGCACAAAACACAGTGGTTTTCAGTGCATCCTTTGTTCACCCTCCTGATCGCATGGCTGACCAGGAGCTGTGTCTGTCTCTGCCCAGCATCACGAGAGAGATGGGACCTCATATCGCCAACCTGAGACAGATCGCAATTCAAACCTCAGAGTACGGCTTCTAGGGAATGCATATGACTTTCCTACCACTAGCAAGTCAAAAACTCTTGACTCAAGGACCACCTACACATACACACGAACACACACATTGAGGTAGAAAGGAGAAAAATACTAGAGAGAGAGACAGACGAAACTCAATGTGGACTGGTCACTCCTCACTTACACTTTGTAACTCCTGACTGACAGCCCACGCTAGCTGCATCCTAACATTCTCCTGACTCTCCTATTGAAACTCCGTAGAGTGACTCTGTCTGGGTAAAAACCAGAGGCAACTGAAAAGGAGGCAGAGATAGGAGGAGAGAAATAAAAGAATCTGTGCATCCCAACACAGAAATGAGGAATCTCCTCTTCCAACAATTTTGAAACCAAGGGCTTTCCATGAGTCTGGTGCATAGTAGAAATGCAGCCATGCTTACTGAGTTCACAGGCAAGAGAAGGTACTGGGACAATTAGCAATGTTATTTAATTAGGCAAATTAATAAAGTTATATATACTTTAAAATATTTAAGTATTATGTAACAGTTGGGTAAAGGAGAATTATTTCAAATAAACGGTATATATTTTTTAAGGCAGTGAAGGTAATCCACATTTACACACATCTTCATGACTGCCAGTGTGTTCTCAGAGGGCTGTAAAAATACCTTAAGGGCTTTGGTAAAGTTCACAAACAAGAATAGACACAGGCATTAGGAGAATCTAGAAATGCTGGCTAGTAGGAAAAGAAATTTACATGTAATTAAAAGAGCATAAAAAACCCTTGTTAAAATATATGCATTTTATAAACATGACTAGTAATTATTTTCAGAGACTTGGGAAAACAAAACATGAATTCAAGAATTTCATCAAATGGCTTATCAGAGAAAAGTCAACTCACACAAGGGACCTTATCTGTGTCCTACACGCAGCTGTTCCTCAGGACAGAGCCTGGAGACAAGGAGGGTTCCATAATGCATCCCAAAGTCTGGCTGTAGGATTCTGGCCCTGACGATGAATAAGTGATCATTATATGTCACTCAAGAGTTCATGACCAGTTGCCTTCCTAGACTTGGGTTCTAACACGCACACCGACTCTAATACCAGCTGACCCCGTGGGCATTTTGCCAGCTGCCTGTCACTGTTCAGAGATTGTCTATACCACATGCTCATGAAAACCTTAAAATAACACCCTGTTTCGTGGGAGACGAAACTAAGCCTCAGAGATCTTCACTGACTTACCTAAGCCCACAAAGGTGGTGAGTATCAGAGTCAAGATTCAAATCCAGGAATCTCTCTTGAGCCTGTGTTTTTAACCCCTGGAAACTCACAAGGGATTTCCAACTGGGGCCATATAGGACCTAAAACTATACTGGGCCAAACCGATGGGTAAATAATCAGTAATTTGGGCTTGATGACACAGTGGTATGTATAGACAATTAATCCAATTGTTGAAATGAAACCATTACGGAAATAAATGGTAAAAGAACCAAGCTCTGAACCAGGAACAGGAAAGACATTGGAGGCAAATCCCCACCCAGTTCACAGGCTGGCCACTGAGCATGCGCAGCCCAGGGGGATGCTCACCACAATGATGGGTCACCAGCCAGCTCCCCTTGCAGCCCTGAGCTTCCTCGAAGGACACCTGCCATGGATGTGTTCACACGCACATCTTGAGAACCGTAAAAGGTAAATTTAATAAAGCCAATTCTTTTCTCTTGGCTTTATTTTGCTATAAGGAAAAGAACATGTCTCATGTTCTTTATGCCCAAATCTGCCCTAGTCTGAAAGAGCTAATTTTTTTTCTCATTCCCAGTCATGCCCCTGGCCTGTGAATGTATAAAATTATCATCTTTTGATTGAAAAAGCCTATTTACGCCCTGCACCCTTGAATTTACAGATAGAGTTTAAAATTTGCATACAATTCCCTTTCTCTTTCACAAGGTAGAACTTTAGAGGACCTGGGAAAAGGGGAAATGGATGGAAGCTTGAAACACACAAGTGAAGCAACAGTTTTTTGGCTGTTTGACCAAAGTTGGGAGGATGGGAAAGAGACAGGATGAAACATGAACACGAGTGGAACTTAGATTTTGACAGGAGGCATAAAGAAGTGATCTTAAAAAAAATATATATCTCAGAATTAGCACCTTTAATCCCTTCATAAATAAGGATGAGGAATTTTAAATTCTCTAGATCTAGGAACACCAAACTTGAATATCTGGCCGCACAAGTGCATTTTCCAAGTCACCCATGTTCCTCATGACCCCGTCACGGTGATGTCCCCACATATCCCACAAACCAAGTCAAAGTAATAAATGACAAAAGGAAACCCCACCAAATCCTGAGACCATGTGTTTAAGAAGAACGCTGAATGTACTAAAACAGAGAAAAGGAGCAAACAATGTGTGTTATGGTCATCAAGACACATCAAACGTTTCCACTGAACAGAGATGACGGAGGAAGCTGGAAGTCGCCTGTCTGACCTGATTTACTCTCACTCCTGTTTGGAAGGGTACATTGATGGTGACATAATGGCAGGAATGAAATACGTCTATTTCCTCAAGAAAAACCTGTTTTCTGTTATCCTATGACTCCACATGCCAAAAGAAGGCAACAGATTAAAACCAATGATCTCCCATCGAAAAATTTACGTATTTGAATCATTCATATTTTTCACAAATTCTTCTATTCCTGGAGAAATTTGAGAACACTATAGTGTTGAACCAAGTCTAATTTTAGATAGTCTTCTATATGATACACTGGTGGTGTGCAAAGGTAGCTAATCAACAGTAGGTGGAGGAAATGGGAGCTTTTTATTTATTTATTTTTATGACTTTATTTTTTATTTATTTATTTATTTATACAGCAGGTTCTTATTAGTTATCCATATTTTACATATTAGTGTATACATGTCAATTCCAGTCTCCCAATTCATCACACCACCACCGCCACCCCCCGCCACTTTTTTCCCTTGGAGATTTTTAAAGTATTAGTGATACTACTGATACATTATTGTTCAAAAAAAAGATAACAGAACTCGAATAGAGAATGTAAACTGATGCACGAATATGTCAGTCAGTGATTTTCTTGGGAAAAAATCTTATCAGTAACTTCCTTAACTGACCTACATGTCCATAAATGATTACACCCAATTTTGGCACAATTGTTTCATTTTTTTCATTTTTTAATTTTGTTTTAGTTTTGGCTGTGTTGGGTCTTCATTGCTGCGCACCGGGCTTTCTCTAGTTGCGGCGAGCAGGGGCTACTCTTCGTTGCGGTGCACAGGCTTCTCATTGCAGTGGCTTCTCTTGTTACTGAGCATGGTCTCTAGGCACGCGGGCTTCAGTAGTTGCAGCATGTGGCTCAGTAGTTGTGGCTCATGGGCTCTAGAGCACAGGCTCAGTAGATGTGGCGCACAGGCTTAGTCGCTCTGCGGCATGTGGGATCTTCCCGGACCTGGGATTGAATCTGTGTCCCCTGCACTGGCAGGCGGATTCTTAACCACTGCGCCACCAGGGAAGTCCCAATTCTGTCACAATTATTATGAGACACATAAGACGCAGGACTGTGAAGTGTTAAGGCTTTATTTTAACTATGAGACCAAAACATGTAACCTCGGGAGTGTGATGACCCCTGCAGGTGGTCACCACGCAGGTCTGGAGTTTACATATTTTGCTAACCTAATCACCGGTTGCCACAAAAATCTTTGAAATTCCTCCTTTGGGGGTGAATCCTTAGTCCTCCCCCCTCCTTCCATTTCCAGGGACATCACCCATCGCTCTCATGTTCTCCCCTTGGAACACGAAGCCTTCGGCCTCATACATCAATATCTGGAACCTAATTGTATCGGAGATTCACTGCACAGCACAAGCGCCTCATGAAAGCCAGCTTGCTGCTTCCCTGCAGGGAGAGTCGTGTTTTAGCAGGAGACACATGTGGAGCTGATCCCAATGATGGGACCCAGATGTTGGGGACAGGCAGGTGGGGATGTGCTGTGGGCGGTGTATGTCCGCTTGGAGGACAGCAGTCTCGGCCATGGGCTAAAAGAAGTCCCACCAGATGACAGCTACACTAGGCAAGGTAACACTATCCCTGATGGGGCCAGACCCCCATCAGGGCTGGTGTGTGATTCTACAGTTCATCTTGCAAGCGATGTTAATCGTGAAGCCCTGAAATCAAGGGATGTGTCAGATGCAGATTTCACGGCAAGCGACTGGAATTCTAACCAAAGTCTATATTCCTAGCGTTGAATCCCACACACCACCATCTACGACTCCACTTTTTCTATCACGAAGAACAAAGTGAATTTACATCATACAAAGCAGCTTGTTAAAATACAGGATGCCGTCGAGATCATCCAAAGATTGATCATTCCAGGTTTTAAAACCAAAACTAACACATCCCATTTAACTAAATGTATTTCCTCATTTTAGTAGAAGGAACAGACGTGACAAATAATTGAATTAGATTTCAAGGTGTCACTGTCTTACGAAAATTGGCTTTTGGGGACATTTAAGGTTTCACATGCAAAGCGTCTTCTTACTATAGGCGAAATTTAGTTCTTATTTGAATAAGGATAGTTTTAAAAATCTACCTTGTGTTAGAACTCACTTTGCTAGTGTGTAATGATGCTGCCAACCTCTCCTGCTTGTAGAGGTTAATTGCCTGGTTTATTGAATAAGCTGCACGGCTGGGATCCGGGCACGAACAGGAAATGTGCTTCTCCAGTTCCGTACCCTGCTTCTCACGACCACCCTGGGTCACTGTGTGTGCGTTCCCGTACTTTTTTCCTCAAGGTCATTCAACACGATATGCTATGGGATGGCTAATGATAGAAAAATTAATGGGATGGCTTCTCTCCAGAAGAATCCTTTTAGGCATTCTATGTTGGGATGGCAAACACAGTCAAACAAAACAAAGCCTAACTTGGATCTCTCAACAAAACAAACCAAAACAAATGACAGACCAGATCTCCAACTGAAGAACTGTTTCTTAAATAAAGTAGTAGAAAAAAATTAATCTTCAAGTAACTGACTTAGGAGGGTTTAGTTCAAGAGAAAAATCTAAGTGGAGTTTTAAAAAGAAATAAATCATAAGACATTTCTGGAAACCCCAGAATCATCAGGGCAGAAATTGAGCTACATTTTCTGGAAATGATTAAATTATCCATAAAATTGCAAACATGTTCCTAAAGAAGAAAGTAACATGAAAATTCTCTTGAGATGTCCTTTACCTAGCCCTGTATATTTTACTGTAATTTTTTCACATAGGTATGACAGCTGTCTACAGATGTTCTGAACAGAGTATTAGGTTAAGAAGTGTTTCTGTTTTATATTCTACCAGCACTTGTTGGCCTGGCCTCTCAGGGACCCAGAGTTGCACAAAGGAGTTCTTTCTTTTAAGAGCCTTCGCATGTAGGAATATTGTACTATTTTACACACTACTGCTAACGCTGCCTCGGCCTTCAGTGTTTGTGGTGCCGAGAGGGGAAGACCTGATTTGCATCCCATGTCATGGCCAAGTTGAGGTCTATGGGCTCACATGTAAACGGGTGAAAGTCAACCTCACAGCCCACACAATATGCCAAGAACTCGAATGGCCTCACCTGGGGAGCCAGCTGTTAGGTTGACCTATCGACCTGCTTAAAAGAATTCACTAGGTGTTTCAGCCATCAACCAACATCACACCCGTCGTGTCTGCCTTCCACGTTGGTGCCCTTTCTACCACACCATACTGCAACCAAGGAAAAAAACAATTTTGAGTGTGCTTCTTCATTCACAGACTGCTAATTTAAAAAGGAACCACATTCAGAGAGTTAGATCTTCAAGGAACTCCCAAGCAGTTTTATTGATTTTTTTAAATTAATTTTTATTGGAGTATAGTTGCTTTACAATGTTGTGTTACTTTCTACTGTGCAGCAAAGTGAGTCAGCTATACGTATACATATACGCCCTCTTTTCTGGACTTCCTTCCCATTCATGTCACCACAGTGCTTTAAGTAGAGTTCCCTGTGCTATACAGTATGTTCTCATTGTTTTTAACAGACTAAACAAAGCCATTTTGATAGATGGTTCTTTCTTTAAGAAACATAGAAGTACAGATATATTGAATTCTTTTTTAAATAAAAACTCAACTTGGAGAATATGCAGTTTTCATTAAAAATAAATCTCTCAGTTCCTTTATTATTGTTATCAGTTGATTTTCTCAACAATGAACTTCATTTTAATGTTTCAAAATAAATATCACATCACCCTTATTACATTATTTTATTATTTTTCTTTTGAGGCAAATCCATAGGGTTTTGGTTTTGTTTTTTTCTTTTCTTTTCCTGTAAAGCATTTGTTCTCCATTTTTTTTGTTATTTTTTTAAATTAACTGTAATTTTTTTGTACAGAGGTTCTGATCATCTATTTTATACATATTAGTGTATACGCAGCTTTATTTTTTAGGGAGGAATTCCCTAAGGTCTCAGAGACCGGTCGTTTGTCTAAATGCTCATGGATTTAGTAGCTGGGACAGCAGCAAATCTCGATTCTCTGCACTCTTTCCTCTATGGTCCCTTTCCTACGGGGGGCCTGCTGCCTAATAAAAAGACAGCTGAAGTGGGTGGGTCCTTAAGCTCAATTCATTCACGTACTGCTGCGTGCTCATTGCCATAGACAGCAACAGACTCGTGTTCTGTGGCACCTGCCTACAGGAAGATGCCATGTCAGAATCCCAGCTTGATTCACACATTTTACTTTCCATCTCTAAGCCACCAGGAGTTTGGGAGCCCTACAGAGAGACACTGTGAATAATCACTCTCCTTCCATTTCATACTCACATTATCCCATCGAGGAGTTAGCATTTACTCAGAGCTCCTGGAGAGGGAGCCACTTATGCAAACTCTCACGGCGTTAACACTCAACTGAGATTCCCTACAATTACCTGCAAATATTTGGCTACAAATAAACCGTTCAAATCATGTGCCCTCATTCACAAGGCATTTTAAGAATCAAAAAGATGTGCTTATTATTCAAGATCTCATCCTTGAAATTAAAGAATGCATTATCTGAATCTACATTGTGTATATGAATCTACATTGCATCCTCTTAAAAGCATTAAAATAGCAAATACTTGTTCTAATAGAGTTTAAGTATGCAAAAATAACAAGCTTGAAAGTTTCCAAAAATGAATTAATATGCACTGCTGGACACTTCATCAGCCCTAGAAATTTTCATTTTAGTACTAAATTACATACAACAGTCTCCTTAGTAATCTTGGCTACTGTGGGTCTTACTGGTACCCTCCTAATTTCATCAGTCTTATATGGGTCAGACCAATCAATCAATTGATCAATTATTTATATCCCCTTTATATTTATATAAATTTTATATAAATTTATATAAATTTGTATAAATTTATATCCCCTTTATATTTATACAAATTTATATTTATTCTTTGCTAAGAATTTTTCCAATTATTAGTAAAAATTTTAGACTAATTTGAAGTATAATACCTTTCTTAAAAACTGGAAAAATGAAAATGACCTTTTACTGATGTCAAAATTAAGATAGCAACTGACATGTTAAATGTGTTTTTTATAAATTATGAACACTGTAAAACTAATACAAGTATACAACTTTTGGGATTACTAAACTATTTCACATAAGTTAATTACTTAATAAAATCTTTAATTCAGTGACTCTTCTCATCTAACTTCTTTCTAACATGCTTTAAAAATTTTTCACATCCTTTTCTATTCTCTCACATTGAAATACTAAGCTGAGGTAGTTATATACATATACACACAAACATATTTGGAAGTGTATACTTGAGGTATTTACATAAATAAATATGTAAATATTTACAAGAATATATCTTTCTTGACTATATTTTTCATTCTAAAGAAATATTTATCTATCTATTTAAAGGTAAAGGCGTACTTTAAGGGAAGCTAGAACAGAAGTTATGTAGAAATGCACATCATAAAAGGCCTACACCTATGAAAGGCAGTCTTCAAATTTAATTCTACATTTCTTAATAGTAAAGAAAATATAAACCAGCTTTATATTACTGTAGAAGAAGCCGAAACTCATAAATACTGACTTGGATAAGAGATATAAACCCAAGCTACAAAAATTAAAGGAACTCATAAGAATATCATCTTTTAAAGATAACAGTATAGCATAAGATCACAGAAAAGAACTATGAAATGTTTACCAAACATAATAGTGAACAATATATGCTTATAGGTTTGTATAAATGAGTGAACATGTAGTCTTGGACACTTCATCAACCCTAGACATTGCTACACATTCTTATTTTCACAGGAGTTAAAGATCTTAATGTAAAAATATTATATTAAAAGTAGCAGTGAGAAGCAATCAAAACCAGAGTTTTGATGAGAATCTTTGGGAAAAAAAGATGCTCATTCTTTTAAAGTACAATTTTGGTGTAACTTTTTTTCTATTTTGGACATCTCTCTCACAATTTAAAATTCAGAAATGCTGTGACCCCAAAATTTAACTTCTAAAATTTGTCATGCAGCTATACATACACATCTACATGAACTATATATTTATAAGCTTATGACAGCATTGTTACTATGACCAAAATAGAAAGTCAACTTAAAAGTACTTTAATTGCGGAGAACTTAAAGAAATGATAATTCGTTTATACAATGATAAAACGGATACAACGAAGCCATAAAGGATTGTGCCCTCGAGCACACACACACGCCTAATTATCCCCCCATACATAAAATATTTCCTTCCTTCTTTCCTTCCTTCCTTCCTTCTTCACATCTTTATTGGAGTATAAATGCTTTACAGTGTTGTGTTAGTTTCTGCTGTACAACAAAGTGAATTCGCTATATGTCACCATATATCTCCATATCCCCTCCCTCTTGCGTCTCCCTCCCACCCTCCCTATCCCACCCCTCTAGGTCATCACAAAGCACCGAGCTGATCTCCCTGTGCTGTGCAGCTGCTTCCCACTAGCCATCTGTTTTACACTTGGTAGTGTATATATGTCCATGCTACTCTCTCACTTCATTCCAGCTTCCCCTTCCCCACCTGTATCCTCAAGTCCATTCTCTACGTCTGCGTCTTTATTCCTTGCCCTGCCACTAGGTTCATCAGTACTGCTTTTATAAATTCCATGTATATGCATTAGCAAACGGTACTTGTTTTTCTCTTTCTGACTTACTACACTCTTGCTGTTCACAAAAAAGAATGTGTCTTGGCAACTGTGTTCTCTCTCCATACGTGTGTGTGATGTGTATAAATAACACGAATTCACATCACTGCTGACACACATGCACGCACAGATATAATTTTGGAAGACGCAAAAAACTTAAATAGTCAAAGTCATTTGTCAAAGTCATGTGTCCTGAGTCAGTGCTATGGACATTTTGTTCTACGAGGCTCTGGAAAACCATTTTATTTATAAACTGACCAGAGTTTGAGTTACTGAACCATGTGACTGAATTTTTTATCTTCTTCCTCTTTTCTGCTGTCATCACTCATCAAAAACATCTGAAACACAGCTTTGAAGAAAGCAAGAAGCCAATCTCATGATAAAGCTTTATTGCAGTGAATGATATCATACATGGAGTGAGGGCCATTTTTAGACACACTTCCTTTAAAATGTTTTGCTGTTTGTTTTCATTTTTATAAAAAAAAAGTAATAAAAATCTTAGAGTTAGAAAACAAACATATATAAAGTAAAAGATGGAACTTCTTAAAAATCAACTGCACCCCAACAATATTGCCCATAGATTCCTAATTATGTGTCCAGATTTTGCAGGTAGGTCCTCCTGAACATATAGACGAAGACAGCCCATTTAAAGAAACTTATGCACTTATATGCTTATATGTAAGGATAGAAAAATACATGTATTACTCATATATAAGCTATAATCCCTTACATCTGTTTATCCAGAAGACCAGCTCAAACCATTTTGCTTAAAATATTTTGTTTTACTTTCAGATCTTCCCCAAAACAGCTAGAAAAACAGAAACCAGCCCTGTGAATTTCTATCGACCCTGGAACATTTTTATAACTTGGTTGATTTTCCTTTATTCAATGTCTATGAAGAGCCAGTTCACTAATGAGTGCATTTTCCGATACCAGAATAAGTGAATTTTTTGTTTGTACATAATCCAAAGACAGTAAATGTCTTGAGTTTAATTTATGAAGATGAAATATGTAAGCTGCTTTCATTCAGTGACTTCAGCTGAGACTATAAAATAATGTGATTCTTCGTATTTAATGAACACATAAGTGACGGCTGTCCCTAAAGTAATGGATGGGTAGCTACGCAAACATCTCCAGGGGCTGCCAACGTGCAAACCTCTTCATCACCGGGAAACCACCACCTGTTTTTAAAGTTTTAATTCTAATTTAGCACAAGTGATTATTTGGAAAGAAACAGAGGTAGTGTTTGCCTTTACTTACTGTAAATAAGACTGTAAAGGAAGGAAAGGCCAATGTAACAACTGTATCCTATTTCTCCATCTGAATTTTATAATCACTATGGAGATGAGCTTGGCCAGATGCTTTACTGGATGTACAACAGGTGTTTAATATATGCTTGTACTTGATACATGACTTAGGAATGGTTAGCAACCAGTCATCACCATACATCTTTTCTCCTTGCAAGCTTACTATAAAATAATTTTAGATGGAGTCTATCAGGACTCTAGCCTTCATCAAAATACTGAATTTTATTTTATAATGAAGGCAAAAGACACTATGCCAAGAAAACTGCAACAATAACTACTCAGCGTTTCATCGGATTGGACTATAGGATGTAATCAAGGTTTCTCTTTTTATCTTATCTCAGTGTTTCTTTATGCGCCACGTACATCAGCACGAGAATACAGGCTGTCACAACAGAAATCCCAGTCACCTGTGGTTAAACCAAAGGAGAATTTCAGCTGCAAAGACATGGCGTCCAATTTTAGGTAATGCAAAGATTGACTGAAGCAGCTGCAGAGTAATCATGCAGTTAAAGAAAGAGCCATCATATCATGTATTAATGCAATTCTGAAGGAGAATCTCATGGTTGTCAGGTAAAGATGATTCAAAATACGAATAGAGTTTCTCCAACTATAACCCAATCCTACCTCTACCATGTGTGATCTGTGTAATATCAAGCAAAGAATTTGTATGATGATGACACCAATATCTACAAACGGACGGGTAAATAAGGTAACATTATGAAAAAACTACCAAACTTCTTGTATTCACCATTGAGCACTTCACTGATGTGACTTACCTACAAGGAATGTTGAGATACATATGCATGTATACCTCAACACTGTGTATATAATATCTATATGATATATTGCGTATGTGAGATACATCGTGTATATGATATAGGTATAACTTCCTCGAATATGAGGTGAAAATTGTAAGTGAAATAAGTAAAGACAAGCATGATGAGAGATGGAGGGAAGAAAATATTCTACCTTTTAGAATCTCATATTGCTTCATGGAGTACGTAATGCAGGTGGCGGCCCTCAAAGACGGATAATGTTTGGATAAATAATATGGGAGAAAACTACCCAAGCAAAGCATATACACAGCAAAGCACTATTCTTGCATCCTGTTGCAGACAAGTTTACTCAGCAGTGAAAAGAGAGAACAGTAAGAGCCCACCTCTTAAGGACTTTGTAAAAATTAAATCAGATAGTTATCATGAAATGCCGAGTGTGCAGTACAATGAAGGCTACCTGCAAACATGGATAATAATCATAGCATTTTTGTTATTGTTTTGCCCTTGATAATAACGGGAAGTCAGGTTTACTCTGAACATAGGTACAGGAAAGGAAATAATGAGGTAAACCTGATGTGAAAATGTTTACCTAATTTCCCCTGATGTGGCGAAGACAGCCCCATTCCAGATCATCACAGATGCTGATGACCACCCCCGCCCCCCGTCTTTCAGGTGTAAGCACATGACCAGCCTGGAGGTCCCCGCTCTGGCCAAGGTAACTACTGTCTGCTCCAGGTCAAGGGTATCTGGTCCTTTGTGTCCATTCCTCAGCTCCCACTGAGGCACTAACCTACCATCCGTGAATCTGGAGTAACCGTCCTCCTGAGCCTGATGGAAATGACTGAATTCTAGTGAATCAGACACAATTTGATTCTAAAATGCTGACAGCGGGGCTGATGAAATAAGTGAAGCAGTGTGTTCTGTGAATGAAGACCAGGTTCGAGATTGGCAAGGGCTCCAAGGGAGGTTATTTTGAGAGAGCATTTCAAGATGTCGGTTTCTGCAAGTTAGATAATCCAAAACTTGTGTATATGTTTTGAAGATAGTAAAGGAGGGCTTCCCTGGTGGTGCAGTGGTTGAGAGTCCGCCCGCCGATGCAGGGGACACGGGTTCGTGCCCCAGTCCGGGAAGATCCCCCATGCCGCGGAGCGGCTGGGCCCGGGAGCCAGGGCCGCTGAGCCTGCGCGTCCGGAGCCTGTGCTCCACAACGGGAGAGGCCACAACAGTGAGAGGTCCGCGTACCACAAAAAAAAAAAAATAATAATAATAATGAAGACGGTAAAGGAGAGATATTTATTACCTTTAAACAGTTTAAGCTATTCTATTGAATAAATGATTAATTTATCAACCTATAAAATATCTGTCATAATTCTATGGCGGTAAAGTGACGCTAGTTCCTTTTCTTGCATCTGATTCTCAGGTATTAAAATTCAAGTCTGCAGGCACATGGAACTCAATGTCTATTTATGCATCACACAGAAATGCATGTTTAACATGTTACTGCTGTGAACTATGACAGAGAAAACAGATGACTGGATAGCAGATATATTATCTTAAGGCTGGGCAGTGGTGCTGGAGGAAAAGAATATGACCCCTCTTCTTTTCTATTCAGAATCCTGGTGAAACCACTTCTTCATCGTTTGAGTACGGTTTTTCACTGGTTCACTTTCTAGTCCTGTGTTTTATAGATCATATATATATTACCTATGGCATTCTTTTAGTGCTATTTGCCTCATTAAATCACACATTTCCTCTCCACTTGAGAACTGTCTCAAGTCTTTTCCATCAGACTGCATTTTTTGAAGAGCTGAACAATTCTCTCCTTCTTGGATAACATTTCCCTAACACTATACTATTACTGTACCATATAACGCTTTCAAAATTTATACTCTCCAGTGAGTTCCTTAAGAAAGCCAAAGTCTTTGCTTTAAAGTCAATTTTATACTTCATTGGGTTTGTTTTCATGTGGGTAGCTTACATGAGATAAGGAGATTTCAGTGAATTGAAATAATATGCGGGTGTTGAAGTTCCTCACTAAAGAATCGCACGATCACAGTCGAGCCAGGCACAGGATGTATCTGCAGAATTTCAGGTTATCGAAGCCGCTACAGAATATTTCCTTGTCATTTTCCTACAACTGGGAAGGAACTTTTATTTGGGGACGTAACACTGTGTCTATGTATCCAATAGTAGAGTGTCCTGAGAATCCACACCAATAAACCATGCAAATGTGTCCAAAATAGTTGACTGATATTAGAAAGGTTACTTGATTGCCTACTTTCAGTTATTAACATCTTTAGCCCAGGAGCACTCTCCACCTAGGGTAGGAAACCCAGAGGGAAGAGAGAAAGTGGGAGAAGGAGACAACATGGGCTTCCCAGCTGGAGAGCAGCAAGACAACAGAGAGAAAACATGTCTGGGTGTCAAGGCAGATGAGAGTAGGTAAAACGTCACCTCCTCCTTCCTGGAGGTGTCCTTACACTACAGAAGCTCTCAGGAACATCACACAGCCAGAGAAAGGAGGTGGAAGGGCCCCACCAGGCTGATGGGCACAGACACTACTGTAGAAAGCACAATGGTTTTTTTTAAGTTATATTTATTGTACATCTGAGTTTTGGACTGGGATGCATGCCTCCAAAAAGAGACATAATAAGAAACAAGAAGTTAGTTGTTGTTTTCTTTTAACAAACATCTAGTTTTAGGATACCTTCAGAACAAGAAATAGCAAGACAGCGGTCCTAAGGGGGAAGCAGGAGATAAGTGAGAGACAGGAAGGAATTACAGAGGCAGCAAAGCAAACACCTCCAGTTTCAAGTCTGGGGCCCTGACCATAGTTACAACAACATGGGAAAAGATATTCTTACTTTAAATGTACAATTAAAAATAGAATATTCAAGACAAATAGCATTTTAATCAATCAATGATTCCATATTGGTTCCCAATTCTTGTGGACAAGGGAAAACACACACATACAAGGTAAGGTTCTTGCTCCCAGACAGTACCTCAGTAGCAGGTGAGAGAGGAGTGATACAAACAGAAGTTGGGGGCAATGTGAGATAATTATTATAATGGTGGAATAGTCAAAATGCCAGAAAGTTAAAAGAAAATCCTTTCAACTTCTTGAGTCATTGGGACAGGAATCAGGGAATAGGTGGGCTTTGATCTGGACCCACTGGGGATGAATAGAATTATATTATTCAGAGATGGTAAATAAAATTCTTAAATCTGAGATGTAAGCATTCCTTGGGGAGGCTCTAATCCAAATCCCTCCCTTTGCAGATAAGAAAAGAGAATAACACTACAAATACCAGTGCTCTGTCAACAGAAAACGCTTTCCCATAATACTTTGCACTTTACTAAGCTCATTTCAAGGAAAGGCTTACTAAAAAGGAAGGAATGTTTTCTAAATTCTCCTGTGACCTCCTGTTTGAGAAACGACACCCACGGTTAATGGAATCAAATTTAAAACTCCACATTAAGATTCAGGAACCTATCCTGAAGTTATGCATGAATCTTAAGAGTTGAGAAAGGAGAAAAAAAGAACAAAATACAACTGAGAAAACACAGCATTTCTAAGATTTGGGTGATCAATGTAAAAAGCAGATGAGCAGAGAATACTTGACAGATAATATACCATTTTATTATCATGGATTGGTTTGATTTTTTATGGAAATGAAGACAATTATTAAACTCGCAATATTATCTTAAAGACAAATGAAATAGTAAAGGAAAGTACTTTGGAAATCTGGCAGGAACATGTGATCAAGTTGTTTAAAAAGGAATTAAGTATTTCTTCACGATGTTTCCTGATACATCACCCCCAAGCTGAGTTGTCCAAGGGAACATTTTCCCCCTTCCTTACTGTCAATCTCTAAGACTTGTGTCATCTTAAGATCAGCATATAACATCTGTCTTTAAACTTCTGTTCACCCTAAAGTGAAACACTCAGAATTTAATATAAGTATTTAATATAACATTTCCAAATATAGTTTACAAAAAGGGAGTACATTTTGTTCACCAACCTAGGAGGTTTTCAGTAGAAAGCATTCCACAGTGCCTGAACTAACAGGTAGCAGAATTTGCCACTGGTATACTTTTCCGCTTTCAGTAACTCTATGTACCCTGATCTAGATTGGAAAAAATGTTCACTTTGGAATGATTTTCCATTAACTAACCGTCCAGACAACAGCACATAGGGATTTCATTCAATTAAAAAAAAAAATTCAGACTTGCATATAATTCTACTTATGATATTCTAATCATGCAAACATTTTCTTAAGATCTGACATCTTCCTTTTCATGTATTCTGTAATTTAAAGTCCTAGTATCATTCAACTAACAGATGTAATGATTAGTAAAAGAATAATTTATCCATCATCCTTTGATATTTGGAGTCTACCTCCCACTAATATTGACTTCTGACTTGTCCTCTGAATGTGAAAAAGGGTATATACCTTTTTTGACATTCATAAAGCTCATTTCATCTTCACAGTGCCTTTGAATCGTTCTCATCAATGACATACTGACAACCCTGTTTAAGAGCTTTAAATGTTGTCATCCACAAATGACAGAAGGGTTATAAACCCAACATTAGGAGGATGCAAAGGATAATTTCTCCGTCTTCTTTCTGATAGGTCTCCAACTTTCATATTTACCCAGTAAACACACACATGCATACATATCCCATCTATATAATTTAAAACTCACTGATAAATCACTGGTTTTCTTTTTTCTCCTCTGGATCCTAGGCTGTAAATAGATTTTAGTCAATATTAATTATTAATTGTGTACATTTAGTCTAACTTATGGTTCTTGCCTGAAAGGGCTGCAGTGAAGATACCACAAACTTCTTTTTCAAGAGGGTAAATCCTCTTCTACAAGGATTTGCAAAAAAGAAAAGAATGACACAAGTAATGAAGTCTACTCAGACCCTATAAATAGTTGCAATAGCAATCATTCAAAAGTATGTTCTACGATAACAGTTTTATTTCCATTTCCTCAGATTGATTAAAATGCCTATTGAGGGCTTCCCTGGTGGCGCAGTGGTTGAGAGTCCGCCTGCCTATGCAGGGGACACGGGTTCGTGCCCCGGTCCGGGAAGATCCCACGTGCCGCGTAGCGACTGGGCCCGTGAGCCATGGCCGCTGAGCCTGCGCGTCCGGAGCCTGTGCTCCGCAACGGGAGAGGCCACAACAGTGAGAGGCCCGCGTATCGCAACAACAACAACAAAATGCCTATTGAGAAAATATGCTTTCAAGCTAGGGTTGCACTGAGTGGAAGACAATTCAAAAATGTTTAGCCAGAAAGAGAAAGATTCAAAGGAGCATGTGCCTAATTGGTTTTAAGCCCCACCCTTTTTACAGAATATTTCTAATATACTGTAAAATAAGGGTACATTTTAAGTAAGAGTATACAGGTTCACAATGTTTTCTATTTATAAGTCAGCCATTCAAACTATCATTAAGTGCAATGTGAACTGAGTTATTTGCAACGTGCTCTCTTCAGGCTGGGTCTGTGAGGTAACAGGGAGTTAGATAACAACCACTTCATCTAATTATTTACCCATTCAGAAGTAATGGAATAGTCCATTACCGTGAACAGTAATGCTGCAGCCAGAATGAATCAATCAATCAACCTTGGAACAATCTATATAAATCATGGAGATAATCAAAATGAGGAGAGCAAGGGGAGAAGAAACAACAGAATGAGAGGGACGGAGGAAAGGAGGGAAGAAGAAAGATGGGCAGAGGCAGACAGATGGAGGGAGGGAGGGAGAGAAACAATGGTGGCAATAACAAGTTTAAGCATCTATGGTTACAAATTTTTATATAATGTATCTTTCAAGCTTCTTCCTCCTACATTCCCTGTCTCAGTAATGACTTCATCATCACTCAGTTTCTTTATAGAAATCTCAACCTCCATAACATAAAAAAAAAAATTACAAGCTGGGCACCATGCCCTACAGACAGAAGACGCTCAACTTTGTCACTTCCCTCACCTTCTGTTTAAGTCCAAATTCTCCCCATCGCTGACCTCCCTTCCCTTCCCATCTCACCTGCTGTAGCCTTATCTCATCTCTTGTGAGCATCCTGTTTCCACTGTCTCCAGACTGAGACTCTTGTCTCTCTTCTCTCCAATTCATTCCCTACACCAGAGCCTCTGAGTCAACTGTCTTCCAAATCATGACCCTCCCCAACCCCCCGCCCCAGACAGTCTACATATGCAGAATGGAATGGAACTGGGCAGGAACTAAAACAATTATTGAATGCCTTATATGTGAGAGTGCCAAGTGAATCCAAGCTTAAAGAAAAATACAGTGTCTGTGTGTCAGGAGCACTCAGCCTAGTAGAAAGCAGGGCCCCCGTTGACAAAATTGAAGCAAGTATTATATTTCCATTTTGTTTTCCTCTACAAGAAGCATAAGGATATTCTATATGAGGAAAAGGGCATGGAAAGCAAGAGGAAGAACTGCTTGTTTGAGAGATCAGGGAAGAATTCATAAAGGCCAGGGTAAATAAATTGGTTCTAAGTACCCTGATCAGAGGTTGCTACAGTGTAACTGTGGGATGTTTGGGGGGCAGATCACACAGATGGGCAAATGCTTGAGCAAAGGTACAGGTGAAATACTGATCCTTTTTACTATATAAGTCTAGAATAAACATTGGTCCATGAAACTTAGTATTCTCTGTGGGTGTGATTCACCTTTTCTAAAGAGTGTTTTTTAGAGCAGTTTCAGATTCACAGCAAAATTAAGAGGAAGGTACTGAGATCTCCCACATGCACACCACCCCACAGGTGCACAGCCACCCCCATTATCAACATGCCCCACCAAAGTGGTACATGTGTTACAGTGGTAAACCTATATTAACACATCACCATCACCAAAGTCCGCAGTCTACGTTAGGGTTCACTGTTGGTATTGTACATTTTGAGAGTTTGGACAAATGTGTAATGATAGATGTCCATCATAACAGTAGTCCAAAGTGTCATCACTGCCTTAAAAGTTGTCGGTGTTCTACCTATTCATCCCTCTCCACTTTAACCCCCGGCAACCACTGATCTTTCTGTCGCCTTAGTTTTGCCTTTTCCAGGATGTCATAGACTTGGCATCATACCGTATGTGGTCTTTTTAGATTGACTTCTCTCCCACAGTATTAAGCATTTCAGTTTCCTCTGTGTCTTTGGACGGCTTAACAGTACACTTGTTTTTCTTTTTAGGTCTGAATAATATTTCATTGCCTGGATATGCCTCAGTTTATTTATTCTTTTACCAATCAAAGGACCTCTTGGTTGCTTCCACGTTTTGGCAATTATGAATAAAGCTGCTATAAACATGTGTGTGCAGGTTTCTGTGTGGACATAGGTTTTCAAATCCTTTGGGTAAATACCAAGGCGCATGATTTCTGAACTGTATGGTAAGAGTATGCTTAGTTTTATAAGATTTTGCCAAAGTGTTTGCCAAACTTGACTACACCATTTTGCATTCCCACCAGCAATGTGTGAGAGAGTTCCTGTTGCTCTACATCCTCACCAGCATTTGGTGATGTCAGTGCTCTGGATTTTGGTCATTCCAACAGGTGTGTAGAAACATAATATCTGACTTAAAATATCCATATACCTAACATTCTTCCAATCAGGTTGTGCTAATATAACATAAAAGGGTAAAATCGGGCCTCCCTGGTGGCGCAGTGGTTGGGAGTCCACCTGCCGATGCAGGGGACACGGGTTCATGCCCCGATCCGGGAAGATCCCACATGCCGCAGAGCGGCTGGGCCCGTGAGCCATGGCCACTGAGCCTGCATGTCAGGAGCCTGTGCTCTGCAATGGGAGAGGCCACAACAATGAGAGGCCCACATACCGCAAAAAAAAAAAAAAAAAAAAAAAAAAGTGTAAAATCATGGAGAGACAAGGATCAAGTGTAGAAGAGAAAAAAATCCTGAAGTGATTTCATTTGGACACCAAATGTACTTGTGACCGAAAAAAAAAGAAAAAAGGAAATAGAATGAGCTCTACTTATTCAGTCAGTCACAAATATGTATGGAACGATTAGTTAAGCATAGATAATAGACCAGAAATCACTATTTTGCACACTGGAGACAACGTCCTCATGAAAACATCCACAAGTCCTATTTCACAGAACAGAGTGACACTACAAAAATATGTTTATGGCAAAATTCCATATAAGTGATATGATGTTTGTGTTTCTCTGCCTGACTTACTTCACTTAATACGATAATCTCTAGGTCCATCCATGTTGCTGCAAATGGCATTATTTCATTCTTTTTTATGGCTGAGTAATATTCCATTCTATACATACGACATCTTTTTTATCCATTCATCTGTGGATGGACATTTAGGTTGTTTCCATGTCTTGGCTATTGTAATAGTGCTGCTATGAACATAGGGGTGCATGTATCTTTTTGAATTAGGATATATGCCCAGGAGTGGGACTGCAGGATTATATGGTAACTCTATTTTTAGATGTTTAAGGAACCTCCATAATGTTCTGCATAGTGGCTACACCAATTTACATTCCTACCAACAGTGAAGGAGGATATGTATAATAAGTCTTTAAGGAAGCCCACAAAAATTTTAAAAAATAATTTTGAGAATCAAATTAAATACAATATAAGTGTTGTGCATTTTTGAAACACAAACTAAATCTTGATATCCTTGATGTTAAAGTTACTAAAATAAACAATGATATAATCACATAGATATAAACACACTCATAAATGTGTTTGCTCATCTTTCAACATGATGTATCTTACTGGATTAATAACAAAAAGTCCCTGAGTCATGAGTATCAAGGGGGGAAACTGAAGGCCAATTGGGATGAAAAGGTGACAAGGGAAAGCAGACGGTGAAACAGATTAAAGAGAGACATGAAGATGGATGTTGTGGAAACATCCTTCTTATTTTAGTTAATTAGTACGGATTTTTAATTTAATTTTTTCTCCTGGAGTTGCCCAGGTCGTTTCTCACAATATTCTGAAGAATAAGGTGTAGGGATAAACTCGTAACAGATGACTGACATGCGAAGATATTATCCCTGGACCATGAAGGACACCAAACTCTCAAGGGTGAAACGAGAGAGAAGAGCCAGGAGAGGACTCTGAATCCCATTTGCACACTGGTCACCACAACTCCTTGGTGTGTGTGGCAAGAGCGTGTCCCAGTCCCAAGGCAGCATCTCTGGGCTGCACTCAATACACAAATTTACATTCCACTGGGAACAAGCCGAACCAGTTTTCTCCGGACTGAGGAGCTGCATGGTTGCAGGACTTCAAGCTAAAATCAGGACAATTTCAGGCAAAACAGGACAGTTGGTCCCAATGTGCATGTGTCAATTACTAGAACACTGGACTCAAAATCTAGCTAAAGGAAAGTCCAACTTTCTTCTTCAGACATTCCTGTATAATGTTTCTACAGTGTGCATAAAGCCAGAAGCATAACTTGGACAACGTTAATCATTTAAGCTGTTTGAACAACCGAATGGCTATGAATCAGTTGCGCACTACTGAAAAACGTAAGTTTAAAAACTCACACGTGTATCTCTGGCCCCAAACACCTTCTCGCGTTCCACACCTTCACACCCAAGAGCCTGCTGACTACCCCAATGTTTATCACACCACAGGCCTCTCAAACTCAGCCAGACTAAAACAGGATTAACCAAACCCCAGCCCCAATCAGCTTGTCTTTGGACCCTGCTTCAGCAAATGGCATCACCTTTCACCCAGATCACCCAAGAACCGCAATTCGTTCCTGCTCCTACCAGATCCAGCCTATCACCAGATTCTGCCTTAAAACTCCAAGTTCCCTCATCCACTCCCACTGCTGCCACTTCCCGAGGCGCCCAGCACTCCTCACAGCTGGCCAACGCGTCCCAACTTCAGTTGGCATCAAACGTACACTCTCTTCCACATCCTTGCCTTTAGGTGTGCGGCTTCATCTTCCCTTTCTTCTTGTTTATTGAGCACACTCCTCTTGGTTTGAAAAATTCAGCTGAGACCTGACGCCTGGGGAACCTTTGGTGGACACTCAGCCCTACCTGGGCCTCCCCCCGGCTTGTGTTTGATGGCTTCGGCTTCCCTACTCCCTACAAAACTGCAAGTCCCTTGGAGGCAAGAGCAATGTGTCACCTGTCCCTAGTCTCCAAGGCGGAACACTGTTGCCCAGAACTGACACGATGCAGGACTGAGTGGGGCTGGTTGAAGGAGGAGAACCCAGGAGGGCAGAGCCGGAGAAGAAACCAGGCAGCTTGCCATCACAGCAAGCCTCCCAGGCCCTGGGACCTGGGCGTTTTTCCTACTTAATGTCTGCTCTACACCAAACTTGTGGTAAGTGGTTAGGAATACACTTGTTTAAAGGACCTACTGTACAGCACAAGGAACTATACTCAATATTTTATAATAACCTACAAGGGAAAAAGATCTGAAAAAGAATATACACACACACACACACACACACACACACACACACACACATAACTGAATCACTCTACCTGTACACCTGAAACCAACACACTGTAAATCAACTATGCTTCAATTAAAAAAATAAATAAATAAAACAAGTGAAATATCTAGTCATTCTAAATGCTCATCCACAAGTGAAGAGTCTTCAATCACAGGAAGAACAAAACTTTTTGATATTTTATTCTGAAAGAAACTGAATCTGAATGAGTTCAAACGGATGAGACTACAGAAATGTAAGTTTCACAGACCTATCTCTAGCCAGATTTACAAAGTCATGTAAACCTTGCTTCTACGTGGACCTGGAAAAGAGAGTTTTAAAAGTGATCCTATGCCCAACAGACGTCTACCTTCTACGAGGAGAAGCGCTATCTTACTGCACCAGGACAGCTTGTCATCAGTGTCACCAGCACGATGTCGCCACATGTAAGGTAGGAAACCCACTGCTCCGTGAGAATGTTTGCTCTAGGTCCGACACATGACAAAGGATAAAATAAATAAATATATATACACACACAAATAGGATGTCTGAGATCAAAGAGCATTCGGACAACAGCAAAAAGGAAAACAATACTTCAGAATTAAAGATGCAATAAACTCTTCAATGACCTTTATTTTCTGCTGAAATATTTCAGAAGATTCTTCCACAATACTCTTCGGCTATTTTATCAGGACAATGGCAACTCCACAATGGATTCTTACATAAATTAGCAACGAAGAGGCTGTCAAATCCATTCGCCAGGCAAATTAGGTGGCAACCTTGGGAGGTGGGAAATTCTGGTCATCAACTTTGGATACCTTTTATGCCCAACTCTCAGGTGTGTAGTCAGAGGCACACAATGGAGACACAACACCAGGTCCAGGGCCACCTCACACTGTATCACACCTACGAGCAGAGGCGGCTGACCTCCCTTTGTCTCTTCCACTAGGCAACACAAGATGTGACTCATTTTACAAATTATTACCTCCTGTTTGTCACACCATACTGTTGGCCAATAAGTGACAGATTTAACTGGGATCCTTTAAAAACCATCTTCTTTTCTTTTTCAGGAAGAAAACTATAACACGCAATTGATGTAAGGTTTCCGAGGACAAAGAGTACCTTGCTAATCTCCTTACCCTCAACACAATACATTCTCCTCATTAGATTCTACGATACCAGTATTGATTAAAACAACTTTAAAAGTATTAATTGCACACTTACAGGAAGGGCATTGTGCTGAGGGCTGAGAGAGCTAGCAGAGCACAGCACCTGTGTTTTGAAAAGAGAATGATCTGTACTTTATGCAAGAGATTTCTGACGCTCGAAGCAATTCATTCAGAAAATCCACTTTAAAATGCAAGGTTGGCATGCAACAGGCAGGATGTTATTTGGGACCAAAGGCTAAAGGAAATATTGAATAAAGACTACAATACTATCAAGAAAATTGTTGGAACTTGAGTTAAAACAACTTATCTGTCACTAATCAAATAGAAAGGTACCAAGGACGATATATTGACTCATTGTAAAAAATTTTTTTCTTGCAAATAAAGAGTAATAATAATAATTGTCAACAGTTATTGGGCATGATCCTTGGAAAAGCTGTCGGTTCCTAAAAATGTTTATAATATATGTAGATCGGTAGTTACATCACTTTGGATAAAATTAAAAGCAGAGCTATCTTCTCACAAACACTGCTGTACTGAGCAAAGGAGGTATTTAACTTATTTAAAATTCAGTGACAGAGGGACCATGAAACCAAGGAACCCATCTGATGAACACTGGCCCTGGAGGAAAAAAAGATCTGGAGCCCCCTGCCGGCCAGCCTTGACTCCACACTCCACGGGGAGCTGGCAGCCTGATGAGATACATACAAGGGACTCAGGCAGGGGTTATTTCCCACCCGCCATAAAATTAACTTAATACCTTAGGGACTGTGAAGTCTGGACCCATGCTGTGCAGCCGAAGGAATCCCGACTGAGACTAGCATGGACTTGGGCTTCAGATTGAGCAGAGAAGCCTGTATTTGAAGCCAGTTTCCACTACTTGTTCATCCTGAGCAAAGTGATTATTCTCATTTTCAGAAGATCTTTATGAGCTCTGTAAAAATGAATGGGATAATCCGTGATTCCCAGGTTCATAGGAGGATTAACCTTCACACCAGAGATGCCCAGCATAGAGTAAAATTTAAATGACGGCCACTGTTCTAATTTTTTATTGCTACAAAGGATCCCCATAGTTTTTAATATTGCAGTGTGTCTTTCACAGACCTGTAGCTGACACGTGCCATCTAAACCAATGTGAAGGGGAGTTTGGAATCTGTGTTTCTCATTCTCAACCAAATAGTTTTATCTATTTGCTCATCTTGCTTACACACCCCCTTTGCATCGGGTCTTACTAAGGCTACTTTAGTGCTTGGGGAGTATTTTAGAATCAAGAAAGGGGCTTGGGGAAGAAAAAGTAGTGATTGGAGCTTCCTAAGACCTAAAAGGGGGTGAAGAAACATCAAGGAAGAAACAGCTAAGCAGAAAGGAAAAAAGCACAATGAATTAAAAAATCTGGCGCTATTTGAAAAGACCATGTAGAGTTTTATAACGAAAGTAAAAGCTAGAGTTTCCTATGGAGTTTAGAAAATTTGAGTTACACACTAGATGTGCCAGTTAAATTATTGCCTCTCAGCTTCAAATCCACCCTCCATTACCCGCTCTGTGATAATGAAACTGAACACTGTAAATGTTTCTCTTTAGTTTTAGTAGTTGTAGTTTCAGTGATCTGATACTTTCATAGATTATAATCCATTTAAAGTTATTATCAAATACTGGCTCTATTCCCTGTGCTGTACCATACATCCTTGTAGCTTATTTAGTTGATACACAGTAGTTAGCACCTCTTAATCCCCTACCCCTATGGTGCCCTTCACTCTGCCTGGTGGTAAGCACTAATTTGTTCTCTGTATCTGTGAGTCTGCTTCCGCTTTTTTATATTCATTTGTTTGTTTCCAGCTATTCCATTCCTGAGTATATACCTGAAGAAAACAAAAACATGAATTCTAAAAGAGACATGTACCCCAATGTTCATAGCAGTATCATTTACAAGAGCCAACATATGAAAGCAATCTAAGTGTTTACCAACAGATAAATGGATCAAGATGTGGTGTACACACAGACACACATACGCACACACAGGAATATTACTTACCAAAAAAAGAATGAAATTTTGCCGTTTGCAACAACATGGATGGACCTGGAGGGTATTACGCTTAGTGAAATAAATCAGACAAACATTTTATGCTACCACTGATATGTGGACACTCCTGAATGTTTTTATATAAATGTTTATATAATGTTTTAATATAAATTAAAATTTCTCTGTTCAAATTAGTCTATTGTTTCTGTATCTTGAGTAGATCCTTCTTGGTCCTCTAGATACCAAAACTGTAACAGTCAACACTGGAAAGTAATCTGGACGCTGAAATAATAAATACAGACAAATGGTTGCAGAATAATATAATAATGAGATACAGTGAGGAATTCCTTTCTTTTGTTTTCTTTTTTTTTTTTTAACATATGAGAGTTGGCATGAAATGTTGCATCAGTTATAATAATGAAATTAGAGAGCTATGAATAGTTTTTAACAATTTATATGAATTAATCATATGATAATGATTCTTATCTGCTGGTCTGTAAAACAACCTGAAGTGAGAGACTAGTATGGTTTCTGTTGCTAAACATGGATATAATTAGAATCACATGACAAAAATTCTGTATAATATGAAGTATAATAAACACATTCTTTTCTTAGTGTTAAAGGCCACTCCCACTTTTTACATGACAATTTTGAGCAAGAGCTAAGAGTGGAAAAAAAATTCTTTAAAAATAAATAAAAGCACCATTACAAGAAATCAAGAAATTTATGCTTTGTGTTCTCAAAATTCCTTGTCTGAAACGAAGCACAAATGCAACAAGATAGTTAGATAATATTATTTCTTTATTAATGAATATAACGCTCTCCTTTTGCTACTTACAAAAGAGACATTACTGAGACATTATTATATGTATTTTAGAATGAAATGATTGGAGATATTTATTTTAATAATTAAAAAATTGAATCCAGAGCTCTACTTCCAGAATGGTGGCAGGAGGGACACCAAGTAAGTGCCCCACAGCAGAATAACCATGATGTGTATGAAGTGTAAGAAAAAAAAAATTAACATCTCTGGAAATTGCAAGAACATAAAGTAGAAGAAGGAACATTTGATCAAGAAAATCTGGTTTATTTGCAGAAACTAACATAGTGATCCTGAAATTTATAAAAAAAGCCAAAGGATCTAGAAGAACCAAAACAATCTTGAAAAGGAGAAAAAAAAAATTAAGGACTCATGCCTCCTTATTTCAATACTTTCCACAAAGTTAAGTAAACACAACTGTACTGTCCTGGCATAAGAATAGACATATTAATTCGGGACCAAGAATTCGGGACCAAGAAATAGAACCTCACATTTACAGTCAATTTATTTTTGACAAGGGTGCCAAAACAATTCAAGAGAAAAAGAACAGTCTTTTCAACAAATGGCTCTGAGAAAAGTGTACCCACGATCAAAAGAATAAAGTGAATCCCTTCCTCACACCATGCAAAAAATTAATTCATAATGAATCAGAGACCTAAATGTAAGGAGTAAATCTTTGTAACCTTGGGTTAAGCAAAATCTTCACAGATGTGACATCCAAAACAACAACAACAAAAAACTGGACCTCATCAAAATTAAAAACTTTGCATTTCAAATGTCGAAAAAGTGCAAAGACGACCCACAGAATTGGAGAAAACATTTACAAGTCATATGCTATGACAAGGGATTTATATCTAGAATATAGAAGTAGCTCTTACAAGTCAGCAATAAAGACACATTACTCAACTAAAACCTGGAGAAAAATTGTAAATAGACACTCATCCAAATAAGACACACATACGGCCAAGAACACATGAAAAGGTGCTCAACATCCTTAGCCATCAGCAAAATGAAACCAAACCCATAATTCGTTCGCATCTACTGGAACAGCTACATTAAAAAAAAAAAAAAAGAGAGAATTAGTAAGTGTTGGTGAAGATGTGGAGAGACTGAAGCACTCATGTAGTTGAATGAAATGTAAAATGGTGCAAAAAATCCTCAAGTTCCTCAAAATGTCACCGTATGATCCAGCATATCCCCTCCTAATTACATACCCAAGAAAAATGAAAACATTTTTCACACAGAAACTTGCACACAAACGTTTATAGCAGTATTTTGCATAATTGCAAGAAGTGGAAACAACCCAAATGTCCGTCGGCCAATAAGTAAATGTGATGTATAGCCATAAAATTGAACATTATTCAGAAATACAAAGAAATGAACTACTGATTCATTCATGAATGAACCTTGAAAACATTATGCTAGTATAAGAAGCTAGTCAAAAAAAGACCACACTCTGTATGACTGCATTTAAATGAAATGTTCAGAATAGACAAATCCATAGAGACAGAAAAGAGATTAGTGTTCGCCTGGGGCTGGAAGGGTTGAGGGAAAACCGGTACAGGGTTTCTTTCTGAGTTGATGAAAATGTTCTAAAACTGTGGTAATGGCTGCATAATTCTGGGACTATACTAAAAACCATCGATTGGTACACTTTAAATAGGGGAATTTTATGGTATGAATCATATTTCACAACAACTATTGTTAAAAGGAAAAACAGCTCAGGAGTAGAGAATTGAGGGTAATATAGGATACTGAAATTCAAATTGACTCTAATTCCCACTTGCAAGTTATTTATACCAAAAGACACCTACATTAATTAAGTTTTAGAATAAAAAAAAATTGAATGCAAAACACCCACATTAATTCATTTGAGAGAGAATAAAGAACAGTGGCCAAAAGACTTGGTTTTCCAAAGGAAGAATCAGATAGAACTCAGAATTTTCAGACTGGTGAGCTTGTCTCTCTGCCTGGACTCCATTTCTCCCTTAATTCACTTAAAGGATTCTTACTGAGTCTCCCCAAGTCCAGTTTAGATGTCACCCCATTTTCCTTAACGTTTTCTGAAGCATAGGTCTTCCTGGGCTACTGATTATATATCAGTTTATGTAATTATACAGACCGATTTATATATGGATAGAATGATATATGGATGCAATATCATCTTTATTGTTAAAAAACGGTTGGCTAATATACATATAGCAGATTCACTTCGTTATATAGCAGAAACTAACACAACATTGTAAAGTAATTATACTCCAATAAAGATGTTAAATAAAAAGAAGAAAGTTGGCTAATCTCATTTTTCTTTTTTTGTGTGTGTGTATCTGTACCCATTGGATCACTGGCATTCATTGCTTAAATGAGAGTCCTTTTGGTGAGAGAATGGATCTAGGCAATAGAAATACCTCCTTCAAGGAGGGAGCATAATTCCCTTTGGCACTATGGGAGTAAAGTGGCTCATAAGCCCAATTCACATCCCCTTCCACTCTCAGATGTGTTCTAACATAAAGGGTCAATTCTAGAGTTACTCACATCTTAATACTGGGTTGGCCACAAAGTTCCTTCAGTTAATGAATACGTTGTTCAATAAAGTTCTTAGTGAAAATGAAAAATGTCTTATTTTTACTTGAAACTGAACTTACTTTTTTGACCAACCCAATATTATGTACACCAACATGGATTGGCAAGAGCAGGGTAGAGGTCAGACTGTGGAGTTTAGGAAGTGAGAGGGTATGAGCCAGTGACCCTTGGTTCCCTACCATCTGTATAGAGTGTGAAATAGATGGAAACACTCATGTTAGCTTGTGAAACAGCTAACTGTTGGAAAAGAACTTGAAAAAGAACGGAGGACCAATGCATCCCAGGGAACAGGGACCACAAATAGCATCTCCAGTCTGGATGGCCCAGATTCAGCAGCCTGACTGAAGCTCTACTGGGTTAACAGAATCAACAAGAGCCTAGGTAGACTGCCTACTCATCAGAAAAAAGTAGCCAGGTTCTATGAAATCCATCATCATTTCTAAAAGAATAGATTGCAGGTCATTTCATCTGTGGACACTATGACCAAGAATGAAAAGAGATGAGCAGGTTCCAAAGATCTAGCAACACGAGATTTATCTCAAGTGGAGTTCAGCGCAGAAAAACATCGAACCAGACATACTTCTTCCCACTGTCAGGATGTCCCAGTAGCTTTTCTTTTTGTTTTCTGTGCCCTGATACTATCTTAGGAAAAGAAAAGCAGGGTATAGAAGAGAAATCCCAGAATGCTGAGAATTTACTCAAGAGATTGGGTGTGCTTGGAATGTAAGTTTTCACTGGGAGAGACTCACAGTTAAATTCCAGGTATAAGTCTAACAATATCACCCCAGACCACTCCCACTGCATGTCACCAGAGGTAATAGGAGGTTCAAAAAAGGATGGGGCCAGATACAGAAAATAGGTACATTTATGTTGAAGTTTACAATGGTATGTCACTCATGTTTTGTTTCCAGTGCCTAGTCCCAGGTCCACCAAAGACACTAGGACATACTGGTGAACAAGACAGCCTGTATGTGTCTAAAGTTTACCTTTTAAAGGAGTAGAGGGGTAGTCAATAAATGTTTACTGAAGATAAGTAAACAAATATTCTTGGGCAAAAGTCTATTTTATTGCACTAAAGGAGCCATGTAAGTTCAATTTTCACACTATTCGACCACGCCATACGATGCTAAAGAAACAAGATGGCGGGAGGTGCTGACTGAGATATGGCTGCCTTCCTCCCAAGAGGCTCCCAATAGTGGGGGGGGGGGGAGTGAAAGCACACATGATGACTTCAGCTAGACTAAGCTTTAGGCCGACTAATTCTTGACTCCAGATCCCTGACACCTCCCTTTTCTTAGAGTTTATCTTACCTTAGAAAACCTGCACCTATCAATTTTTTCTCTGCCTCTTTGAGATTTAAATCTTCTCAAAAGCCACTTGTCAGTGTTACAGCAGAGAAATGTCTTTCTCGAGGACCTGGGAGTCATTCCTTTGAAATGCAATCAAAGCAGACACACGTGGCCAGATCAGTTGTGAACTCAGGAATAATTCCACCTGCCGGACCCTTCCATAGAACAACATCCCCTCTGGGGTCCTCCAGCACCCCTCTGCTACTCAGCTACCTCACCTCTGCATTTAAAAACACTCCATCTTTTCTTTCAGCAGAGTTGAGCTAAGTGTTCTGGGCTCTCTCCCCTATTGCAATAGTCTTAAATAAAGTCTTCTTTGCCTGTTTAACTTTGGTGCAATTATTGCTTTGACAGTAGACTGGATCACATAAAACAAAAGAAATAACGTAAACTTACTTCTTCCCTAATGGAATTCAAGAAAATACGTTTCTAGAGTGTTAACATCGTGAATACCTCCTGATTATTATATAAACCTGGACTTCAGGATGAAAAATAGCCTGTTACTACACAATTATCTTTTGCTTTATTGATAGTTGCTCTTACTAAAGTGTGTGAAAGATAATGCACCGTACTGAAAATAGGCTGAAACTGCTTTCCCAGATTTCACTATTCTTTCGCTTTAAAGGGAATTCAAGCAATTGATTGCATTTCTGCATGTCTGTACTTCTTATCCGTCACAAAAGCTGTGTCTGTTACTACGATTAGCCAAATGGTGATCTATACATACATCACTTTAAAATATGAGGCATAACATTTTGTCAACTACAGATGAGAGAAAAATAACATTGGCAAACAAACATATCAAATATTAAAAATCATGTATCTGATAAGTATTAATTAAAAATAAATGATAAAACAGCATTTTCTAATATATTAGTGCTAATATGACAAATTGCTTTTCCAATATGATGCTTTGATATGCTTTAAAACATGTTTAAGTTTTTATATGGAATATAACAAATACCTATTTTCCAACTATTATACCGTATTTAACATTTGTTAAATTCTATGTGTTAAATTCTATGTTAAATTACAGTCATGAAAACACCATCAATTGAAAGAAATAAAAAATATGTAGAAAAATAAGCAGGCATGTAAAATTTAAATCCAAAAACCACATTTTGAAGAGTAGAAATGTTCTCTCAAGATGACTCCAGCCATGAGAACTTCTATTATTTTTTAAATTATAATGGAATTTTACACTGTGTTTTTACACCACTGAATCTCGAATTGCATGTGAAAATGTCCACATTCCCTTAGCTCTAAGGCAATGTTCAGCTGCGAGGTACCTTCTAAACGTCTCTCGACTGGCCCTGGAAAGGCAACAAAAAGTCTGTCTCTTGGCAGAAAAATAAAAACAAAAAAAGTGACTAGCTTTGATTTCTTTTCACATTGCTACTTATTCTTGCCCCAGATTCTTTTAGAGTCAGGAAAAAAAAAAAAAAGGAAAAAAGGAATTTTATCAAATCCTTCTATAAACAATGTAGAAAGTCATCCGTCAACAATTTCCTCATGTCTGTACAAAGCTCCCAGAGACTGGTTCCAGCTAATAATCTACTTCAATTCATATTTAATTAAACCAATTCATGGCAAGGAAATAAGGAGTCACTGTACAGATTAATCGACCCATTACTGAATGTGAAATTCTTGCACCTGGATCAATTCAAAAGTCCTCATTCCCTGCTCATCCCGGCCATTTTCTTCCTTAGACTTCCCAGCAGTCCTGCTTCTAAACTCTTAATCAATTGAGGCTGTTTGTACGCGTGGAGATCACCAAAGGGATCTGACCGAGTGGACAGAGATTCCAACTTATGAACAGAAAACTTCTTTCTCTACTTAACGTATCAAACCTGCTGAGAAATTGTAATTTTAGGGACAAAAATCCCTGTCTGCCTTTTCCTCTATAGCAACCAGTTAGTTATGACACTTCTGTTTTCCAAAATACAGTTACTTTCCATTACTTGTCCCTGTCAACCAAACCAGGTGCAAAGTAAAACATGGTAAACTTGGGCAAACTAATATATATTTTTTAAATGTCAAGCCCAGTGGTAAAACTACCAAAATATCTATCTTAGAGAATATTTTACATAATTCTGGGAATCTCCTTTTTATATTAAGTTAATTTAACAGTCTTTGGAAAAAGGACTACAGAAAAAGTTGGAGAAATCAAGGAAAAGGAGGCCTGAGAAGCAGATCGATGTAGATGATTGAGCACTGGTTTTAGATTCTGTTCCTGAACTAACAAATTAACATGATGACTGAGCAAAGCTTGATCTTGAAACTGTCAACTGTGGATTTCCAGAGTGATGATTCCATGTCTCACAGGGGTGACTGCAATAGCCTCTGCCTTTCCTGCTGGCTCCTCCACCCTGTGTTCTGAATTCAATTACCCACACTGCTCTCGGGAAGATCTAAAATGCCAACATTCAAATGTAACTCCTCAGTTTGAAGAAATTCCTACAGGGCTCCAACTTCTGTCCCACAGCTTGCCTGCCAGGCTAAGTTAAGTGAAGCAGCGGGGGATGAGCCTGGAGGCCCGCCCTGGGGAAAGGAAGGGAGAACTCGCTGATCACCTACTTTCATCCAGAGAACCTGAGAAAGTATCATTTGTTATTGGTTGGGTTACAGTTCTTTTTTTAAGGCATTATCGAGTGAAAAAATAAATAAATAAAAACCCATTGAAGGACAAGAGAACATCCAAAGTCTTTAGTGCAGGAGGCAAGACCTACTTTGATGAGGAACTGGCCAAAATTTCAAGCCCTATGCTTTCAGCTCCAGGTAATCCTGAAAGATTGACCTCCTCTGAACGTGTATCGTTCTAGCCCTTCTTCTGGGAATGCATTTACACACTGTTTTCTCCTGGCCCAATCTTGCTTCATTTACTCATTCATGGAGCCACAGATGACTTTAATGCACAAGCTGAAGAAAATGTTTTAAAAGTTCCACAGCCTTTGAAAGCTAATCGCATGCTTCTCTTACTCCTTTTCTGTATATCTTATAACAGTTGTGCTCAACTTAGCTCAGAGAACATTGCTAGGGTGAGTCCTACTCAAGGCTTGCTGCCATGTCTTCATCACCTTAGTGTGTCCTGTGCTTATCACATAATGGAGAATCAATAATTATTGAACTGAATTTAGCCCAAAGGGTAACTGAACGATCAATTGAGCTAATTATAAATTAGAACAGTGTAAGGGATTTTGGAGTGCATTGGCTATTAGGAAGGGAATGCTGGAAGCAATTAGGTGAGCGCTGAAATTCTTTAAAGAGACAAACTTAATGAGCTTGACATACTCTGGGTGTGATTCTCTTGGCAGCAACGCTACAAGACAAGAAAGCTCAAAAGACAGTATCAGGCTCTAACCGAAATTCTACTGGTAAAATCACAACTGTTTCCTACAAAGAAGCAAAAGAAGACCTGCTTGAACAGATTGGTGTAGCCTCACTGGAGGTCTCTTGATGAGCTCAGACTACAGGGACCCAAGAGAGAGGGTGAGAAGGGCCACCCCTACTGAGAGGCAAATGCAGAGGAAATGCAGAGACCTATAAACCCGCTTCCCAGAGGTCTACATCCTAGGAGCGGTGGTCTTGGAAGGGGCTGGGACCGGAGGGTGAGGCAAAGCCATTTCCTGATTATCAGTCGGTGGGATTAAAAGAATCACGCATACCTTGTTTGGGGCTACAGGATATAATTCCAAGAGAGAAAGCAAAATGCCTGGTTTCAGGATCTTGCCATGGTATCAGATTAGGAGTATGATCTAGGGCTAAAAATTGTAGAACAGAAGACACAAAGCGAGCAAAGTCAGATGAAGACAGGTGAGCAGATGTTAGAACCAGATCTACCCGCCTCGTCCCCCCAACTCAGTTCTCCCAGCAGCCAGTGCAGAAACCTCCAAGCCCAACCTTTCCAATACACCCAATCACGTGCTCTCCACCACCTTCTACTGGAGTGAAACCCAAGTCCTTATCACCACTCACGAAGCCATGACACTCTGGCCCTTGCTTTTCCGGAGCCCCCTGTCCTCTGTGGTATTTTCAGCACAGCCAGGCATTCCGTCTTTCAGGAATACTCCTCTCTCCATGGCCCCTTCCTCTGGGCTTGTAGATGACTTGCCCCTCACCTCCTTCAACCCTTATTTAGTGCCAGTTTCTCCAACATGGCTTTACCCAACTATCATATTTCAAGGTCACTTTCCCCAAGGTGTTTTCTCTCTTCTCCCTCTTTTATTTCTCTCTGTAGAATCATGATCTGAAGATAATTCCTTCGCAAGATTAGATGGGGCACATGTAGGATACCAAAGGCTCATAGCAGGCACTCCATAAATTCTTAGCAAAATAACGAATGGATGAATGGAATTAATGAGCTGCATTAAATGAAATTAAGGCTATCTAGACAAAAATTACATTTGAAAGAACTAAAAGTATATGTAGAACCAGATATTAATATAAAAATCTAACATTGGTCTACAGATAAGAGCTCATAAACTACTTTCCTATAAGTTACCTATCTTCATGATGACATGAGTGAACTTCTGTTCAAGATCTTTGTGCAATTGTAGGGAAGGACATAAAATAGAAGAGTGAGAACAAAAACAACAAAAGGTAAAAAAGTTAGAAAAAAAAAATGTGAATGACTTTCAAGTGGACCCAGATTACTTAAGACAACCTTCTGTGCTTGTCTAAACACACACTGCTGCTTTGTCTAAATCTAAATCCTTTCATAATTTTAAGCAATTTTAAACTCTATAAATTGTAGATAACTCATAGCAATGTCAGTGCTTCTATTTCGCAAACACGGAAAGGAACGTTTTTCAAGATTTCCTTCCTCCTCTCACAATAAGCCAGTTTTGTACATACGTGTAACTTATTTCAGCATGACATCCTGCTTACACGTGGGTGGTTTTCGAACTGTCTTTTGAATGATTTGTGACATCTTATTAATTCCCTTATTAATTAATCAGTTAAATTTTTTGACATATTCATTTTATATTTGTATGAAGTATAGGATTATATCATTTTAAAATGATCATTTAACAGAACTGAACCCTTATCACATGCCAGGCCTTACCTAACTTAACCCCAACGTGAACTGCAGTGAAACAGAGCCTTGGAAATAGTCTTGCGTTCCTCAAGTTCACAAAGTGGCGTCCTTCTTAAGACAATCACGAAAAATACATTTGACAAAAACGTCAAGCATATTAATAAAAGCTCGAAGAAGAAATAATCATCAGTACAATGAAGTACGTTTCTTAAAAACATTCAGATAAGCCTTTAATTTACTATTTGGGAAAGGTTACTAGACAGGCTGACCATGAGAGTACGACAGAGATTGTCAGCAAGTGGCAGAACTGCTCAGAAGATGCACGCACACAAGGTGGGAAACATGGCTGAATGACTGGATGGATGGTTATGTGGTTGCAGTTACTCAAGAATAAGAACCACTTGGGACCTCCCCGGTGGTCCAGGGGTTAAGAGTCTGCACTCACAACGCAGGGGGCATGGGTTCACTCTCCGGTCGGGGAACTAAGATCCCACATAAGGCACAGTGCGGCCAAAAAAGAAAAAGAAAAAGAAATTAAGTTAAAAAAAAAAATGAGAACCACTAAATGGTTTCATGATGATGCCCATTAGAAAGAGGCCACTGTCATGGTCCACGGAGGGATCGATCCAAATTAGCTGAAGGAACTAGCAATATTCTTCCTGGTACCTGGAGGAGGACTGGGGAACTTGAGGAAACATCATCTGTGTTCAAATAAACATGTAGCTATTGTGTGGAAGGAGAGGTTTTGTAATCAGCAGGTGCTGTAAGGGGAGGACCCCGTAGCAGGGAAGCTGGGGCTTTCCATTAAGTCACTGGCCACGTTGGGATTAGCCTGGGGAAGATGGGGTTGAGAAGAACTGAAGATCTCAAGAAACTGGGGTGGCGGGTGATACGGACAGGTGTCCCCAATCTCCCCAGGCCTCTAATTGGTATCCACCCTTGCCAGGTATGTATGTACCTCCCAGTTTAGCAAAAATCCTGTCGAGATGCATTAACCAGCAACCCCAAGCCCTGACATTTCCTCTTAATAATTTTCTACCCACTAAGTCCCCACGGCTTGGCTATAAACCCCGCCTTGTCCACTCTGTGTTCAGAGTGAGTCCTGTTCTATGCTGAGGTCTCTTTTCTCCGACTGCAATAGTTCCTAAATAAAATTCACTTTTAACACTTCAACCACTGTCAAGCTGTGGCTCTCTTTAACTGATATTAGTTTTCAAATGTTTATTAGTAGCAACTATAATTGAAATGTAACATTATGTGAATAACCTGGAACTTCCATGAGAGATCTATGATAAACATTTTAAACTGCATCACCTTTCACATTGTGAAATGTAAAGTTCCTATTTAAAGTGATTTCTGCGCTCAGAAAGGGATTGTGGGAGGTTCCCAGCAGCAGGAGAGACACTGAGGTGTGTCTCCAAAGGGTATAATGAAACAACCCTTACCTAACTACAGATTTATCTAAGACAACATCCTTGTCCAAAATTGTTACTCACTAGAGTTCTGTACTTTATGTGAGAAGTTTTAAGGTGTGATATTTCATTAACATACATTGTATTATATTTTTGGGCCAAACACTTATTTCAAGGGGCCAATTTAACTGTCACGTGATAGGAATGAAATGTAAATGCTATGGCTGAAATGTTTGTGTCCCCTCAAAATTCCTATCTTGAAAGCCTAAACCTGCACAGTGTGATGGTGTTAGGAGGTGGGGCCTTTGGGAGGTTGCTAGGTCATAAGGATGGAGCCCTCATGAATGGAATTACTGTCCTTAGAAAAGAAACCCCCCAGAGCTCCCTCCCCCATCTGCCATAAAACGTACTCACAAGGGCGTCCATATTCACAAGCCTAGTGCCCATAAGTCCAGCATAGGTGGAAAACCTTCCTTCCTTCTCTTTTTATATTTTTCCACTCACCAAAAAAAATCACTTAATTTTAATACTGAGAAACTTCCTTAGAAGTGCTTATTTCCTGATTTCCTCCTAAGGTTAAAACAGTAAAAAGCAACTCAAGTCAACATGTATTGCCTCCCCATCACATTATATGTTTATATTTTCTAAGCTGTGAGAAACAGTAAGATTTGAAACATAAGTACAAAATACGGAAACACATTGTAAAGGCAAATAATATACTCTAAGTCAATGAGTTACAAATTCCTCTAGATGAAAAACTGAGTCAATATTTCCTGCATTAGTTTTTCCTTCAATAGATCTAAAAAGCAAAAGATCTAAAAAACAAAGAAAAAATTCGATGGACTGCCTTCTGTTTTATTTACCAATATTGATGACAGAAAATAGCTTTATCAATGAAGCAGAAAACTATAACTGGCAGAGAATAATATGCTGCCAAAGAGTGGACTGCTTCACTTTCTAAAGAAGTTAATTTTATGTGGTCATTAAGCACGTTAAGGCACGACTCGGAAAGCTGATTCTACCATAAAGTGCACCAGCTACGAGAAAGGCACAATATGTAGGATATAACAAATGTTAATGCCATTGAAAACAATGAAATACTATTTGGTGAATGTGTCAATATATTTTGTACACTTCGACATCATATACAGTCTTGAAATCATGGCTGGACTTAAAGGCAGGGCAAATGAAAATCTAATTTAATCTCCGACAGTTAGGAACTGCTCAACGTGAACTGATTCACTAATTTTCCTCATCCTCAGTTTTTTCAGAACCCAAATAGGGACAATGACACCTATGCTACAGCACTGTCATGATGCTTAGAAAAGTGAATGTACATCAAAGCACACGGAATACGGCAGACATGCAATGTTATCTGATTTTTTGAAATGTCTAAGGAAATAAAAAGGATGCAGTAAAACTCTACTGTTCTGGCCTATGGAAATTACAGATTTCTGTAACTTCTTGAGATTTTGCAGATTTATTAAGTAATGCAGAGAGCATTAAGACACAGAGTTTGCAGGCCTGAGAAGATGCCCTTGGAGTTAAAGGTTAGCATGACCAATGCACTGCCTTGCTAAGAAATCAGGGTTTGCCTGCTTGTGTGATTTCCTTTTGGTAAATACAAAAAAGGAATTTACTGCCATTGAACAACTGTACTTTCCCACCTACTTTCAGTTACAAAATTGAGTAGCTCTAGCATTCTTTTTTTTTTTAATTTTTTTAACATCTTTATTGGAGTATAATTGCTTTACATGGTTGTGTTAGTTTCTGCTGTATAACAAAGTGAATCAGCCATACATATACATATATCCCCATTTCCCCTCCCTCTTGTGTCTTCCTCCCACCGTCCCTCCCTATCCCACCCCTCTAGGTGGTCACAAAGCATCCAGCTGATCTCCCTGTGCTATGCGGCTGCTTCCCACTAGCTATCTGTTTTACATTTGGTAGTGTGTATATGTCCATGCCACTCTCTCACTTTGTCCCAGCTTACCCTTCCCCCTCCCCATGTCCTCAAGTCCATTCTCTACATCTGCGTCTTTATTCCTGTCCTGCCCCTAGGTTCATCAGGACCTTTTTTTTTTTTTTTTTTTAGATTCCATATATGTGCATTAGCATACGGTATTTGTTGCTCTCTTTCTGACTTACTTCAGTCTACGTCCACCTGTCTCACTACAAATAACTCAATTTCGTTTCTTTTTGTGGCTGAATTATTATTCCGTTGTATATATGTGCCACATCTTCTCAATCTATTCATTTGCTGATGGACATTTAAGTTGCTTCCGTGTCCTGGCTATTGTAAATAGAGCTGCAATGAACATTGTGGTACATGACTCTTTTTGAATTATGGTTTTCTCAGGGTATATGCCCAGTAGTGGGATTGCTGGGTCGTATGGTAATTCTATTTTTAGCTTTTTAAGGAACCTCCATACTGTTCTCCATAGTGGTTGTATCAATTCACATTCCCACCAACAGTGCAAGAGTGTTCCCTTTTCTCCACACCCTCTCCAGCATTTATTGTTTCTAGATTTTTTGATGATGGCCATTCTGACAGCTGTGAGGTGATACCTCATTGTAGTTTTGATTTGCATTTCTCTAATGATTAGTGACATTGAGCATCCTTTCATGTGTTTGTTGGCAATCTGTGTATCTTCTTTAGAGAAATGTCTATTTAGGTCTTCTGTCCTTTTTTGGATTGGGTTGTTTGTTTTTTGATATTGAGGTGCATGAGCTGCTTGTATATTTTGGAGATTAATCCTTTGTCCGTTGATTCGTTTGCAAATATTTTCTCCCATTCTGAGGGCTGTCTTTTTGTCTTGTTCATGGTTTCCTTTGCTGTGCAAAAGCCTTTAAGTTTCATTAGGTCCCATTTGTTTATTTTTGTTTTTATTTCCATTTCTCTAGGAGGTAGGTCATAAAGGATCTTGCTGTGATTTATGTCGGAGTGTTCTGCCTATGTTTTTCTCTAGGAGTTTTATAGTGTCTGGCCTTACAGTTAGGTCTTTAATCCATTTGGAGTTTATTTTTGTGTATGGCGTTAGGGAGTGTTCTAATTTCATTCTTTTACATGTAGCTGTCCAGTTTTCCCAGCACCACTTATTGAAGAGGCTGTCTTTTCTCCATTGTATATTAGCTCTAGCATTCTTAACCATCACTTTAGTAACTAGATATTGAAACCATTAAAAACAATACAAAACCAGTATATTTAGTGGAAGTTTGCATACAATAAAAATGAACACCTTCATGGATTCCCCAAACCTTCCTATGTACCTTCACTTCTTATTGACTTTATCACACTTTTCATTTCCAAATCTTTTTTTTCCTAAAAATTTTGGCTAGCCGCTTTAAACATGATTTTTCAAACTCCAGTGTGGCAGCTCTCAACTCCCAGTTGTTAAAAGTCTGTCTTTTTAAATATAAATGTATTTATCTTCTGTCAAGAAATTACAATTTATTTCAGCTTAAAATTTTTTTTTGCATATATACAAAACGTCAAACACTCATCTAGAATTTTCATAGAAATGTGATGCTTTATTGAGGCCTGACCACCTTGTGAACTTGGCCGTATCATACACGTGATAAAGAGGACAGGCTACTGAGACTGGATGGACGCTCTGTCCAAGGTGCTGTTGTAAAGCGGCAGAGCGCCAGGGGTGCAGATGCCTCCCAAGGACGCCTGTGTGTCATCGTTCCAGGGAAGCAACCTTCTCATGTTTCAAAAGTGATTTCTCACCTTCTATTACATGAAGTACTTTCTTTGGGAGATGTCAGTGATATCCAATATTAACAAGGAACATTTAAAAATGTATTTAGAATTTGTGTTTATGATGAGGCTTAGTTTGCTCTTCATCTTGCAACCTTGAAAAGGAAAAACCTACTGTGACAATACGATACTCCTAATTTTGGAAACGTCAACAGAATTCAGTAAGTCATAGTACAAGCATCTCACAGATAGTAACAACAAGTGATAACAAACATCTGTACTTTATCCCAAGCATCTTTTTTAAAGAGTGAGTAGAATAAAAAGGTGAAAAATGGTTAAAGGTAACATGACATACACCCCCATTCTGCCTGGAAGATGTTTCCAACATTCAATTCGAGAGGGTAAAAAGTGGCTGAACACTGACCGTGTAAAAGGCATCATGATACACGCTGTTTCGTTGTGCGTCTATGTTTTCCACTCTTTGCCTAATACTCTGACAGTGTATTGTTATCTCATAAAAAACGCAAGAAGGAAATTACTTTCTAAGAAAAAGCAGGACTTACAGTCTATCGTGGCTGCTCCACTGATCCCCAGAATGAGTTTGCACGAATCACTTAACCTCTGTGTTTCTGCCCTTTAGCTAGACTGGTTCACATGTGCTCTGAGAAAATTACATTCCTCACTAGAATCGTTGAGTCTTAATTGAAGTTTGTAAAGCACTCTGACATCCTTATCTCAAGGATATTGCGAGCATCACCTTGACTCCAATGAGGAAGCAGGGGCCTCGTGTAGGTTTATGAAACACCGAGGCACTTAGCCTGGGTGAAACCCTGTCTCCCTCACTTTGCCTGATGCTCGTAACACAAGCCCCAGGGTCCCACGGGACGAGGTTCTGCTTTGCATTGTAAATTCCAGGGCGCTACCCACCCAGACAAAGGTCTGTGTGCTTTTCCAGCACAGGCTTGTTCTTCCCGCCTGTGGCTCCATGAATACTACGTATCCACCTATTTCCTGGGACAACCTGACAGAGCCTCAACTTTCTTTTGAGATTTCAGAATACACTATGTGATATGTTGAAGAAAAGGGCCTGACAACTTTTAATACTAATATTGATTGGTGTTTCTTAAGGCCGACTGAAACTTTGGGGTTTGCTCACACCCTTACTGCTGCCATCTGGGTCACTTGTTAAATGACTAAGGCCCAAGCCCTGGTTCCTGAGTCAGGGTCTTCTGAGGGACTAGACCCAGAAATCTGCATTTTAACTGCCTTTTCGCGTGATTCTTTCTTGCACTGACTTCTGAAAACTTTTAGAATAAAACATTTTTCTATTTCTCCTTTAATCCAAGTAGTAACTACACACACACACACACACACACACACACACACACACACACACGAGTCAGTATGTTCATCAAATCCAGATTAGAGTCAGTTGTGCACCTAGTCCTACCTTTTTTTTTTTTGTCTGTAGAGTTAGGAGTTTAGAAACAACCAAGTTCACATTTTGATTTATACATGGCCATACACATTTCCTCACCCTGCCAGGCCAGTGCAATGACAAGTCTATGTCTCAATTCATCTAAAGAGTTATTTCAATAAATAAAAATAACAAATCTCAATGATAACAAAACATTGGGTCATAATTTAATAGGCAATGTTTTTTCTTTCTTAGTCGGTGATAAAAATGATGTATTAAGACTGAAGTCATCTTAGCTTTGATCAAATTTCTCACCATGTGCTGTTTTAAAGAGAGAAGGAATTAGCCTGTTTATATCTGGCAAAGGATTATACTAAATCTTTTCAGATGTTATCTAATACTTATAAATAAACTTTTAACAAATGAGGAAATAAAAGCACAGAGAGGTTAAATATGTTAAGACCGTAGGGCTTGTAAATGCTGTAATTCAAGACCTAGTAGATCTATTTGGTTTCACCTCATATATGAGATTATCTCCTTTGGCTGAAAAATGTATACATCAGATACCATGCCCACTTTATGCCAAGCACTGTTCTAAACATCTAACAGGATTTACTAATTTACCTTTTAATAACCCTTACTATTCCTATTTTAGAAGTGAGGAAATTATGGCACAAAATTTTGCTCCATGTGGTGCATGCTTTGGAAGTGCCAAAGCACAGAGTGGCTGGTTCTAGAATCCATACACTACAATGCTACCTTTATAAATACCGGTTTTGCCAGAATTTCACAAATTACCTTGGATGATCACTCAGTGGGCAGATTTATTACTATAAATAGTAATAGTTTGTATAAAGCTAGCAATAATATAACACGATCTCCTACCTTTTTTAGTTTTCATAAAACAGTGAATATATCAAGCATGCACTTGAAATTTTCCATATATAGTAATTTTTAGTGAACTTGAATAGCATAATACTGATATAAAAATATAATAAATCATAGCAAAAATGATAGTTAAGTCATAAAACATTTTTCAGTAAATAAATTATTTCAATTAATTTTGCTATATTTTCTAAAGTTAATGACATATGAAGGTAAAAATAATTACATTAGAAACTAGTTCTTTAATATAAGAAACTTCTAGTCACTAAAACACTAATGCAACGGATATGACCATAAAAATAGATGTAAGAAGGGTAGCAAAACTGCTTTTTTTCATGAATATTGAAATCATAATGTTGATTCATTTTCAAAAGAAGCAAAGGTGGAGACTAATTTAAAACAATGAAATATGATTGATGGGCTAAAGGACACATTTAATACATGTTTATAGAAAACAAACTGACTTTGGTTGTCATGAAGAAAAAGTTCAAACAGTTCCAAAAGATAATCTTGAAAAAAGAAAATAAGTATAATTGCTTTATCATTTAACTTTTCAATAATATGATTGCATGGTTTGTGACAGTTTCCAAAAACCTTAGAGCATGTCAAAAATATTGTCTGGGCATTTGTCATAATGAGAGTAAAGATAAAATAAGCTGAAACGATCTGCTTATTCAAGTAAAGAACTGTGGTGCATGTCATCTGATACATTTGTGTCTCAACTTAAAAGTACTTCTGTTGGAGGGGGGGGCGCATATTTCTGGCTGCCATACACCCTCATCCCCTCTCTCCTTTTAAAAACCTACCTTTTTTTTTTTTTTTTTTTTTGCAGTACACGGGCCTCTTACTGTCGTGGCCTCTCCCACTGCGGAGCACAGGCTCCAGACATGCAGACTCAGCGGCCATGGCTCACGGGCCTAGCCGCTCCGCGGCATGTGGGATCTTCCCGGACCGGGACATGAACTCGTGTCCCCTGCGTCGGCAGGCGGACTCTCAACCACTACGCCACCAGGGAAGCCCAAACCTACCATTTTTTGTACAGCTCCTTAGAGCTCCTGTTTGCTAGATACAATGCTGCCCAATTCATGAATCATTTAATAAAGCCAGTTAGATCTTCAAAATTTACTAAGTTGAATTTTTTTTTTTTTTTTAACACTTCAAACGTGTTTCCTGGCTGGGCTAAAATCCTGGTTCATCAATTCCTAATCTTAATATCAATCAGTTAATAGAACGTTAATAATCTTATAGTCAGATTACTCTTGTACTTGCTTCCCCTCTCCTTGGATGTTTAAACTGGAAAAGTTGTAATCTCCTATACTGCCAGGATTGATCTCCTACACTACAGTACAGCACAGGTTAATGAGGTTGATGAAAATCCGGGTGTTAGTATGTTAGCGATTAAAAGAATTAAGACATAGTCCCAATCCTGAGACGTTCAATGGCTTTATTTTTCCAAACCCTGGAGATACTCACACACATATACACACACACTCACACATCTACTAGTGATAAAAGAAGAAACAAATTCTGAAATGTGGCCAGATATAGACAGAGGTCAAAACCCTCTCATCATGGTGATATTTCTCTCTGACCAGACAATAAGAAATTGACTTCCTGCCTGCCAGAAACTTCTGTTACTAACGCTGTTGCCCCAGCATCATACCTCTGCCCCTCCCTCGAATGGAAACCAATCGCTCTTAAATAAGCTTCCATAGGAAGCTGCAAGGAGGAAAAAATTAAAAACAAGAACTGGTCAGAACCAAGCAGGCCCAAGATGACAGAGGATTCGACTTCCAGTAGACCTTGAGTCTCATTATATGCTCATTGTAATACATTAGGTAAATGGCACGCCCACCAGCTCCAAGACAGTTGACAGTTGCCATAACAACCACTAGGAAAAGCCCATACAAGGACTGAAAAGGAGCACTGCCTCAGTTTCAGGTCCAAACCGCACCCTATTCTCAGATAACTCATGACTATTCCTCCCACTCTTTCCAAATCCCTCCTTTTACTTCGACCCTCCTATATATTTAGTGTCTCCACCAGAATCGGGTTGAGAAGTTGATCTGCAAACTAGGTTCCTGCTTCTCCATTCTTTGGCCACTGAATAAAGCTTGTGCTGTTCAGTCACAGCATCCATGTCGTTATTGGTTGCACAAATCCAATCAGAAAAAGAATGTCCCTGGCGGACACAAGGGGTCTTGGACTGGGCTAGGACCCAGGTGTGGGTCCACTCAACCAATTCGGTAACACTTTTTTCCAAGTTTTTTTTTTGTTGTTGTTGTTTGTTTTGTAGTCACAAAGTTCATCGTTCTGGTATTGACAGATATCGGAAGATGTGCTTCTGAATTACTTCTTGGGATATAGCGATTCTCTGTTTCTAGCGACCCTGATTTGGCCAAGTAATAATACATAATATATATATTATATAATAATATATCATATTATATTATTATATAATAATAATATATACATATTAAAATTAAATTATTCTTTTTCTCTCATACACATTTACACACAGAAATACGGGTGACAGATTTTTCTTCTTCTGTAATTGAAAAGATTGAGAATTTGCTGTGGTTCTGCTAGGTTGCATCTCAGGTCTACAAATCCCCTTCTCACTTTAATTTTCAGAAATCATAAAAAAAATTACACTCTATTATGGTAATAATTATATCTTACCATATATTTTAAACTTTTCTTCTTTCATATTGATTTTAGATTCAACAAAACCTATGATTTTACATTTCTTATATGTGTTCAATATTAAAATTTTTTCTTGAAATAAGCATAATAAAAGCTTGCCAACACATAATCAGTCATTCTTTCCAGAATTTTATTAGTATAAACACAACTCAGTGTTCTAAACTTTGTGAAGTAATTCTAGATTTGGAAACTGTAGCTTAGACCCTATGATATTAAGAGAAAATGAAATACAAAGCAAGAAGTACAAAGAAAACTGCACTTATGGAAGAAAGCAAGCCCCTTGGTACAAAGAAACTAAGGGATGGATGACACTGAAAACTTCCTCTGCTCTCATGAAAAGATTTAAGCAGAAGTTTCACCTGGTTATTGTTACTAATTACACATCAAGCTTATAAAATTGCATTCAACATAAAACTGGTAAAGAAGAGGGAATTATAATTTAATTGAAGCTCATCAAGTGGGGAGAGTCCTAAACAATAACTCATAAAGAGATGCCCACAGCTGATGGCTCCCGGGTCTTTAGTTTAAAATACCTTCTCCGTCGGGGTGTTGAGGGTACAGGAAACTCCACTGATGGAAATTTTAATGTATTTTCCCTTTCTAATTAATTTGGAGACTTTTTTGTGTGTCATGTTAGCCTCAAGGAAGATCACATAAGGGACTATTTTAAGCAATATGTAATAAAGATGAATGCTTCCAAATTAAGATAGAAATAAGGCAAAATGCTGATTTTGTTTTGATCCTTTTTTAGTAATTCCATTTTTTAAAATTGTCCTAAAGTACCTGTTCGGAGGATATAAAAATTACTGTACTCAGTCTAACTGCCTTAATTATCTAAAAGGATTCACGTCCTCAATATACTTACAAAAAATTAATTAATTTATGCAAGACAGAGAGAGCACGGCCGGCATACCTTTATTTTCATTTATCTGTAAAGTCAGACCTTTAATGCTGGCAAGTCCAAAATGGAAACAAAATAAAATGAGAAATAGGAAGCCCTGCGGATTGAAATTCCTTGTTGAAGACCTTTACTTATTACCACCATAGAAGTAGTTAACGTGGGTACAGTGCTTCAAATATGCTAAGTACTGCCTAAAACCTTTAAAAGTAGCAACACACTTAATCTTCACAGTAATCCTTTGAGGGAGGGGTAACATTGTCCCCCCATTTTAAGGAAGGCAGATGTTAAGCAACTTGTCCAAATTCACACAAAAATTATGTGGTGGAGTCAGAAATCGAACTCGATTTATCTGCAGATTTGATGCTTTTAATGACTAAGCCACAACACATGCCAACCTGTAGCGAAATGCTTCCTTCTGTCCTCTCAAAAGGGAAACCAAAGTACTACAGAATCACACTTGGGTGTAAAGGGTTGGTACGTGGGCCTTTATTAGTGTCCCAACTATAAGGGGACTCAGACTCTGCCCTTGCACCAACGTGGATGGACCTGGAGGATATTATGCTAAATGAAATAAGCCAGACACAGAAAGACAAATACTGCATGATCTCACTTTGAGGTGGAATCTAAAATAGCTAGACTCATAGAAGCAGAGCACAGAACAGTGGTTGCCAGGGACTCGGAGGTGGGAGGAAATGAGAAGATGTTCGTCAAAGGGTGTACATTTCAGTTATAAGTTCTGTAGATCTAATATAGAACATGGTGACTGTAGTTAGTAAGACTGTATTGTGCGCTACAAATTCGCTAAGGCAGCTAATTCTAGGTGTTCCCACCACAGAACAGAGATAACTATGTAAGATGATGGATTTATTAATTGATTATGGTAATCATTTCCAAACGTATACACATTTCAAAACACTATGTTGTATACCTTAAATATATAAAATTTTTATTTGTCAAGTACACTTCAGAAAAATCAGGGAAAAAATTTTAAAAATAAAACAAAATGGGACCTCAGAAGTCATCAATAGTCTGCCTCTTGCACACCCAGCAAGGATAAATTACATTTACAATACTCCCTCTCTGCAGCCTCCTTACGTGCAAAGGAATCCCAGATCCCTCATCCCTATGACAAAATAACACAAATAATTCGTGTAGAATTTACATGCCTTCAGTAATTACTTAATTAAACACTTAAAATTTTTCTACTGAAGCAGCCCTCTTGGTTTAAAAGAATAAGAATGTAACTATAAGATTTTGGGGAAAATATTCCAAAAATTCAATTTATAAAAGAAAACTTACTTGATTTTTTTTTGTTGCTGTTGCTATTGGTATTTGCTTAAACATATGTAGGTATAATTGGCATTCATCCCCATCAAAATGGTTTATCATTCTCCAAAATGATGCTTGAAGCTTTCATTCACTGGAAAATCGTAAAATGGAGGCACCATATATATACCCTAATGGCAAATGAGAGGATTATGGGCCAATTATCCTAAAAATTATTCTCAGTGATTGTGTGGACAGACTATCAAGGTGACACCCTTCCTGGTCCTATCTCCTGGGGTTTGTGTCCTTCCCCCTTCACTATGGGCATAACTCTGACTTGCTCTTAATTACCAGCACACAGCAAAGGTGAAGGATGTGTGTGATCACCTTGACTCTGGCCACCATGTTGGGCTCCAGAGACCAACATGCTGTGACCCCTGTCATCAGGACCTGACAGCCAATGAGGACATGAAGCCCCCAGACCTACCACTGAAAGGGACTGAATTCTGCCGATACGAGCTGATTCTTCTTTGGTTGAACCTCACAAGAGACCCTGACTGCAGCCTTGAGAGACCCTAAGCAGAAGACCCAGCTAAGCTGGGTCCACACTCCTAACCCACAGAGATCATGAGATGACAAATGTGTGATATTTTAAGCCACCACATTTGTAGTAAATTAAGTTGCACGAGTAAACTAACGCAGACTGTTTTGGCCTCAAGATTCTAAAGCCTTTCTTCCGTCAGTGGTCCCCTGGTGGTACCATCTTCATGTACCCACGGCCACTGCTTAATGTTCTCTAGCTTGGGTTCTAAGGAATAAAACATGTACTTCAAATGAGTCCAAATTCTTACTGGTTGGAATTTTCCTTAATTCTATTTTTTTGTATTATAAACTAGTAATTCCTTTTCATTTTAGGTTATGTATCAATTCACCAGTTTTAAATACTATGTTCTATGAACTGTAATAGACAGTAAGGACATGAGATGCATAATTCTGCTCCTAATTCTTCTCTTAAAGGAGATCACAGATAAGGGAAGGAAATAATAAATCAAATCAAGGGGGGAAAATGCCTATTTGACGCATGCACAGAATACTACGGATACACAGGAGGGGGAAACAGAAGAAACTCAACCAGCTGCAACGGGGAATCATGAGCGAGAACTCTGACTCTGGGGGCAGGATTACCTTAGGGTCAAACACTGAATCGATACTAACCAGCTGAATGACGTTGGACAAGTTAGTTCAGTGTTCTGTGCCTCTGTTTCCTCGAAAATGAAATTGGAAAAACACGATCCAATCTCTATCGGTGTCACAGCAAATGATTTAATAGAAGGCACTTGAAATGGTTGCCACGAGTGTAACTTATCACAGGAGTGGTTAAAGAAGACTTCCAGGGCTTCCCTGGTGGCGCAGTGGTTGAGAGTCCGCCTGCCGATGCAGGGGACGCGGGTTCGTGCCCTGGTCCGGGAAGATCCCACATGCCGCGGAGCGGCTGGGCCCGTGAGCCATGGCCGCTGAGCCTGCGCGTCGGTAGCCTGTGCTCCGCAACGGGAGAGGCCACAAGGGTGAGAGGCCCGCCTACCGCAAAAAAAAAAAAAAAAAAAGTCGACTTCCAGAGGAGGAAACACATGGGTTGGTTTGTGAATAACAGTGACTAGTTTGCTGACTCAGGGTGTGCTGACACTCGGAGTCTGAGGAACCTATAACAGCTCTGCACAGTGGCAGGGAGGCTGCCTACCAGAGTGGCAAGAAATGGATGTGGAGAGGTGGTCAAGGGAAGGTTCGAGAAGCCGCAGCCGATGAGTGTGGCTTTATCCGCAACGGGACAAGCCTGGATGCACCTGTCCAGGCTTTCCTCGGCAACACTTTTTTTACAACTTTCAGCCTTAAACTTACAACATAATTATTCTTGGGTCCTATCTGTGATAAGATCAACAAAACTGCCTGTGAAGGACACGTCGATCTGCACAGAAATATTTATAGCGTCTTTATTCATAATTGTCAAAACTTGGAAGCAACAAAGATATTCTTTAATAGGTGAACGGATGAATAAACCACTGTACATCCATACAGTGGAATGTCGTTCAGCAAAAACAAGAAATGAGCTAGCAAGCCACAAAAAGACATGGGAGTAACTTAAACGCGTTTTTTAAGTGAAAGAAGCCAGCATGTTTAATTCCAACTATATGACATCCTGAAGAAGGCAAAACTACAGGAAGATAAGTTCAAATTTTATTCTATAACCTAAGTGAAAATATGCTTAGATTCCTCAGGATATATCAAGTCGATATCCTTTCTTTTATTCTTTTTTTGATTGAGATATAATTTACATGTAACATTTCTTAAGTTTAAGGTGTACAACATGTTGCCTTGATACATTTGCATATTGTAGTATGATGATGTCTTTTTTTAAACCCAATCTGATAATTATAATATTGACCATCTTACAGTGATTTCTCACAAAATTTACTTCCACGTTCTTTTTAGAAGAGGAAAAAATAATCATTTTTAATGGAAGGATTGAGTATTTTCATTCCATTATACCCACCAAGCACTGTGTTAGCTTTGGAATTATTTTTAACCAAGAGCAAAAGACAATTGAAAAGTAACATGATTTTTTGAGAATAAGACACCATAGGGAGACGCACAATAACTGACAACAGACGTATGTGTCATTCGTGTACATGTATGTTATCTGAAACTCTTTCTCCATAGACTTCTTAGTCCTTATTCAGAGCACACAGTGATTTGGCCCAATTCCTGCCGCTAATGCATGCTTTGTTATTGAGAACATGCTTGAAAAATACATTTTTCATTTAACATGGGCCTATGCTATCAATTAAATAGAAGAAACTGTCACAGACCGTGAGGATTCTTATTAAAAATTAATTTTAGTCTAGTTAAGGCTCAACACACAACTCCAATCTGAAGATCAAAGTTGTGTTGGAATAAAGACCAAAAGGAAAAGAGATCAATATCAAATATTTCAGTTCTGAGGTTAACATATTTGCTTAGAGAACACACTGAACCACCTGTATTAAGGAAAAAGCTACTTTGGTAGCTTAAGAAGATGGTAGATATTTTTTTAAAGGCAATGACAGTATTTCATGGCTCAAGGCAGTAATAATTATATACCTACATTTGATGTGCAAAGATATAACGGATAAAGAGAGTTTAAAATTGCTGTAACAAATAATAGTTAATGTAAAAATTCTAAGAGAGAGAGAGAGAGAGAGAGAGAGAGAGTGTGTGTGTGTGTGTGTGTGTATATTCACCACTAACTATTCACCTAAAGGGCAGTTGTTAGCCTGCTAGTGCGATACACCTTCCAAAGTCCGTGATTATATTCTTAAATATAACAGAAACAGAATTCACTCTGTCACAAAGATGGTGTTTACTGAGCTTGGGTGGATTCACTAAACAGCATCTCAGAATAGAGCGAGTTTTATATTTAAATCCTGCCATGTCTCATGTCATATAAAGGGACAACGACCAAGAAATGCAAATGACAGACATTCTTAACTGAATTTTTAAGAATTATTTTGGTTAAGAAAAAAATTAAAAAGTCAACTTGATTCTACTCATCCCCGTCAAGCGAGTGTATCAGTGCCCTAAGCATGTTCAGATAAAACAGAAGATCTCAGAGCCTATGGGGATAGGATGTGAGTCCCTGGGACCTGTTCCATCTAGTCAAGATTCCAGATGGAAGTTCAGGAAAATGGAAAGGCAGAGAGAGTAAACAAAGTTGGAGAAGTGCAACCCCGGAGGAGAAATCATACTTGTTTCTAAAACCAGTATTCTCACCAGCAACATAAAGGTTAAGGAACCAACTGTAACTTCCTAACCGAGTACAGATCTCTATGTCAATTTAACAAACAAAAAGGGAAAAGATAATTTCTAATAACTTTTGTATACACAAACATGTAGGTTACTAGTTATTTTCATGCCCATTATAAATTGCCCAATGAAATGTAAGACAGAAAAATGGCTTATATTTTAATATCCACAAGCCAGTATCCCTAAAGCTATAGCATATGCTATGTTAAAACATGACTACTACTTTCATGTGAAGACAGTCCTATCCAAATTTTATCAAAATAAATAATACCTATCTACCAAACATTATTGAAGACTAATCTGGGCTATGGTTTTAAAATATCGAAAGTCCGTAAAACTTCACAAATTGTATTTAAACAGAGTTTTAAAAGAAAGTTACTTTATCCACATTTCATTATGTGGAATCTTCATCACTATTCTTACTATGTAGAAAAGTACATTTGTTGCATCCTAATCCGTTGGGTAAAGTATGCAAAAGTGGCTGCCTACATTGTCCTGTTGATTACCTATTCTCTACTGTGAATGTATCTTTGTCTAATTTCAAGGAAAACAGCCTATGGAACAGAGTGAATTCAGGAAAGAGAGTAGGTAGCAATTATGCTTGAAGTAAAGACAGAAAAGCTCAAAATTCTCATGGTTAAGTGTGAGCTGAAAGGAAAAAAAATAAACAAATGCAGGTATATATGTGATTAAGATTGAGAGACAACAGAACAAAATGGAGAAAATAAAGGGTGAAAACAGAAAAGAGAAGTAAAGTGAGAAAGAAATCACTAACAGTGTGACAGAAAAGCTTTGGGGGCAAGTAGACAAACTCGATTTGCTATTATCCATGCTTCTAAAACATGCAAACAATATCACTACATTAACTAAGAACTGGTATTTCTGTTATATATAGCACTACCCAAAATTCCATGAGAATTCTCTGGGAATTCCAATAAAAGAAAAATAGTTCAAAAATCATTACTAGATGTCATAAAAATTAGACGAAGTGATTTCTCCTTGATAACTAGAGGAAACAGGAAATAGAATAAAACATACATAAAACATATCAACTGCATTGCCCTGAGTTTGCATCGTGACTCTGAATGACACCAGCCATGTGCTTAGAACAAACTCCTTACCAGTTTGTGGGTCCACCTGCTACCACCTCGTCTGACCCACTGTAAAGTGGTGCTCCCCAAGTATTCTCTCTATCCTGGCACTGTGATGACTCCCTTCATTCTATTTTTTAGAATGAATTACACATTTATATATGTATTGTGTGTGTGTTTATTCACGTATGTATGTTTGCACATATGCACAATGTAGGTTGAAATCTCTCTCCCAAAAAAGGTATGTGGACGTCCTAACCGCCAGTACTGCACAGGTGACCTTATGTGGAAATAGGGTCATTGCAGATGTAGTTAAAATGAGGTCATGCTCAATACCAGTAACTGGTATTCTTGGAATACCAGTTGGAAGAAGAGAAAAAATAAGGACACAGAGACACACACAGCGAACAAAGACATATGAAGACGGAGGCAGAGATTGGAGTGGGGTGTCCACAAGCCAAGGGATTCCAAGGACAGCTGGCCATTGCCAGAAGCTGGGACCCACAAGAAAGACCCTCCTCTAGAGCGTCAGGGACGGTGACGCCCTGCTGACGCCATGACCTCAGACTTCTGGCCTCCAGACTGGGAGGGAATACATTTCTATCGTTTTAGGCCACCCAGTTTGTACTTTGTCATGGCAGCCCGGTGAAATCAATGCTATTTATTTGTTTGTTTACTCATTCGTTCACTTAGTTATTGCAAGAAGCACGTGAAATTAAGAACACATGGACAGGGGCCAGGCCATCTAGCACCGTGTAAAACACGTAATAGGACCTCAATGGATACTTGCTCAGTGAATGATGTTCTAAGATGCAGGTATTAAAATGTCAGACGGGAACTTGGGGAGGAAAAAAAAGAGATAAAAATGATTAAACGCTAGCAAGTTATTCAACCCCCAAAATGTCAGTTCCTTTCCTTGGAAGAGAGATACCCCTATTGTTTACTTATTAGCTCTCCACCAAATACGTTTTAACTTTCAAATACATTTTCTTAAAAAACAATTCTAGCTGTTTTTTGTACTGCACTATTCTCTACTTTATCTGAACTCCATCTTTTCTGTTCAGGAATATTCTTCCTTATGTTACACAGAGAAAGCAACGCACAGTGGTAAATTTACACTGACAGATGTCAGGGCCTGTCTCTATTTTATCTGCAAATATTAAGATCAATGACGGAAGCTGACTTTCACCTCCTTTTCCTCCCTTTCCTGATCCATCTCTTCCTTCCCACCCCAGGTGCCCATGAGTTCTACGTTGCAAAATGTAAGAACAGTTCAAAGTATCCCAGCATGCAAACTAGCAGGCCTTACACAAATGAGTTACACACAATCCGGAAAGATATTTAATACAAACTGAATTGGCATATGGTTATTTTTTCCCACTTAAACAATGACAATCACATTTTGGCATACTTGACTCAAGCGAGAGAAAAGTAAGAACGGCCAGTTGTGTGGACCTGCAGTTTCTCTGAAGCTACAACATGAAGTGCGAACTTAAAATTCTATGCTCGTCCTGCCCACTTCCATTTTTGCGAAGAAAAAAAGGACACCCTTGGTTTAACTCTCTGTGCACAACAGCAGTCCGTGGCCAGAAAAAGATGGATTGAAGTGTAAGGAACGGATAAAGATCAGATGCCCTATTCCTTCTGTTCTGCTCCCACCTTCCAAAGCTCCAGCCACGTGAGGGCTACCCAGATGGGAGTCTGAAAAGGCTGGTCCATGTACCATCTCAGAAAGAAAGAGAAAACAACACAACAAAACCAGGATGTCCTATGGAAGCCAAGCCCCCAAAACGCGGGATCTCATTTTTGTGGAACTTTTCAGCGGATCTATTCAGGTTAAAAATCCCACGAGGCTCCCTACTCCGAACTTTCTTTGCCCATGACTTCTCTGCCCCTGGGCCGTTTTTCCTCCCTCTGGCAGCCCTGGACTGTCCCCAGCCCCTCCCCTGGTCCCTCTGACAAAGTGAACACAGCACTTGCCTTCCATCACCGGCTGGTTAAGAAGCAATGGAGTTACTTGCTTCGAACAAAGCTGGGAGTCATTTTGAAAGCATTTCCTGCCGAGCTGAGCCGTGGACTTTTGATGGGGAATCAAGGTTTACAAAAACGAGTTCACACAAGGTTTACAATATCTGGACAGATCTTTTCCAGGCTTGTTTTGTGAATCAGAGAGTAGGGACCTAGAAGCTGGAGGAAGCTTAATAGAAGCTTACAAAGCAACAATACGAGAGGGAAGTAAGGAAGCTTAAAAGGAAGAACTCACGCTTTTATTTAAAAAATGAAAACACCACTTTCCTCTCTTTTTCTCAAACGCTTCTACAAGAGCCGCTAGACAGATGTCAACACCTCAGCTGACTGAGCAACACATATCTTGTCTCTTACCCTTGATTCAATCTCGTATGACTTTTATTCCTTTTAATTTATTCATTTATTTATTTTTGTTTTTTTCATTTATTTACTTAACTTTTTAAAAATTATTATTACAGAAAATTCCAGAGCTCACACTGCATCACCATCGCCTGAGCTCTATCTAGCCTACACCACCCATGGATTCCCTTCCTCCAAACTCCATTTCACCTCGACCTTGAATGCCACAACTTCTTTGAAACCCAAAGCAAGGGATTTTGAAACTTGTTTTCTACAACTTGACTGAGTCATTCTATTCATATAGCTACTGCCTTGGTGTTACAAGAAGAAAGGTTCTTAAACGCTGTTGATAACATTTGGGGCGAAATATTAAGTGCTTTTCAATTTATGCATAACCTTTTTCAGGCCCAATTGTATTGAAGGGCGTTCTAAGCTGTCATAGCTCTTCCTTCTCCTCTCCCTATTTATATCAGTGCATCCAGGTTACTCAGCATATAGTCACTCTACTGAGGACCAGGGATGAGAGATGGATGGAGGCGTCTATAGAGCTGGTGGCTGCAGCCTTTATGTACACAGGCACTGAAGCAAAAGACGAAGCTAACTCGTGCCTGAGTGAGGCAATCACCAAACCCCAATTAAACGAAGGCAGAAAATAAAGCGGGTGCAAGCTAAAAATACAAAACCCTCTTCAGCACAAAGCTCCTCGAGATGGTTATGCAGAAAGGATGCTTAAGGTCTGCGGCTTGGCAGGAAGATGGGTGGCAGGCCCAGCTCTCCAAAATCAACAGCAGAAAAGTCATTTCTTTTTCCTGGGTGCCAACTTTAGACGTGTGCAGGCGTCCCGCTGCCATCTGAATGCACTGTGCTTCAAGCACTCTCTCGCACGCACACACACCTGGAACGGCATTTTGGGTTTCTTAGAGAAACAAGAGAAGCAAGGTGCGCACCAAAGGCTTGGCAGCCAACTCGTGTAACAGAACTATGACAACGAAAGTGCTGCCAGCCCAGGCTTCAGTGTCACCTGCTAGAAGTGGTCCTCTGCGTTTGCACAGCACCCTGGATACACATCTACTCCAGCGTTCCAAAATGGAAATGATCTATTCATGTCCTCCTTGGGAATGCGGTGAGCTAATACAGGAGGGCCTATGTCTTCACACTGGTATATACCTGACCCAGGGGTTATCCCAGTTAGAGTTTGCTCTTGTTTGGAATCAGCAAGTAAAAACTACTTGGTTTTCAAGGTTATTTGTGGGTAAGGCTGATTTCTATTTTATTTACATATATTTGTGTATATATATATTTACTAACATATGTTTGTAAAATTTTACATATTATAAATACATATCTATATATGCTACAGTTTATATAAGTTTAAGTTATTAATACATATTTCATGTGTGTAGGAAGGAATATGGAGAAATATTCAAACACTACTGCCATAGAAAGATGGTTCAAATTTAAAATAGTACATTCAAAATATGAAGTACTGTCACAGTAAAACAGTTGCCTTTTCTTGAACTCTATCTGGATAAAGAAAACTAATGTTTATTGAGTTCCTATTTACTGTTCCAGGCACTTAGCTAAGCCCTCTGAGTGCGACACATCTAACCCTCCAAAGAATCCTAGAGGCAGATTCAACCTTCGTTTTGTGGACGAGGAAACTGACCAAACTAATACTCTGGTCTCAGATTTTTCAGTGTCAACTCCAATGGAAATCCCGGTACTCATGCAGAAATTTTATAGCTAAGGGTGTCGTCTGTCTTCCATTTCTGTGCTTAATTCAACCCCAGAAATCAAAATAATACACTTATATTAGAGGGCTTAGCATTACATAGAGACTGTAGAGCTATATTTTCTTAGGTTAAAAAAAGGGGAAAAAAAAACCTTGAATTTTTTTCCCCACCTTAATCACTCAATCACAGAAACATCTAATAACAATCTTCGAAGGACACGGCATTAATGAAGGTGCTGAAAGAGAGGCAAATGGAATAAAAAAGGGAAGCATTTCTGTTTAGGAATTTAAACCAAGTTACAGAAACAAATACTGTGATACCCTCAAAGGAAGGGTCAAAACAGTAAATTAAAGAGCATGAAAAAGGCTTCACAGAGATAGCGAGCGCTGAATGAATCCTGGGACTCTGGATATGCACCCAGAGGATGCAGGTAGCCTAGGTGAGAGAAACGCCACGAAAAAGGCTTGGGGTTAAGAACGAGAAGAGGTGTATATGTGAGGAACGGTGGGCTCCACCCGGTCATGAGTAAGGAGGTGAGTCTACACAGAGGTGGTCCAGGCCTCTTGCTGCTTTGCTAAGGCGCGTACAAATCTGGCACAGGGAACTGCTGTTTTATGAGGAGAAATTCTTCAGGTCTGCGTTTGATGAACTTCAAATGAGCAGACTTTCAAAGAGCTAGGCTACAAAGGTTTTTCAACAAGGCAGGCATTAGAGAAAATATAAGATGCAATAATGAATCCAAAATATCTGCTCCATAAATGACGGAGTGTAGACAATGCTACTGCTTCATTGTATCTTGTCCATCACCTCCTAGCTGAGGGTGTGTTATAGTGTATCTTGTCCATCACCTCCTAGCTGAGGGTGTGTTATAGTGTATCTTGTCCATGATCACCTCCTAGCCGAGGGTGTGTTATAGATATCAGATTTAAGTGAATACTTTTCATAAATGAATTTGAAGCAGGGAAAAACAAAACAATTTTCTTTTTTCAGTTCCTAGGAGGTGTCATTTTGAGCGTCTCTCTGATGCCGCTTAAACACAGTTCATTAGCAAACATTTATTTTTCATCAGCTGTATGTCTAGCTTTGCTAGACGCTCTGGGGTAAAATAAAGATGAACATAATGCAGTGTTTTGCCTTCAAGGGAGCTGAGGATTGTGTAAGATGGAACTTCCAGTTAGTTCAAATACCAGTGATAATGATTTTGATATACAATTAAACACCATCTTTTGTTACGCTCCACAGTCAAAAGAATCCAATTAAATGCCAATAAAATTTTTATTCTAGAATTTAATTCAGTGATATTTTCTTTTTTGTAACAAAATCATCTAAGCCCTATAAGTGTGGAAGCTGGATTCTACCATATATAGAAGCTCAAGGAAAATGAGTGACACACCACCTTTTCATTTATAAATAAATGAATCAGAGGGTTGGGAGATGTCCTCCCTCCCCATCCCCCAAAGACTCATCCTTATTCACACGACAGGTGGTACAGGGTCTGGAACAGTTTTCAGCTGCTTCAAAGAGGTATCAGATGTATTTAAACGTAAAGATGTAAAACACTCAAATTATTTCACGGTGATGTCAAAACAGTGAGTCACGGTATGTCAACTATTTAAAAATATTAACTTTTACTTTCTTTAAAAAAAAAAAATGCAAAGCTTTCTGGAAGCTTTCAGTGGCAGCTCTGTCTTGAAGAAACTATGTAAATAGCATAAGGCACCCCAGAGGGTAAATCCCACAGGACAGTCTAAAGGTCAAATGTGGGGCGACTCTTTGAGTTTCACTGTGGCTTTGCTGGGGCCGAGTGAGACACATAGAGATAAGCGTGGGTCTTCTCCGTGGTTTTCCCTCCTCTTGGTTCCTGATAAACCAGCTACACAGGGAAAGCAACGGCCCTTCCCATTCTGCAGCGAGCTAGCAAGAGGGAAGATGCCAGGCAGTGTAGTACATCTGCACCCTGGTGTCATCAGGGTGTGAAGTCTGATCCCAGAGGTGTGAAAAGAGTGAGCTGAGCGACAGAGGAGGGCAGTGAGAACTAAGGCGGAGGAAAAGGAGAAAATATCATAACTGAAAAGAGAAGTGGAGCAGGATAGACAGCAGACTGTCTAGGAGAATTAAAGTGATAGAAGAAATAAAATGATAGCCTAGAGAGTTGCACCAAACCTAAGCCCATGGGACTCTTATCAGACAGCGTGAGGTCTGCCACCTCCCCCCAATTGAGAGAGACCCGCGCAGAATGGGAAGGATGGTGATCAGTAGAGCCAGTATCAAGGAGGAGAGCAGACACGCCCCAGACTGGCCATCCTGGCTGGACACATAACCAAGCCCTCTGTCGGGGGACCGTGCAAGTCCTTGTTTGAGTAGTGCTGTAAGACATCTAGAACATCGCGTAACATTGGACTTTCAGAAGTGTGTCCATCTATGACTCTGCCTTTAGTCTCTCCTGACCGTGTAGATACTGAAGACATGAATTTTGAGGACCCTTTCGTTCCTGGACTGGCTCAATCTGGAACCACTGCCCACTCAGTGAATAAAAATCATCATAGTAATACTAGTAATGGCCAACACTTCTGAAGGCTTTCTAAGCACTATCCCAAGTTTTTCACATCTAACATTTAACTTAATTATCATAAAAATTATCATTAAACTCCTTATTACAGATATAAAGCCTAAGAAAGTCCCAAAACACACAGATGGCCCTTGGTCAGACAATGAACCAACTCTTTTCTCCTAACAGGGTTTTTGTGGGGGGTACATGATATAGTTACCTGAAAGTATTAAATCTCTACTCCTGAACATTCCAGATGTTCCTTACAGTTACACATGAGAAAACAAAAACATATAAGCTGTTTCAAAACAAACTCTGTACTAGGGCCCAAAGGAAGAGACTTCATGTCTCATGAATGATCAGATGATCATTACCTTCGTGATCTTAGGCGAGTCCCTTCCCCGCCAAAAACCAACCTCCCTCCTCCCCTCCTTCCCTCCCTTTCTTGTTCATAATAAAAAGATTATACCAGATACACTCCAAGGAACATTTCATCGAGAACAAGCTTGTGGTGGCCAAAGGGCAGGGAGCTGGGGGAGGGATGGATTGGGAGTTTTGGATTAGCAGATGCAAACTATTATACATAGAATGGATAAACAACAAGGCCTACTGTTTAACACAGGGGACTATATTCAATATCCTGTAATAAACCCTAATAGAAAAGAATATGAAAAAATGTATATATGTGTATAACTGAATCACTTTGCTGTATAGTAGAAATTAACACGGCATTGTAAGTCATCTATACTTCAATAAAATAAACTAAAAAAAAAAATAGAAAAAGTGGCAAACTTCAAAGCTACTGCACAGCTGTTAATTTAAACACAAATCCCCTAATATCACCTGTGAAGTTTTCATTGTACTTATGATCACCTTTAAAAACTATGTTAATAAGTAGACCTTGAGCCTTCCAGACCCAGGGGAAGCATGAAATATTTGAACTAGAACATTGGTCTTTGGCTTCCAGAGGAACTCTTGTTTTCTGAAAGCATCTGAAGAATCACATCAGGTCAATACATTGTTTAAGTACATTAGTGGTCAATGGAGACATAAAAGACATAAAGAAACCAAGAAGAGGAAAAGGAAAGGAAAAGGAAGAGATATTTACAGCCATGCTGTGTAACCATACAGTTGCAGAGCATACAATTTTGTTTTCTTGGGCACAATTTAAAAAAAAAAAAAAAGCAACCTTGCTACACTGGTAAAAATATATACATTTTGATTTAAAAATACTTATTTTTCTTAACTTCAGATGGAGAATGTTGGTTAAGCATTGTTTTCCTATGATGGCCTGCTCTCAGACCATTCAATTTTTATTCAGTAGGTCTGATTCCTATGATCATTCAAGTTTGGGAAATTCTGACATCTGTGGTTCCCAGGCAGTGCTGACACTGGAAGTCCGACCTCAAGAATTTCTTAAACTTGAGTGACCATGACAATCATCTGGGACCCTTGTTAGGGCTGGAAAACCTTCTCCTGTGTATTAGTCAGCTCAGGCTGCCATGGTAAGATACATACACTGGGGGCTTAAACAACAAATTTAATTTCTCACAGTGCTGGAGTCAGGAAAGTCTAAGATCGGCGGTGACAGAGCTCATGCCAGGTGAAGGCTCTCTTCTTGTTCTGCAGACAACCACCTGCCTTCTCCCTGGGTCCTCCACGGCCCTTCCTCTGTGCGCACGCGTGCGAACGCACACAGACACACACACACAGACACACACACAGCGGGAGAGCTCTTTGGTGGATCCTCTTATAAGGACACATCCTACCAGATCAGAGCCCCAGCCTTATGACCTTATTTAACCTTAATTACTTCCGTACAGGCCCCATCTCCAAAGACAGCTATGCTGGACTGTCAGCATATGGGTTTTAGACATGTAGTCCTTAACCATCCAATAGGACGGATCCAAAACACGGAAGAGAAGGCTGGTGCATGTTTAACAAGCACCCCAGAGGACTGTCAAGGTCAGGCACATACAGGCATTACTAAAGAGGGGAAAGTGGGAGTCAAGTCTGAAAAACTGATGCAAAGTCCAACTCAACAGTTAGCTGATGAGACCACTTGACTCAGTCAACCTTTATAAATCTTGGTTTTCTTAGTTTTTAAATAGTAAAAATAGTATATGCCCTGTTTGAGAAAAAGGGAAACCTCAACTGCCCAAATCCAGTATCTGGTACTTAATAAATATAAAGAAATTAGCAGTTTCTGCAAAATATGATTGTGGAAACTAAGGGACTAACTGGGAGACACTTTGGTGACTGTACAACTCATATGTCAGTATTAACTGTTGTTCTTATTTTTCAACTTAGACAAGTATAAAAACCCTACCCCCTCCCCCAAGAAATAGCCAGACCAAAAAAAAGCTAGCTCTAAAAAAAGTAAGAAGAACGCTGACCCATTCATTGCAAACCTCACCCAATGAGCTGATGTTGGGTCTTTGAAGGAAACCTCAGTAGAAATAATTTACATTTCATTTTCATGGTAGTTTTCCATTCTTAAAAATAAGCAGTCTCAAGCACTACTCTCCATACTCAGGAGGCAAACGATATTTTGTGTCCCATTCTTTTCTGTAAGAGTTACAACAAAATCTCGGGAAAGAAATGTATTTGTCAGTGGAGATTCCACGATCGTGTCTCAGTTGGGGAACCTCTTCTTCACTCTATTCATTCAATAGCTCAGTAATATTTAATATGTACCTATTACGCATTAGGTTATCTGCTAGGAAATGGAATTATATGCAGAGACCACAGTCCCTGACTGGACGTAACGCATAGATTCAGGGAAGTACACATGTAAATAAACAATGGCTATGGTACCACACGGCAGGTGCCGTGGCATAGTCCAGGAAGATGTGGAAGACTCTGAGACCACTGAAGAAACTGAGTATTCACTCTGCCTGAGAAAGGCAGGGGAAGTTTCAGAGCAGCATTAATATCTAAGCCAGATGTAAAGGAATATCTGGAAATATGAGTTTAATGAAATACATACTTTTATTAAAAATTTCATACAGTAATTCAGAAACTGAGTAAGGGTAATCCCAGTTAAATTCAAGTCTGGATGGACTTGCCTTCAACAAGACGTCTGAAGTGGGTATTGGAGAAGCATGATGGGAAGGGTGTTTCATTAATAAGCAGCAACAGAAGCAACAGTAATAGAGAACCAGTTCTTTCTGGGGTGCCTGACTTGGAGTGTAAGCAAGAAGTGCGAGTCCTACAGAGCTAGGGGTCAGACATGCCCTACACCCCTCTGTCACATGCCTGAGCGAAGATGGGCTCCGCACTGGCCCAGAGGTTCTTTATTTCTTCAGGGCAAGAAACAAACTGTTAGCTCAAAAGCCCACTGGCACCGAACAATTTTTTACACATTCAATTATTTTAAAAATAGCCCAAACTAGCACATATTTAGCCATTTAGAGCCTGCTCGCTTTGCATCGTCTGCAAATATTCCCCCAACAGCTGTTATCCACTGATAAGATACGGCCTTGCGGTTGTAAGACCCTGTTATGGGCCGAGCTGTGTCCCTCTAAAATTAAAGGATGCACAGCTTCCATGACTACATTAGTCTAAAACTGTTATAACGTATTATTTCATAATAGCCCTAACCCTGAGTACCTCACAATGTGAGTGCATTGGGTGACAGGCTCTCTAAAGAAGTTATACAGTTAAAATTTTTTAACTTTAGGACCACATCCAATCTTGTAAGAACTGGGGTCCTTAGAAGAAAAGATTGGCACCCAGACACACAGAGAGGAAAGGTCCTGTAAGGACACAGCGAGAAGAGGACCATCTACCAGCCAAGATGCCAACACCTTGATCTTAGATTTCCAGCCTCCAGAACTTTGACACCATGCATTTCTGTTGTTTAAGCCCCTAGTCTGGGGTGCTGGGTTATGGCCACCCTAGCTGACTTTTACGGACGCCAAGCCACGCCTGCCCTTGGGAGTCCTCTGGCCCAGAGATTCCTTATTCTCCTGTTATGACATCACCTGGACACATTAGCCCCTCTCCCATTCTCCTCTCCCCCATGAACCCCCCTGACCTCCTCCCTTGCTGGGCGTGGTCCTCTAGCCACTGCTGGAAGTCTCTGGAAGCTCCCATGCTCCTAACATCCCTCTCACGCAACTTAGTCTGAGCACAACCTATAAAACCTGTGGCATGTTACGGCCTCTCATGGTTACACCTTTTTCTCTGATCAGCCCCCAATCCCTCAAACTCCCCCCACGCTGGAGTCTTTGCAAATCTGCATCTTGCTACCAGCAAAATACCTTTGCATTTGGAGAAATTCATGCAAATTTGTTGTTCATCAACCCAGGAAATATTAAATACATTTATTTTGGCTATTTTCAGCAAGCTATAACAAAATTCCTTCCTTTTCAGTAGCTCTAGGCGGACCACAAATGTAACGTTTTCATACAAACATGAATTTCATGACTCCAAGGTATTAATTCAGCAACGCTATTGCTTTTCACTATGAAAAATGAAAACCTCAGTGAAATGCAGTATATCAGTTATAGTCCAAGACTGGGAAGACTAATTATTCAGATCTCTTTTTCTACATTTCTTTCGGAATGCAGAAATTCACATTATGCTTTGGGCTTTTCCATGTAGAAGACTGTTTAAATGAAATAAAGAAAAAAACAAACGACTACAAGTTTCCATTACATGCAGTAATTCATATGGGAAAATATCTAGTTTGTGAGATATAATGATATAACATTACATTCAGTTTCTATGGATGAATTATGAAATAATATGTTTTAACAATTTTAGACTAATGTAGTCATGGAAGCTGTACATCCCTGAAGTATTAAGCAAGACCTGGTTTGGATACCGCTTTCATCAGTTACTAACTTCCTATCAGTACAATCATGGGCTAAAGTTAATCCTCCAGAGCACTGGTTTCCTCACCCGTAACATAATAGAAGATACTGTTTCAGAGAGTGGTGACAATTCAGGTGGATACACAGCTAATTCTCCTTAAACAATAACTGTGGCATAGTAAGTGCTTAATAAATATTGATTTCTAGCTCCCTTTCCTCCTTTATTCTAAAGCATTTTCATTTTACGGAGAGTTGATACCCAATGTTTATAGTATATTTAATGTGCACAATTCTTGAAACACCTAAGGAGCCAATATTTTATTCAAACTAGGTAAACGGGTATGAACACATTTTAAGAATAAAACATATTCAATACACAAATACCTATCCTTAAAGAACTGCTTTACAGAACACAAAGGGCATCTCAATCCTTCAAGGAATCGCTTATCAAAGCCGAATTTAAATGTACACGGTAAAAACTCTAGTTTTAAAGTGTTTACGGAAAATCTATATTCAATAGCTGTTAAATTAAAAAAAAACATGGTGCATAGTTCATACAATTTGCATTGAGTAGGTGGCTTATTTGCATCCTAAGAGTATATACGACGCTTGCGTGTTTTGATGGATTTCAAGTAGATACTGTAAAATTCCAACCCTGTTCCATGAAGTACTGATTTACATTAAATTGATATATAAGCTGTTTAAGAAAGAAAAACACTGCATAGCTCACTGCGAGCTATATTAGGATTTTTAAACATCTAAAAGCATACAAAAATCTAGTGGAAACCTTCTAAATTACAGTATTATGTTTGTACTGGAAATATAACTTGCCACAAGACAAGAAGACAGAGTACAACACTAATGGATTCACGTGGGTTGGCTCCATGTATCATGTGGTCATAAACGTGGCATTTCATTTCTCACTCTCACAGGCAGAAAATAGCAGCATCCCATGCCCTGTAACAGCAGTGAATAGTGGTGGTAAAAAGCATTAAAGCTTAGGGGCTTCCCTGGTGGTGCAGTGGTTGAGAATCCGCCTGCCAATGCAGGGGACATGGGTTTGAGCCCTGGTCCAGGAAGATCCCACATGCCGCGGAGCAACTAAGCCCGTGCGTCACAACTACTGGGCTTGCGCTGTAGGGCCTGCGAGCCACAACTACTGAAGCCCACGTGACACAACTACTGAGCCCGTGCGCCTAGAGCCCGTGCTCCGCAACAAGAGAAGCCACCACAGTAAGAAGCCACGCACCGCAGCGAAGAGTAGCCCCTGCTCGCTGCAACTAGAGAAAGCCCGCGTGCAGCAAAGACCCAACACAGCCAAAAATAAATGGGAAAAAAAAAAAAAAGCATTAAAGCTTAAATCTTCAGAACAAAAGATACTCTTCATAAGGCAGTTTGGGATTCTCTAAAAATATGAGGACTGCATAAAAAACTACATAGCCTCCTAAGTCTTTCAATGTGTGAGGGAAGCAAATAAAAGATAAATTTTCTGTCTTTTCCTGAGATAAAAACACACCCCTAATATTTTAATACATCAAAATCAAATCTAAATAAGTTATAGAAGTTTATTTGGCATGGTCAAAAGGTAAAGCTGTTACTCTTCAGGTAAATATTCCTATGATCCAGTAATGAAGGAGTTAAAGAATTTATCAACCTAAGTCACATTATTCATGCCTTTATTAGCAAGAAACTGCCCCCACTTTCTCTCTTGCCCCACTATCATCCTCTTTTCCCGTAAGCATTCCCTAAGGCTAGTTCTCTTCCCACCTTTTTGAAGAGTCCATCTAGACCAATTTATCTAAGCAGATTCCCCTCATCCTGTTTTTCCCTATCACAGCACCCCTTACTCAAAACCTTAAAGATCGTTGATATTTTGTAATATTAATGGATTAAATCACTTACTCCTGACAATCAGGGTTCCCTAATAATTACTTCCTTGAAGACCAGAAATGAGTTTTTTTCACCACTCAATGTATACTCAACCTCAAACACATATACAAAATTAATAAATGTTAATACATTTTTAAAAGTTGATATAATGTGCTACTTGAGCACAGGAGAGGGAACGGCTCCTTGCTTTTTGGAGCCAAGGACAGTTCCACAGTATAAGATACAGTTGAGGTGGACCTTACAGGTGAGAGTTCTCTAGATTTCAATCAGCAGGAAGAGATTCCAGGCAGTAGTGTGTTCTATTACACTCTATGTGCTGTTGTTTTTGTTTTGTTTTTTTTCCTTTGGTCTGTACATTTTCATTACACCAAAGGTTATCAGAGAACTGACAAAGAGAATGCTTACAAGAGAGTCAGACTATATTCTGTACTTGTTCAACTCTCAAAATTCTTCATAGGTAAGTTAAAAAAAATCACACTCATGACATTCTGGGTTTTATTTTCATATTCAACTGAAAAAGTAAAAATGGTAGAGCTAAAATTGTTTAGCTCCTCTGTTTCCATATTCCTGAAAACACAATTATGGTTACAGAGACATAACTGTCCTCTTTCCTGTTTTCCCCAGGCTTCTGGGATTTCTCAAGAGAGTCACTGAAAACAGTACTTCTGAAATTTAAGTTCCAAGCATTACCTTAGAGCATTTGCTACAGATAATTTTAAATGAATTTGGTATTTCATTTCACAACCTAGAGAAAGATAAATCCTCATATAACTTTGACTCGACAGCGGTGAAGTCAAGCCTTCAGTGGATCTCCATTTGCAGTGGATCAGAAATTTGGATTTTAGTAAGTCATGGAAAGATAAGAGAGGGCACAATCACTAAACCCAGGTGGAGGCATCTAGTAGGGAATGCTATAACTTGATAGGTGGAGGATGTCTTAGAAGTCACTCAGCCCCTCCATTTTATAGCAGATCATCATCAGAATGGTTATGCACTGGAGGCAAAGACACTGCTGAAACTCAGGAGAATGCTGGTTTAGATAAGTGATTTCCCTGTACTTACAACTATATGCCAGGTGTAGGCTTGACCGGTATGTGTGACTTAGAATCCTGGAGATATTTTGACCACTGTCTCCAATAGTTCCACAGTTACCGAAGATTGCCTCCAGGTAATATTGTCAGAGGCTAGAAGGGATAAGTCACAACATGACTTAAGGCAGGGAGGCCTTAGAAACTCCCCCATAATCTTCCACATCTTTCTCCGAGCCACCATGAATGAAAGGAACATCTAAATAAGCATGGTGGGCTCTCCAAATCTGTGGGTTCTGCATCTGCACGTTCAACCTTGTGCATAGTTACGATCTGAGGTTAGTTGAACCCCTGGATGTGGAAGCCACAGATACAGAGGGAAGACTTTAGGACTTGAGCATTCCTGGACTTTGCTATGCATGGAAGATCCTGCAACTAAACCCTGGGGACACCTAGGGACAGCGTTACAGCAAGCATGAAGCAGCTGAGGCTTCCATGCAAGTACTATAGCATTTTTCCCCTCTCTTCCAACCTCAGTTTTCCGCCCTGAACCTGACCTATGAGATGATTCTACCACTGCCCCTGCAAAGAGTAAAAGTTCATGTATAAAGCTTCAGGTCTACTGAAACTGTTTGATGTTCACAAAAGACTCAGCCAATTCCCACGTTTGTTCTTGAGAAAAGGCATGAAAGAACAAATGAAACCTTATTCAGAGAAGCTGCAGTTTTTACATTTTTGAGTTCTCCAAAGCATTAGTCTCTTCTTTTCCTTAAGGGGTGGACCTTAACACAAGCACTGTGAGTGGAAATTATTGGAAGCAGATTTGACAGAACATAAGAAATATCTTCCTCAGAGTTAACAATATCTGAAAATGGAATGAACTGTCTGGTGAAGTACTGCCGTGGTTCCTCAATTATTTATCAGAGGACTTTTTTTTTTAAGAGGTATTGGCTTAGCTAGAGTTACTACAGCATCTTTTAGTCAATTTTCCATAAGAGATTAATTGTTCCCATCCTGACCTCCATTGGCGCCTCATACCCACATGAAGCATTATTTCTGATAACTTCCAGCCAATTGCCTCTATTTTCATGATGGATTCTGCTCCCCTGATTCTTGATGATGTTTCCTTCTCTCCTGTTCTGACATTTACTTTGAAATATAGCACACATCGATCACGTTCAGGGCATTATTCATGAATTAACTGCAGTCTCTTGGGTGCTTCTAGAAAGTCACCACACTGTTTCCTGCACCATTTCTTGTGGAGATGCCAAGAGATACTTACTCTGCCCCAACTCCTCCCACTCTAGATCCTGCCGTTTGGTCTCCCCAGCTCATCCTCCCATTCCCTGTCTCTCATTCCTCTCAGAGGAAATTCCATTCAGTCAAACAAAAGCTGTGACTTTGATATCCATGGCCAGAAACTGGGTTGCTTTGCCTCAAGATGCTACTATTTGCCCTGTTTAGTTTAGCATTTCCAGACGTTCCTGGGGAACAGAGGAGTCGAGGGAGAGGAAATGATGGTCCCTGTTTCCCAAGTTTACAACCAAGAGACTAACTGGCCGGAGTGAGGGTGGGGTGAACAAAGGTGGAGGTTCACAAGTGCAGTCATAGTGTATATGCTTTCTCTCTTTCCTCCTGCACTGTGCTTTAAGTGTCAGTAAGAGATTAAGCTGGTCTTTCCTCCTTTTCCATCTTCTAGCCACATGTGACCATGGGACACTTGGCTACTGTGCCTGAAAAATTGAATTTTCAATTTTATTCAATTTTAATTGATTTATATGCAAAATTTAGAACTGACAGTAGATTTTCTTCTTAGTAAACTCTGCAAAGGTAGGTTTGGAGGAACATGAGTACGTGCATCAAATCTTTCAAGTCTAATTTTTTATGAATTCTAAGTACAGATCAAGTATTTCCAATGAAAATTTAAAACCGAATTGAAATGTGCTGTAAGTATAAAATACACACCAGACTTTGACAAGTTCTTTGAAAAGAGAGAATGCAAAATATCTATGCTGAAATACTAAAGATTAACATATACGCACTACTATATATAAAATTGATAATCAACAAGGACCTACTGTATAGCACAGGGAACTCTACGCAATATTCTGTAATAACCTCCTAAAAAAGAATGGATATATGTATATGTATAACTGAATCATTTTGCTGTATACCTGAAACAAAGACAACATTGTAAATCAACTACACTTCAATATAAAATAAAAATTAAACTTAAAAAAAAAGAGAAAAATAGAGAAATCAGTCTTATCTTTTTTTTTGTTTTTAATGTGGCTAATCATTTTTTAACTAGAATTGTATTCTATTTCTGTTGTACTGTGTTGCTTTAGCTATTCCACACAGAATTATTTACAATCACAAGATTATAGATATTAATTTGCTTCCAGAAGAATAAAGAGATGGTAGTGGGAAGATGAGGTTGGATGGCTGAAAGAACAAGAAATGGTGCTGAAATAGTGAGAGGAAAAAAAGATTGGAAGTAACATGTATTATTTGTATTTTTATAAGAATGATGTACCTACTAAATTCTAAGAGTATTCTTGAAGAATCTGCTTTTCTATAAAAGATTTAACTGATGAATATTTCCTCCTTGTCTACTATAACAGTAGTAAATGATATAAATAAATATGATAGAGAAATATTTTTCATTTCATTATCTAATAGATACAAACACAGTAGAACCACAACATCTGCAAAGGAAAGGTTCCAGGACCCACTGTGGATACCAAAATCCATGGATACTCAAGTCCCACAATTGGGCCTCCATATCTGCAGATTCCACATCCACAGATTCAATTGCAGATACGGAACCAGAACCCAGGGATACAGAGGACCAACTGTATTTATTGGGAAAAAATCCATATGTAAGTGGACTTGTGTCGTTCAAACCCATGCTGTTCAGGGGTCAACTGTAAAGAGACAATGGTAACAATTTCAAGATAACTTTATCTGGGGGAAAAAAAATGTGACCCTCAGTTTCTACTGTGAAGAAAAATTGTCCATTTAATTGCCCTTGTCTGGTGCAGACCAAATATTTTGATAGGCACAGTTCACAGGAATGAGGAAAATATAAAGTAGCAACTTGGTATCTGAGTATGAAAGGAAGGCAAGCGCAAACTCAAATGACCCACTGGTAGTTTCTCCTATGTTACCTGCAGCCAAGTTCAACGCCTCACCCACTGAAGACACGGTTGCGTCGAATCTTGGGCCATGACAAGCACATAATAAGAGGGTTTATTTATCTTGCGCAATCTTTCCTAAAGCCCTGAAATGTCCTGTTCCTTTGTAGCCGAGTTTTTATTAAATTTTGAACCTGGAGTTAACTTGGAAGAACAATGACTCTAGAGGCGTCACCCACAACCAGGTAACAAGGTCCAAACTGGGCTAATCAAGAACATTAGAGTCACCCTTTTTACGGGAATTCTTCAAGTTCACAGGACTGATGATTCTGTAGCAATAACTTACAAATTCCCTCTTTTGATAAGAAGATAGAAGGTAGCATGTTAAAGCTGACACTTCCTGAGCAGGGGTTCTGTGTTAGTTTCCCTGTTCTTAGCCCCTCACTTGGTCTGTGACCTCAATTATCAATTTATCTGACTCAGTCAGCCCTCACTCCCACTGCAGCCTCACGTGGCTGTGGAATTAACCCTACCTTTCAGAGAAAGTAGTAGTTGCAACGGTGTGATGGTAAAAACCCCGAGGAGGGGAGGAAGAGATGGGCAGGCCCAAACACTAATTGCTCCACTACAAGGCACAAGGCTGACGGAAAAGTTAAGAACTTCTCCAAAAGCCACACAAATACTAAAGAGTAGGGCCTGTTTTCATTACATTACACTTCTCATGATGCACCCTCTTACTTTTGATAATGGTAATGATCCCTTATTCATTTACTAATTCAAAGTATGAAATGCCTGTCATATTTATCACCTCCTGTGGGCACGGTAGATTTAAAGACAAAGGCGCCAGCAGTGCTTATATACAACATCTGGTTTTTACGTATCCTTGCTGTTTTTCTTTAAAGAAAACAAAAATCAAATAGACTTCACATGCCCTGCTCCCTCAACAAGGTGAGTTTTGTTGTAGATGTTTCTTTATTCTAGATGACATTCCCCACTTTTACATATGTTTACTGCTTCCCAAGGCATATAAACTTACAAAAAATTATTTTAAACTATTTTAAGGGGAGTGAGGGCTGACATTGGCTAGTATTCATTTTCACACGCACACATGAGCGTGTGCACACACACACCCCAAGGATGTGTAAAATGAGTTTCTGAAAAAAACGGAACAGTGTTTTGCAAGAAATGATGCAATCAGAAACCCTAGATTCCAGCCCCGTCGCTGAAGGTGGCTGCCTGATGGCGGTCTCCTAAAGATTGGCTCAGAAAATGGGCTGAAGGTACATCTTTTCCTATCTCAGGGGTTCTTGTGAAGACTAAATAATGCAAATTAAAATGGTATAATTATACATAGGGCAGTACTTTAAGAACGCGACATTGACATGAAAGCCTCAATTATGTTTGCAGAGCCAACCTCACCTCCAGCTCCACTCTCTCTCTTTGGTCTTTAAAATGAGGTTTTTCTGAAAACCAATGTCAGTGTCAATTTAAACTTCAGGTCTGCCCTCAGGGCTCCACAGAGGTCCTGGCATTTCCCCAGCGAGCACTGCTAACTCCCTTCACAAGTGGCATATGATTTTGGCTCCCCAGCACAAAACGTAGTTTCTGGTGTGGCAAATCCCCTATACATGTTTTTAGAATGTATGAAATGAACAAACAGATTCTGGAATATCCCCAATAAATAACTCCCAAAGCATTTAACTGAAAAAGAACCCAGGCCTACGTATCAATCTTTCATTGTGTAAAGCAGCCAACGGGTAGAGCAAAAGGAAAATAAAAAAGAAATACATACGGAAATACATGCATTAAAAAGGAATTAAGACAACACTCAGACCAAAATAAAATACACTATTCAGTCCACAAATGTGCTGACTACCTACTAGACAGAAGATACTATTCTACTCTGCTAACAGCTAGAAGATAAAAGGAAGATGTATCCCAGGTTTTCAAAGAATAGCAGAAAATGTGGACTAGTGTTCAAGCAATGATTTCTGTGCAGATAACAGATGATGCTTGTGACTCGAAATCACTGGGAAAGCCCACAAAATCTACGACGGGACAATACAGATGACAGCACAGTCTGTGAACTTTCCTTTTTTATGACCATGCTTGTTAGTTTGCTTTTTTTTTCCCCAATGCCACAGAGCAAAATATTTGCCGTATAGCAAAATAAAACCCTGTGTTGCTCAAACACAAATGCCTATCTCATAAGGCAACAGACCCACCATTTTATAAATCAAAGCTGATGTGTAACCCTAAAATACCTCCAAACTCAAATATTACACATCATTCCATTGATAATTTACTTCAAAATTATCCAGCAAATAATGGAGTCAAAATGTGTTGTTTTTTATAACGTGACAATAGTCAACTGTTACATAATAATGGTTCATTTAATAAACAGCAAAACAAGTAACATTTTATATGTTATATATATTTATTGTTATTTATTATATAACAGAAAAGCTGACTATTCTTTTGGTGCTATTTTGTATTCTAAGTATTCACAGAAGTAAAACTTCAGTGTCACCATGTTTTAAATCATGCTGTCAGGGAAGGACCAAGCTATACCTAATATGCACCTTACTGTTTAATATCAGAAATACTACTGCAAAATAACTGAGTATTAAATAGACTCCTATCATTAAAAGTGTGATCTTCTCATGACAGGAATGGTATCTTACTTCCGTATGCCTGATGCCAAATGTCTAAAACTTAATAATCACACAAAAAATGCTTGATGACTTTTTACATCAAGTAATTTTTGTACAAACAAGAATACACACTGATGAAAAAGGCAGGAAAATGAGCAAAATAATTGAAATATTTTGCATTCTTTTGCGAAAGCAATTGGCACAAACACTGATGGGCATCCATCGTGTCTATTATACCAACCTGACCTCACTTTTTCTTTGTTTTTTTCCTGACATCACTCTTGAGGATAAAAATGAAAACCTCTAAGCCTTATCTAGCAAGGATATTCTAGAAGAACAGAAAAACCAAAAAGAATAGGTTTATTATAACTGCTAAAATTTGCTATCAAATTTGAGAAATAACATGTTCCAAGGGGTTACATAACTTTTCCATCAAAGTACTGTAACCCTGGGGAATAAATTTGATATATATATATTTTCTTGCTCAAGGAGACACAGGACAATTAGACCTGATTCCAGAAGATGACTGCAATTGATCAAACAAAACTTAGTCAAGTTTAGACATTGCTGGTTTTTTAAATTTATTTTATTTACTTATCTATTTATTTTGGCTGCATTGGGTCTTTGTTGCTGCGTGCGGGCTTTCTCTAGTTGCGGCGAGCAGGGGCTACTATTTGTTGCGGTGCTTGGGCTTCTCATCACGGTGGCTTCTCTTGTTGCGGAGCACAGGCTCTAGGCACACGGGCTTCAGTAGTTGTGGCACACGGGACCTAGAGCACAGGCTCAGTAGTTGTGGCGCACGAGCTTAGTTGCTCTGTGGCATCTTCCCGGACCAGGGCTTGAACCCATGTGCCCTGCACTGGCAGGCAGATTCTTAACCACTGTGTCACCAAGGAAGCCCACAAGCCTCGTTTTGAGAGAATGGGCTCTAGTCCAACTGTAGACATTGTCTATCCGCTTCCTCTTGCCTACAGTCTTCCTTGAGCCTCTGAGCTGCAGAATCTCACATCTGTCTTTGTCTTCCCTTGTGAGTCTAGATCCAAGCCACACATTTTCCAGAAAAAAATCTAACCTGATTTCACTTGAAAGCTTTTTCAAGAAAGCTAAGTTATCTGATGACTTAAACACATACATAATTCTTACTAGATGCTTCTCAAATCATTAGTCATTTTAGCCATCTCAGTTCCTACAATTTTACTAAATATACAGTATTACAATTCTTTTGCTTAGCATTAGCGATCAGAATGAATTCTACAACTATTTATTTTGTCACATAAGTCTTCCCCTACCATTTTATCCAAAACAATAAAATCTGACTGAAACTACTCTTTCTTTTAATATTGTCAGATTATGCCTTTTCTCTTCACTTACTTTCAGGCCATGCAGTAACCTCTAACTATCCTTCTGGCAGATTTTGTTTGCATGATTGGTGAATTACTAGTGTTAAGATATAAAGAATAGATATCACTTTTCCAAAACACAGATTATCTGTACTAGCAGGTGTTTACAAAGATAAGTTTCCCTTTGTACAAAGATACATCTTTTGCTTAAGGGTCCCCTGTTGCAGCAATAGATCCCAGAAGTACAGATAAGATTTTAATACTCAAAGGACACAGCAGAATGTGGAGACATAAAATCTACTAGGTGCACTGATAATAACGTTTATCATATTAATAACTTTGGACGCACCTAGATCATGGCTGTTCTTCCTGCAGGTGAGTCCTGGACAGTCAAATACAGAAGGTGAAAAGAGTCATTTGTTGCCCCCATCTGTATCTTATTGGATCCTATGAGCTCTTAGTTCTATCAAAGATCCACCAGGGAGATAAGGCAAGCTAGAGTGCGTGCTTGCTTTCTGACTGCAGGGTGGATGTGGTCATGTCAGTACATGTTACCCTAATCTTCTTTTGTCTCCATTGCTCTCACGTAGGATCCTGATGTGTGACTGAAACCAAGCAGAAGAGTGAGGGGCTCCTGGGCATGGAAGCCTTTCCGCGTCTCCCGTTTGTTGTTTGTAGAGAATAGATTCCAGCCTCCATGACCTTCCTTGAGTTTCAAAGCACAGATTCGAACAGTTGCTACTCAGGGAAGGAAGGAGATGCAGAGACAAGGGAGGAGGCAGCCTAGAAACCGCAGTGCAGCCTTGGGGCAGGGTCCTGGCTCTGCCTCAAGGGATACACTTAGCTATATCTTTGAGCACTTCACAGAACTAAAACCCCCAACAAATGGAAGACGTCAGCATTCCTCATTCCAGAAAAGACCACCTGAGACCAAACTAAAGGAACCAGTGAAGCTCATTAGGGGACTATGTGAGACCAGATTAAAGGAGTGCAGACCCTGCATACACCCTAATCCTTATCAGCAACCCTGCCCTTGTACCACTGCAATAAAACTCCTCATCAAATCCTCCCAGGTTGGGACACACAATTTTTTTTGTTTTTGTTTTTGTTTTGCGGTACGAGGGCCTCTCACTGTTGTGGCCTCTCCCGTTGTGGAGCACAGGCTCCGGACGCGCAGGCTCAGCGGCCATGGCTCACGGGCCCAGCCGCTCCGCAGCATGTGGGATCCTCCCAGACCGGGGCACAAACCCGTGTCCCCTGCATCGGCAGGTGGACTCTCAACCACTGCGCCACCAGAGAAGCCCCGGGACACACAGTTTTGAGAGCTAAGAGCTGCAGCCCCCTTTGCCTGGCAAAGCAATAAAGCTATTCTTTTCTACTTCACCCAAAACTCTGTCTCTGAGATTCGATTCAACACTGGTGCACAGAGGCCGAGTTTTCAAAATCATGATAATTTAAATATTTTAGAGAACATGCACATAAGCCTATTTTTTCCCACTACACCTGGCAGCACGTGTTCAAACTGTTGAACATTTTACATCCTGGTTCTGACTTTCACCCTCTTGAAGATGATTTATAAACCATCTCAAATATACCTACTACAGACACTGGCCGGTGTCACTGTGTTCGACTTTTCCCACCTTGGTTCCTGGATCTTGCCTCCAATTTTAAATTACACGTTCAGTGATAAGACAAACTGTAGATATCTAAAGCTTACCAAGTCCACTGAATCTCTACCTTTCTGGAGAAAAGCTCATGAATAACGAAAGCAAACATGTTGTATAAGAACAAAAAAGGTGTGCTAAGGCAGAAGGATATCCGTATTCCAAGAATCTTGTCTGTTCCACGAAGCAAGTGGAATATAAAGAACTGGGACGGTTAGCTTTACCTATCACAGATCTAAAAATGCCTTGGAAAGTGAGGATACTGTATTTCCAGATAACACACACACACACAGAGAATCAGAAATTCTACCTTCTAAGAAGGGCTCTAAGAAAATGTGTACTTCAGGGCAGGGACCTTCAAGATGGCAGAGGAGTAAGACGTGGAGATCACTTTCCTCCCCACAAATACATCAGAAATACATCTATACGTGGAACAACTCCTACAGAACACCTACTGAATGCTGGCAGAAGACCTCAGACCTCCCAAAAGGCAAGAAACTCCCCACGTACCTGGGTAGGGCAAAAGAAAAAAGAATAAACAGAGACAAAAGGATAGGGACGGGACCTGCACCAGTGGGAGGGAGCCGTGAAGGAGGAAAGGTTTCCACACACTAGAAGCCCCTTTGCGGGCGGAGACTGCGGGTGGCGGAGGGGGAAACCTTCGGAGCCGCAGAGGAGAGCGCAGCCACAGGGGTGCGGAGGGCAAAGTGGAGAGATTGCCGTACATTGGATTGGGGCAAACCAGCCTGAGAGGCTTGTCTGCTCACCCGCCAGGGCAGGAGGGAGCTGGGAGCTGAGGCTCTGGCTTCAGAGGTCAGACCCCAGGGAGAGGACTGGGGTTGGCTGCGTGAACACAGCCTGAAGGGGGCTAGTGCGCCATGGCTAGCTGGGAGGGAGTCTGGGAAAAAGTGTGGAGCTGCCTAAGAGGCAAGAGACCACTGTTTCAGGGTGCGTGAGGAGAGGGGATTCCTTCCCTGTCTGTCCACAGAATGCAGAGCACCGCCTCAACGAGCTCCAGAGATGGGCGTGAGCTGCAGCTATCAGCTCGGACACCAGAGACGGGCATGAAACACTAACACTGCTGCTGCAGCCACCAAGAACCCTGTGTGCAAGCAGAGGTCACTATCCACACCACTCCCTGGGAGGCTGTGAAGCCCAACACTGCCAAGGTCCCATGATCCAGCGACAACTTCCCCAAGAGAACACGCTGCGTGCCTCAGGCTGTTGCAACATCACGCCAGCCTCTGCTGCTGCAGGCTTGCCCTGCATTCCAATTATAACGGCTGAACCCCTCCATCCCCCAGGCCTCAGTGAGCCAGAGTCCCCTAATCAGCCGCTGCTTTAACCCCCTAATTACTGAGATGGGAACAGATGCCCTCCGGCAACCTACATGCAGAGGCGGGGCCAAGCCCAAAGCTGAACCCCGGGAGCTGTGCGAACAAAGAAGAGGAAGGGAAATCTCTCCCAGCAGCCTCAGAAGCAGCGGATTAAATCTCAACAATCAACTTGATGTACCTGCATCTGTGGAATACCTGAAGAGACAACGGATCATCCCAAAATAGAAGTGGTGGACTTTCAGAACAACTGTAGACTTCGGGTTTGCTGTCTGCAACTGACTTGGTTCTGATTTTTATATTTATCTTAGTATAGTTTTTAGTGCTTGTTATCACTGGTGGATTTGTTTATTGGCTTGGATGCTCTCTTATTTTTTGAAAATTTTTTATTATTCCTACTTCTCATTTTTATATTAATAATTATTTTTTATTTTAATAATTTTATTAAAATTTATTTCTTTATTTGTTTTTTCTTTCATTTTTTTCTCCCTTTTCTTCTGCGCCATGTGGCTGAGAGAGTTTTGGTGCTCTGGCCTGGTGTCAGGCCTGAGCCTCTGAAGTGGGTCAGCCGAGTTCAGGACATTGGACCACAAGAGGCCTCCCAGCCCCACGTAATATCAATCGGTGAGAGGTCTCCCAGAGACCTCCGTCTCAATGCTAAGACCGAGCTCCACCCAATGGCCAGCAAACTCTAGTGCTAGACACCCCATGCCAAACAACTAGCAAGACAGGAACACAATCCCACCCATCAGCAGAGAGGCTGCCTAAAATCATACTGAGGTCACAGATACCCCAAAACACATCACCAGACATGGCCCTGCCCACCAGAAAGACAAGATCCAGCCCCACCCACCAGAACACAGGCACCAGTCCCCTCCACCAGGAATCCTACACAACCCACTGAACCAACCTTACCCCCGGGTGGCAGATACCAAAAACAACAGGAACTACAATCCTGTGGCCTGTGAAAAGGAGACCCCAAACACAGTAAGTTAAACAAAATGAGAAGACAGAGAAATATGCAGCAGATGAAGGAGCAAGGTAAAAACCTACCAGACCAAACAAATGAAGAGGAAATAGGAAGTCTACATGAAAAAGAAGTCAGAGTGATGACAATAAAGATGATGCAAAATCTTGGAAATAGAATGGAGAAAATACAAGAACGTTTAACAATGACCTAGAAGAACTAAAGAGCAAACAAACAATGATGAACAACAAAATAAATGAAATTAAAAATTCTCTAGAAGGAATCAATAGCAGAATAATTGAGGCAGAAGAGCAGATAAGTGACCTGGAAGATAAAATAGTGGAAATAACTACTGCAGAGCAGAATAAAGAAAAAAGAATGAAAAGAATTGAGGACAGTCTCAGAGACCTCTGGGACATCATTAAATGCACCAACATTCAAATTATAGGGGTCTGAGAAGAAGAGAAAAAGAAAGGTTCTGAGAAAATATCTGTAGAGACTGTAGTTGAAAACTTCCCTAATATGGGAAGGGAAATAATTAATCAATTCTAGGAAGTGCAGAGAGTTCCATACAGGATAAATCCAAGGAAAAACACAAAGACACATATTAATCAAAGTATCAAAAATTAAATACAGAGAAAAAGTATTAAAAGCAGCAAGGGAAAAACAACAATAAACATACAAGGGAATGTCCATAAGGTTAACAGCTGATCTTTTAGCAAAAACTCTGCAAGCCAGAAGGGAGTAACAGGACATATTTAAAGTGATGAAAGGGAAAAACCTACAACCAAGATTACTCTACCCAGCAAGGATCTCATTCAGTTTCGACTGAGAAATTAAAACCTTTACAGACAAGCAAAAGTTAAGATAATTCAGCACCACCAAACCAACGTTACAGTAAATGCTAAAGGAACTTCTCTAGGCAGGAAACACAAGAGGAGGAAAAGACCCACAGAACAAACACAAAACAATTAAGAAAATGGTAACAGGAACATACATATTGATAATTACCTTAAATGTGAATGGATTAAATGCTCCAACCAAAAGACACAGGCTGCTGAATGGATACAAAAACAAGACCCATATGTATGCTGTCTACAAGAGACCCACTTCAGACCTAGGGACACGTACAGACTGAAAGTTAGGGGATGGAAAAAGGTATTCCATGCAAATGGAAATGAAAGCTGGAGTAGCAATTCTCATATCAGACAAAATAGACTTTAAAGATTAGAAGTGACAAAGAAGGAAACTACATAATGATCAAGGGATCAATCCAAGAAGATATAACAATTGTAAATATTTATGCACTCAACATAAGAGCACCTCAATGCATAAGGCAAATGTTAACAGCCATGAAAGGGGAAATTGACAGTAACACAATCATAGTAGGGGACGTTAACACCCCATTTTCACCAATGGACAGATCATCCAAAATGAAAATAAATAAGGAAACACAAGCTTTAAATGATACATTAAATAAGATGGACTTCATTGATATTTATAGGACATTCTATCCAAACACAACAGAATACACTTTCTTCTCAAGTGCTGATGGAATATTCTCCAGGATACATCATATCTTGGGTCACAAATCAATCCTTCATAAGTTTAAGAAAACTGAAATCATATCAAGTATCTTTTCCGACCACAATGCTATAAGACTAGATATCAATTACAGGAAAAAAACTGTAAAAGATACAAACACGTGGAGGCTAAACACTATGTTACTAAATAACCAAGAGATTACTGAAGATATCAAAGAGGAAAGTTAAAAAAATACCTAGAAACAAATGACAACGAAAACACGACGACCTAAAACCTATGGGATGCAGAAAAAGCAGTTCTAAGAGGGAAGTTTACAGCAATACAATCCTACCTCAAGAAACCAGAAACATCTCAAATAAACAACCTAAACTTACACCTAAAGCAATTACAGAAAGAACAAAAAACCCCACAAAGTTAGCAGAAGGAAAGAGATCATAAAGATCAGATCAGAAATAAATGAAAAAGAAATGAAAGGAACAATTGCAAAGATCAATAAAACTAAAAGCTGGTTCTTTGAGAAGAAAAAATTGATAAACCATTAGCCAGACTCATCAAGAAAAAAAGGGAGAAGACTCAAATCAACAGAATTAGAAATGAAAAAAGAGAAGTAACAACTGGCACTGCAGAAATACAAAAGATCATGACAGATTGCTACAAGCAACTATATGCCAATAAAATGGACAACCTGGAAGAAATGGACAAATTCTTAGTAAAGCACAAGCTTCCTAGACTGAACCAGGAAGAAACAGAAAATATAAGCAGACCAATCACAAGCACTGAAATTGAGACTGAGATTAAAAACCTTCCAACAAACGTCCAGGACCAGATGGCTTCTCAGGTGAATTCTATCAGACATTTAGAGAAGAGCTAACAGCTATCTTTCTCAAACTCTTGCAAAATATAGCAGAGGGAGGAACACTCCCAAACACATTCTACGAGGCCACCATCACCCTGACACTAAAACCAGACAAAGATGTCACAAAGAAAGAAAACTATAGGCCAATATCACTGATGAACATAGATGCAAAAATCCTCAACAAAATACTAGCAAACAGAATCCAACAGCCCATTAAAAGGATCATACACCATGATCAAGTGGGGTTTATCCCAGGAATGCAAGTATTCTTCAATATACACAAATCAATCAATGTGATACACCAATATTAGCTGAAGAATAAAAACCATATCATCTCAATAGATGCAGAAAAAGCTTTCAACAAAATTCAACACCCATTTATGATAAAAACTCTCCAGAAAGTAGACATACAGGGAACCTACCTCAACATAATAAAGGCCATATATGACAAACCCACAGCCAACATCATTCTCAAGGGTGAAAAATTGAAAGCATTTCCTCTAAGATCAGGAACAAGACAAGGTTGCCCACTCTCACCACTATTATTCAACATAGTTTTGGAAGTTTTAGCACAGCAATCAGAGAAGAAAAAGAAATAAAAGGAATCCAAATTGGAAAAGAAGAAGTAAAACTGTCACTGTTTGCAGATGACAAGATACTATACACAGAGAATCCTAAAGATGCCACCCAAAAAGTACTAGATCTAATCAATGAATTTGGTAAAGTAGCAGGATACAAAATTAATGCACAGAAATCTCTTGCATTCCTATACAGTAATGTCAAAAAATCTGAAAGAGAAATTAAGGAAACACTCCATTTACCATTGCAACAAAAAGAATAAATTACCTAGGAATACACCTACCTAAGGAGACAAAAGACCTGTATGCAGAAAACTATAAGACACTGATGAAAGAATTTAAAGATGATACAAACAGATGGAGAGATATACCATGTTCTTGGATTAGAAGAATCAACACTGTGAAAAGCACTATACTACCCAAGGCAATCTACAGATTCAATGCAATCCCTATCAATCTACCAATGGCATTTTTCACAGAACTAAAACAAAAAATTTCACAGTTTATATGGAAACACAAAAGACCCCGAATAACCAAAGCAATCCTGAGAAAGAAAAACGGAGCTGGAGGAATCAGACTCCTGGACTACACACTATACTACAAAGCTACAGTAATCAAGACAGTATGGTACTGGCACAAAAACAGATCAGTGGAACAGGATAGAAAGCCCAGAGATAAACCCACACATATATGGTCACCTTATCTTTGATAAAGGAGGAAAGAATATACAACGGAGAAAAGATGGCCTCTTCAATAAGTGGTGCTGGGAAAACTGGACAGCTACATGTAAAAGAATGAAATCAGAACACTGTCTAACACCATACACAAAAATAAACTCAAAATGGATTAAAGACCTAAATGTAAGGCCAGACACCGTGAAACTCTTAGAGGAAAACATAGGCAGAACACTCTTTGACATAAATCACAGCAAGATCCTTTTTGACCCACCTCCTAGAGAAATGGAAATAAAAACAAAAATAAACAAATGGGACCTAATGAAACTTAAAAGCTTTTGCACAGCAAAGGAAACCATAAAGAAGATGAGAAGACAGCCTACAGAATGGGAGAAAATATTTGTAAATGAAGCAACTGACAAAGGATTAACCTCTAAAATTTACAAGCAGCTCATGCAGCTCAATATCAAAAAAACAAACAACCCAATAAAAAAATGGGAAGACCTAAACAGACATTTCTCCAAAGAAGATATACAGATTGACAAGAAACACATGAAAGGATGCTCAACATCACTAATCATTAGAGAAATGCAAATCAAAACTACAATGAGGTATCACCTCACACCAGTCAGAATGGCCATCATCAAAAAATCTACAAACAATAAATGCTGGAGAGAGTGTGGAGAAACACTTGCACTGTTGGTGGGAATGTAAATTGATACAGCCACTATGGAGAACAGTATGGAGGTGCCTCAAAAAACTAAAAATAGAACTACCATATGACCCTGAAATCCCACTACTGGGCATATATACCCCAAGAAAACCATAATTCAAAAAGAAGCATGTACCACAATGTTCACTGCAGCTCTATTTACAACAGCCAGGACATGGAAGCAACCTAAGTGTCCATCGACAGATGAATGGATAAAGAAGATGTGGTACATATACATAATGGAATATTACTCAGCCATAAAAATAAATGAAATTGAGTTATTTGTAGTGAGGTGGATGGACCTAGAGTCTGTCATACAGAGTGAAATAAGTCAGAAAGAGAAAAACAAATACCACATGCTAACACATATATATGGAATCTAAAAAAAAAAAAATTGTCTTGATGAAACTAGGGTCAGGATAGGAATAAAGATACAGACGTAGAGAATGCACTTGGGGACACGGGGAGGGGGAAGGGTAAGCTGGGGTGAAGTGAGAGAGTGGCATGGACATATATACTCTACCAAATGTAAAATAGATAGCTAGTGGGAAGCAGCCACATAGCACAGGGAGATCAGCTCAGTGCCGTGTGATCACTTAGAGGGGTGGGATAGGGAGGGTGGGAGAGAGACGCAAGAGGGAGGGGATATGGGGATATATGTATATGTATAGCTGATTCACTATATGTACTCACTGTATGTATTTCATTATACAGCAGAAACTAACACAACACAGTAAAGCAATTATACTCCAATAAAGATGTTAAATTTAAAAAAAAAAAAGAGGGGCTTCCCTGGTGGCACAGTGGTTGAGAATCTGCCTGCTAATGCAGGGGACACGGGTTCGAGCCCTGGTCTGGGAGGATCCCACATGCCGCGGAGCAACTAGGCCCATGAGCCACAACTACTGAGCCTGCGCACCTGGAGCCTGTGCTCCATAACAAGAGAGGCCGCAATAGTGAGAGGCCCGCGCACCATGATGAAGAGTGGCCCCCACTTGCCACAACTAGAGAAAGCCCTCACACAGAAACGAAGACGCAACACAGCAAAAATAAATAAATTAATTTATAAACTCCTACCCCCAACATCTTCTTAAAAAAAAAAAAAAAGAAAATGTGTAGTTTTAAAACATTATGGACTTTGCATGTTTGGGACAACAATTAACTTGAGTTCAATAAGTCATTTTATAAAATACCCCAGAGAACATACTTTATTTCCCTCGGGTCATTGTAAGATTTATTAATGACTGATATTTTCTGTAATATCATTATAGCTGTGATAGTAGATGTGAGAAGGGATACTAAAAAAATAAATGGAAAAGTTTCAGAGAATCAATGGCTCTCTAACATGAACAAAACCTTAAAGCTACAGAATAGTGATTCTTCAGAATGTGTCTGTGCACCCCTAGGGGAACCCTGAGACACAGTCTGTGAATTTGCAACTGTTATCACAACAATATTAAAAGGTCATTTGTCCCTTTCTCATTCTCTCATCAGTACACAAAGGAGTTTTCCAAAAGCTACACGATGTACAACATTATAGGTGAACGCAGAAGATGTTACGAGAATCTAGATATTGTCTATTAAATTAGGCATTTAGAATTTTGCCCAAATGTAAATCAATACCACCCCTTAATTGTGTTTGTTTTGGAAAAAGGAGTTATTTTCTTTAAAATATGTAATTAATATCAATATGCTGTTAATATTAACATTCACTGGACTTATTACTATTATTTTTAAAATAATGAATCAATATTTCAGAATGCTTAGTCGTCATTTTTGACATGGTCCATTTAACTTACATAGCAAAAGCTCTTTGGGGCAGTGTTGTCAGATTTAAAAAAAAAAAGCAGATAAAACAAAGCAGCATGTCCAGTTATCTTTGAAATCCAAATAAACAACAAATAATACTGAGTATAAGTATGTCCCATGACATACTTACCGATCCTAATTTAGGGGTCTTACACATTTTTCACAGTGTGAAGTCTTCCTAGCACCAAAGGTTTGGGAACTGGTGCCACAGAAAACGTTTAGGTGCAGATTGATGCAAATCCAAGCCCACATGTAGGTTATACATTTGTAGCAAGGTCGCTGCTACTGTTACTGTGTGTCATGCTGTTTGGCGATACATCACCCAGATTCAAATGAAAAAACAGTGCTGACAACTTACTATACTTCCAGTGCTCTCTCATCCTTATTTCCTCTCGGCATCCTGTGAAGCACGGTTCACTCAATCCCACTGTACTGAAATTGTGGCTGAACCAAGTAAGAAATGCACCAGAAAAGACAGTCCCAGAATTAAACCACGTTTTCTGACTTCAAGAAGTGAGATCCAGGGCTTCCCTGGTGGCGCAGTGGTTGAGAGTCCGCCTGCCGATGCAGGGGAGGACGCAGTTTCGTGCCCCGGTCCAGGAAGATACTACATGCCGGGGAACGGCTGAGCCTGCGCGTCCGGAGCCTGTGCTCCGCAACGGGAGAGGCCCGCGTACCGCAAAAAAAAAAAAAAGAAGTGAGATCCAGTTGACCGCTGCCCGTTGTTCTCTGCTTCTGTTGTTCGAGACTTATACTGAGACATGAAACTTTATTTTTTTCATTGTTCACTACAGAACTGATGGAGAAAAGCTGGCACAATCATCACATGTAGGAGAGATAATGTACCCTAGACTCAGTGAGGTGGAAATCTCTGCAGGATCTGTGCCCAAACTTATACAGAGTCAAATCATGTGTTGCTGCAGTTGATTTTCCATTTTTAGCCCCATTGATAGATGATCCCCTTATAGGCTGCATGACAATCCATTAATTAAAACAACAAAAATAACTAAACCAGATGTGCTGTGGAATCTATTCAGGTCATTTCCTCATAAGCTGCAAGAGTCAGGATCTGTAACTTTTACCTTGTCGACTGGACAGAGCAGTATTCCCGTAATAAGATTTGTGGTTTGGTCTTTACTCTATCGGTTGCTTTGAGTCTGTCCTTCAGCAACTCCCAGTATCCACGTGGGCTGCATTTCCCCTTTCTATGTCAGAAGTGTAACATCAGAGGCCCCCATACCCCAGAAGGTTGGAATGAGGACATAATGTAATGGAAAAGGGTTTTGTCAGATGTGAAGTTCTACATAAATAAAAGATAGGCTTATCTCACGTTATACCAAAACTGAGGCTGCCTTGTCGTTCTTCTTTCAGTTAGACATAACCCATTTCTCTTACGGATATACTGGCCTACAATTTGTTTCCTAAGTTTCATTGTTCATTTGTTTTAAGGTTTTATTTATTTTTAGAGCAATTTTGGGTTCACAGAAAAAACTGAGTGGAAGGTGCAGAGAGAGCCTATGTACCCCTGACCTTACACACAGCTTCCCCCATGATCAACACCCTCACCAGAGGGTCCATTTGCTACAGCTGATGAATCTCCATGGACACAGCATCATCCCCAGAGTCCATAGTTTACACTTGGGTTCACTCTTGGTGTTGTACCTCCTACGGGCTTGGACAAATGGCCAATGACCTGTAACCACCATTGTGGTATCATAAAGAGTAGTTTCACTGCCGTATAATTTGTCTGCACTCTGCCTATAGTCCCATTGTTTTTTTTGTTTGTTTCTTGTTTTTTTTTTTTTGCGGTACGCGAGTCTCTCACTGTTGCAGCCTCTCCCGTTGCGGAGCACAGGCTCCGGACGCGCAGGCTCAGAGGCCATGGCTCACGGGCCCAGCTGCTCCGTGGCATGTGGGATCTTCCCGGACCGGGGCACGAACCCGTGTCCCCTGCATCGGCAGGCGGACTCTCAACCACTGAACCACCAGGGAAGCCCAGTTCCATTGTTTTTAACATAAAATATCTTTAAGTCATCAAGATCTCAAACACACCTGTAATGTGCTCTTTATGTGGAACACGGAATCATTACTGTAAAACTGAATACCCTCATGCTTGTAATATATTTTGTCTGTCACCACTTTTTTTTCAGAAATCAGTGACTCTCATATAATTTTGTAGTGTATTGGGTTGGCCAAAAAGTTCGTTTGGTTAATGAATATATTGTTCAATAAAGTTCTTGGTGAAAATGAAAAAAGAATGTCTCTTCTTACTTACAACCAAACGAACTTTTTGGCCACCCAATACTTCAGAATCCACTGTATCCTGATGCCCTTATGGTGCCAGCAGCCCTGCAATGTCTCTGTGTGTCATTATCTAGTTTTCACATTTAGCTCATCTTTTAGACATTTAACAGTTTTATTGAGATAATTCCCATACCATAAAAGTCTCCCTCTTAAAGGGTATGATTTGCTAATTTTCAACGCATGCACATAGTTTTACAGCCATTGCCACAATCTCTCTTCAGAAATGTTCATCACCGCCAAAATAAATCCTGTCCCCATTAGCAGTCATTCTCCGTTTGCTGCTCCCCCCAGACCCTGGCAAACACACTCTACTTTCTGTCTCTAGGGATTTGCCAGTTCTGGACAGGTGAGTGGAACCAAATAGTACGTGGCATTTTGCGACTGGCTTCTTTCACTTAGAGTAACATTTTCAAGGTTTATTCCTGTTTTAGCGTCTATCAGGACTTCATTCCACTTTCCTAAACATGTAAAGAGTTCAGCAGATTCCACATCCCGCTGAACTCTTTACATGTTTAAAATAGGAAAATGGTACAAATGAACCTATTTACAAAACAGAAATAGAGTCACAGATGTAGAAAACAAACTTATGGTTACCAGCGGGGGAAGCGGGGAGGGATAAATCGGGAGATTGAGATTGACGCGTACACACTGCTATATTCAAAATGGATAACCAACAAGGACCTACTGTATAGCACAGGGAACTCTGCTCAATACTCTAATAACCTAAATGGGAAAATAATTTGAAAAAGAATAGATGCATGTATATGTATAACTGATTCACTTTGCTGTCCACCTGAAAATAACACAACATTGCAAACTAACTATACTCCAATTAAAAAAAAAAAAAAAAAAAAAGAGTTCAGCAGTGCCCCAAGAAGAGCTCCTAGCTGAGATTATCACTTGGTCCAAAATACCATATTTCAGAAGGCAGGCTGTCATTACCTAAAGCCAAGTATTATACATTGCTCAGAGTTAAATCATTTGGAAAGACTTTTTGTCATCATGGAGCTTTGAGATGCATATGCTTGGGATGGTGAGACAAAAGAGGTCACTTTTCTGGCAAGATGCACACGAGCCCTAATGTGCAGGCGCCACGCTGCATTATGCTTACATCCCCATTCCTGGAGAACACAGCCGGAGATTTTATAAGACAACGTTCTTTGGGATTTTTCACAGTTTACCTAAAATGAAGAGCAAATCTGAAAAGGGGCTGTAAATGCTCAAAAAATAGACGACATCTAAGTGTTTACAAATTATTTGCAGATGGCAATCGAAAAACAATGGAATTAGCAATAATATTATACTTGGGTATTTTAACAAAAGTGCACTGTGATTTTTCTGGGTTTCAAATATATATATATCTGTACACCTATGTCTATATTTATATCTATATCCCTCTTAATTTGTCAGTTAACAAATCCTAAATTTGGGCAGATTTTTCAGTTTGAATGCATGAAATGTGTAGATGAATGAACCCATCTCCCACTTTATAGACATTTAAATTTGAGGGATATGTAAGGACATAATTCTCTCAATAGATGGATGGATGGACAGACAGACTGCTTTTATCATCTATATAATAAGCCTAATCCATCACTGAGCTATCTTAAGGGCACATGTCAGGACATGGAAGCTGAAATAAGACAGAAAAGAACAGGAATTCACCAGGAAACACTAACTGGTCACACCTACTATTTCAAAATGAAGTGTTATCTTCTACATGGGCCATCTCCAAGGACAGACAGGTTAGGTGTTTGATTTATAGAACTTTCTTTTTTCCACCGTCACGCTTACTTGGAACAGTTATATGTATATATATATATATATTTTTTTTTTTACTGTGAATGTCTGCCTTTGCATGAATGGTTTATCAGTCGAAATTTAACTTATTTTTAAGTGCTGGCTTTTGTTCTCTTGCCAGAGCATCTACAATTTACTTCTCTATTTTTCCTTTCTTACAGGACTAGGACATAACAATTTTAAAACATTCGTCCTTATGGGACAACTTTGAAAACTATACGATGCAGTAAAATCTATGTAAGATACGTAAAAAACCGCTTGAAATAGCATTTTTAAAAAATAACTACATTTTATTTTTTAACAGGTTTCTTTATAATTTTTATTGCTATATACTTATTTGTGGAAAAATTAAGCTTGCATTAATGCTTTCTATATCTGTACTCATGTTGGAAATCCATCACAAAACAGAAACAAGATAATTCTTCAAAAGCCCCCAACTTTGTAGCTTTTAATTCAAATAAGATGGGAAATCCAAGAGAACAACCAAAATTCATGGGGAAAGAATAATTTATTTGGTGATCCTGAAAAACAGTACCTATGTATGAAAAAATTTATTTTCATTTATTTACTGCTGTTTTTAGAATAATGAGTTAGTTCACTAAGCTCTTCTAAGTATGACCAAGAGAATTTATTTCCTTGTTAACTTGTTTTTAGTGTTATTATGAATTTGATTTTGATGTATTAAATGTGTTTTAACCACTGTCACTGGTGTTCTTTAGATGCTCAAACTGTTTTATTTTGGTGCAGTCAGAGCTCTAAAAGGTCCCATCAAGTTCACCCTCAGTCACCCACAGTAACTGTGCTTCATGAAATAATATGTACTTGTTCTTTTTTTCCCCAAAGCCCTGGATCAGCCATTGTCCAAGGAGCCCTGATCCCCTTACTTAGAAAAAGGTATTTAGAGACAATAATCTGGGTGCTAGGAGTCCTCATTGTTAATGGGTTAATGTCTCTAGGGCTTTCCAGTAGAGCTGTAAAAATACATTCTTTCTTAAAGAAACAACATCATGAGTCCATCCTTACACTTCCAATTCAAATGTGGGATTACTAAGTTTTACTTCTTTAGTTGGATAGTTCTATATCTGCTTATACTAAAAACCAATAGACTTGGATTTTAACAATATTAATGTAATTGTTTTATCTTTAAATTACATAAATAATAGTCTCAGGATACTAATTTTATTAACAATATTTCAAGAAGAGCTTAAAACTGTGAAGTCTTTTATGTGGGCAGATATGCCCCCGTAAGAGTATCTATGTGCTATACAGTTGACCCTTGAACAAGACAGGGGTCATAGGAGTGCTGGCTCCTCTTCCCGTCAGACATTCAAAAGGCTCCGTACAATCATCCCTCGGTATTCCTGGGGGACTGGTTCCAGGGCCCGCCTTGGATATCTCCAAATCACAGATGCTAAAGTCCCAGTTCAGTAATATTTATTTTGTTGTTTTTATTTATCCTTTCAACTTTAAACTTAACCAGATATAGATATCCCCTTATCCTACACAGATGCGTGGTTTCATCCCATATACATTATTCCCATCTTGTCTTTTTTCACTTAACAAACCTTGAATATCACAATTTGGTGTTCTGGGATATTTCACCTTCGTTTTTACAGCAGCATACTATAAAAAGTGGTCCTTTATGAAACTACAGTCCACCCACAATGAAGTACTATAAAAAGGAAATCCTTTTGACTATAAAAAAGTAGTGCTTTTTATACTTCATTGTGGATGTAAGTTCACTGGCTCTGCAGGTGAATATTTAGAATATGTACAGGTTATTTATGTTTTGCTACCATAATTAGTGCTGGAATGAAAAGCCTTGCATATGCATCTCTTTTACTTTCACCAGTATATATTCTGGGATAGATTCCTAGAACTTAGCTTGCTCTGTAGACCATCATGACTATGTAATTTTACTAGACGTTGCCAAATTTCCTTTCATAGAGGGTGTAGCATTTATCATTCTCAACAACTAAGTGTGAGTGTGCCAGCTTTTCTAAAATCTCATCAGTGGAGTATGTTGTCAAACTGTGTATTTCTGCCAGTTAGATAAATGAGAAATGACATGTCATAATTTTATTTTGTATTTCTTTTAATATAGCATACAAATTTTGATAAGGTCTTGGTTTTAAATACCATGAGTGAGTTACTTAAACAGGACTAGGTGGTCAAAGAAAGTTCAATAAAAATGAAGAAATATGACTTATTTTAAGTTGTGAATTTATTCATAGGTACCATTTTATTATACTTGGGGTCCTACTGTACTTTTCAAAAATAAAACTGTTATTTAAACATCATAATTCACAGGGAAGCGTGATTTATTAAAAGATATTTGACATAGAAGTTACCATGAATGCAACTGCTATTTTAAAAAAATAAAGTACCCTATACAGTACCTTGCTTAAACCTTCGCAAATGCTGCTGTTGTTATAACACATAATCATTTTTTTTAAGAATATTTTGTTAAGAAATTCTGTCCTATTTCTGGAAGACAATGTACTATTGCTTATACTTTTTCTTTGTTTGGGGATTACTGACGATATTCTTATTATTTAGTATGTGGCTAATATTTGTATGTTCCAGAATCCATGTGTCTGATCCCAGAACACTTTTTAATTTACTTTGATTTAAAAAACCAGTTTTCAGATTCTGCTGAAGATTTTGCAGTCTGGGCTTTTCCTGGACCATTATCTTACACTATTCTATGAACATCTCAAGCTCTGTATTGATTTGCATTACTTTCATTCTTGCTTGAGGATTCAGTCAGATTGTGTTCAGACAGAAGTACTGATCCATGAAAAAGCCATGAAAAAACTGGAAAGAAGAGCTGTCTGGGCTAGAAGAGCTATCTGGACTTGAAGAGCTATCTGGGCCAGTGCTTTCAAAGCTATATCCACCCAACAGAGTTGTGAATGATTCCAACAAGAGCAGTGCTTTTGCACAGTGCTGACGTATCACATAGGATTTGGATGTTTATTTTCTCATTATTCTCTTTGTGAGAAAAGCCTTAAGTTCACTAACTTGCTTTGACAGACTAATTTGCTTTTAACATCTGTGCTCTTAGCCAGATACCATGCTCAACAGTCATGGTTTTTCATTTGAATCACATCACTGAATACAAATGTAACTGTCAATTGCCTCATTTTTCCAATAATACTGAAGAAGGTTTTTGCTATGTATCAATCAATCTTATATAAAATGGCCAAGAGCCTGTAATGAAGTCACTGGGTACAGGTATCTGATGGCTCTGCTGTCACCTTTTAGAGATGGTTCCATTTTCAGGTCTTTTCCTTGTATTTGGTACCTTGATTTTCTCAGTGTTCTTATACTTCTCCAGTCCCTCTTTTCCTGAGTTCAATCCCTAATCCTACCACCATAACAGGACACACATTACAGTCTCTCTAGACTTCTGGTTTTCTCTGCACATCTAAATGAAGACAAATACCAAATGAAGACAAATGAATACAAATACTTCATCTAAATGAAGACAAATTCCCCAATGCCTGACCCTCGGCTAGACACTGAACACAGTCCTATCATTTTTCCAGTAGTTGAGAAAAGTGATTATTTTCATTCCCATTTTACAGATAAGGAACTAGAAGCTCAAAGAAATTATTTGCCTCAGGTTACTTCGCTAGAAGATATAAATGATATACTATATGTATATACAATATAGAGTATTTAAATGAGAGTGTATAAATGATTTCCAAATGCACATCTGTGAGTTCCAAATTTCCTCTTCATTTTTAAGTAGTATTTTCATCTAAAAATTCATATTGACTATAGAAAGCTTTACTTGTTCAGCAAAAAAAGAAAAAACACATCCAATTCTGGCTTTTTAATTCTAAACTCAGCTAAAATAAATAAAACAAACTGCTCCCTTTTCTGGTATCACTTTCCTTTATCACCAATGACAGGTGCCAGAAAAATGGCTGGCATTTTTTTTTTCATTTAAGAAATGTTATATGATGACCTTTAGCTTAATGTATTTTTCGGAAGAAGCCAAAAACGGATTTTCTGTGAATTAGCATGCGATTTGAATTCTTTTGCAGTGCTTCCATGCCCGAAGTTTGCCAGGGCCGTAAGTCACCTGACATTAAATATTGCATTACACTTTCACATGCGATATTTCTGGGAGGTAGTATCCATATGTGGGATGTAAAATATATCTTTTGAGACATTTTTAGACTACATGGACTTCCAAATTTCTTTCACTAAGCCCATGGATCAACAGTAATGTTTCTGAAGTTTGCTTTATATAGATCATTTCATTTATGAGATTTTACTTTTTATGAGCTTCCAAACAAGTCATCTTAATTGTGTGAAAGAAAGTATTAGGAAATAGCTTCGCCCCACCCCCCAGGCCCCCCACAAATTCTCTATGAATGAAATCTCTATTTCGTTAATTGTGTGAAATGAGTTAACATGGTATTCAGCAAACTTCACATATTTTTTTAACATGGCACTGCCTTCTAGAGTTAAGAGAAAGAGGAAAAGGTAAGTTGATAAACCATAAGTACACAATAAAATGATTAAATCACTGAGAATGTTGCTTAATAAAACTGTTAACAGGGAAAAACAACCTCTCTCTTTCCCTGAATTACTGAGACGTTAGAGGAAAAAGGTTTTGTCTTTAGTCATTTAATCTACAACATTTTAGGATGTTTTCATTCTGGTTTCCTCCACATAAGGGTTTAAAGTTCTACTTATCAAAATTGAAATGGCCATGATTCTAAAATAGAGAACGGAGTATTTTTCTCCAACTCTCTTTTCTAGGTCAACTTCTGCCTCAGGACATGGGCTACAAAGAGAGGATACAGATGCCAAAATCTCAGTGCTACTTTCTAGTTTCTTCTCCCCATCCTAACTGCTACCATCACTCAGGTGTTGCCTATAGACACTGCAGGGCTCTGTGATAACATCTGTCACAACTCTCCCTCCTGGTTTGCCAAGTGGGAAGTTGAAGTTCTCTTTGGCTTCTTTCTTCCTCTCTCTCAACCTCCAAAGCCATTTAGCAGATACCATAATTGCTGCCAACAGTTTCCCAACTTCTACCTCATGCTACCCATTTACTTAGTCATTAACCCTGGTCAAGCTTTAGTTAACACAGTGACAAGAATTTAGGTCAACCAGGGCTTCACTCTTCCTCGGTTATCTGGTGCATCTCCTATCTATTCTATACCCAAGTTCCTAAACTCTAACTGTTGAACCGACATCAATTTTCTTCCCAAGAGTCTTCAATAACTTCATATTGTCTACCAAGTACCACGCACACTCCTTCCCCTTAGAACCAGTCATCCGCCATCTGGGCCCATTGGGAATTTTCAATTTTATCTCTTCGCCAACTCTCTTTAGCCAAATTAAACTACACGCTCTTCATTCTCTGCAAATGTCTTCTTGGTTTTAATTTCTTCCATATATTTCTTACTTTTATTCCATCATGTCTTTTTTTTAATTAAAACACATGTTTACATATTACTATCCATTAAGACCCAAATTAAATTGTGCTTTTTCTATAAAGTCTCCATCCCCACCTCGAAGGAACAACTCTTTCCTCTTCCTAAAATCCCAGTTTGCCTGTGGTCACATGTGGCACATACACAAAATATTCTGTATCTTATAATTGTTCACGTTCTAGCATCTACTTGGCTGGAAGAAGATAGATGAGGGTGAGGACCTAGTACTTACCTATCTTTACATCTTCTTCAGTCACTGAAATACAGTCTCTTAGTAAAAAATTTTGAATATAGCTGTAGAAACCTGAACAAAAAAACTACTAAAACCCCCAAATGTCCTAGTTTCTTGTATAAAGTTATTATTTTCTGTTATTCTAAAACTAACATGAAAATTTTAGTTTTATTTAGAAAACTCTGAGCTGAATTGTGTCCCCCTACAATTCAAATGTTGAAGCTTTATTGACCAGAATCTCAGCATGTGACCATATTTGGAGACGGGGCCCTTAAGTTAAAAAGAGGCCCTTGGGGAGCCTCCTAACCCAGTCTGACAGATGTCTTTACAAGAGGAGGAAATTTGGACATACACACGACACCACAGATGTTTGCGCACAGAGGAAAGGCCAGATGAGGACACAGAGAAGGCAGCTGTCTGCAAGCCAAGGAGAGAGGCCTCAGGAGAAACCCACCTGGCTACCACCTTGATCTTGGAATTCCAACCTCCAGAACTCTGAGATAATAAGTGTCTATATTTTGAGCCACCCTGTTTGAGCTATTTTGCTGTGGTAGTCCTAATAAGTGAATACATTCTACGTCTGTCATCCCAATGATAAGAAAAAAGAAATACTAATTCAAACTTGGGGAGCAGATCTTTAAAATACTAAAATTGGTCATATCATCAACTGTGTTTTACTAGATAGCATTTATCCAAATCTTGTCCACGAATATCATCTACAGTTTGATAGCTCAGTGGTCCCAAACATTTCTGAAAAATATATGAACCTTTCAACCAGACAGGAAGCAGAGCCTGTAAGCATTTTCCTTTCCCAGAAAGAAGGAAGCTTTTCATTCCTGCCCCTCTCAGTCTCAGTATCGGTTTTAAAAAATGAAATGCTGACAGTGAACAGAGGCAAAGTCACTACATCGTAGGTGTCATTCTGTAGAAAGGACAGGTAAATGGCTTCTTCTTTCAGAGATGTTAAAACTTGTTGGGGGGATGTGGAGAAATACTCGAAAACTTCTGGTTTGCTTTTCCAGAATTATTCCCATGTTTTATTGTCTTTGTACCATATAAGGGAGACATGAATACATAAAAATTGGAAGTGGTGGGGGTGGAAGCTGAGGCCCTAGAGACACCACTCAAGTTAGGGGTAAAAGAATTCCAAAGGAAGTAACTGGTTTGAAACTTCTACTACACTGCCACACAACATGATGGATTCTGGTGATAGAATAAGATATGTTCTCTAACCACAAAAGTCACAAAACTGAATGCGATGGGGCAGAAATGGAAACAGATTGTTTTAATGATAACAAGTAGGGACTTCCCTGGTGGCGCAGTGGTTAAGAATACACCTGCTAATGCAGGGGACACAGGTTCGAGCCGGGGTCCGGGAAGATCCTACATGCCGCGGAGCAACTAAGCCCCGTGCGCCACAACTACTGAGCCTGTGCTCCAGAGCCCGCGAGCCACACTACTGAGTCCTCTTGCCCCAACTACTGAAGCCCAAGTGCCTAGAGCCCATGCTCTGCAACAAGAGAAGCGTCTGCAAGGAGAAGACCCTGCTCGCTGCAACTAGAGAAAGGCCGTGCCTTTCAATGAAGACCCAACACAGCCAAAAATAAATAAATTACTTAATTAAAAAAATAAAGATAACAAGTGTTATAATAAAGGTAAAAATAAAAATTTAAGGGCGGGGCAAGGAAAGGGAGCAAATAACAGTATCAAAAGATCGGGAAAGGCTTCACCAAATTCTCGGATAATTGTGAGCTCATTGTAGCTGCTGTCCTTTATCAAGCGTTTAACATGTGACAAGAACTACGTGCTGTGTAGTCACCTCATTTAATCTGCCAGCCCAGTAAGGTAGCTATTATTATTATCCCCATTCTACAGATGGTAAAACTGAGGCAAACACAGGGAAGGGCCTGCCTAAAATGCAGTGACACAGGTAGTCTGGTTCTTAATTGCTCTGCTCCTCTGCCTTTAATTTTATGAGACTCTAGTCCAAAATACAGATGTAGTTCTGTATCATCTGGCATCAGTGGTAAAGGGTCTTGGTGAGTCTGACAGATGAAAAACTAAAACTCTGAATGCTTTCTATTCCTTCACAAAATTTTCCACAAATTTGACTGTTACCAACCCTAAGACCATTTCTGTGTTACCAAAAAATACTAGTATCTGAGAAGCTGAGAATTATGTAAAATGATTTTCAACCATTTAATGAACCACTAAAATGATTTTCAACCATTAATACTGGTGTCTGGGCTCAATTTCATGAAATGAAGCACTTTCAACTGCTCATCTAGGGACCCAGAAGTCAGGTCCCAGCTTTGCCACTAACCAGTGTGTGATGTGCAACAAATCAGTCCGTCTTGCTCATTCTCAGTTTCTAAATGTGAAGCGAGGGGATGTTGATGACGACTACTTTGCGCAGTTTTATGACCATGACATTGGGTACTGCTGTGGACATATATTTTCAATGAGACAATTGCACAGTGTTTTATTTACTAATTGTGTACGTTTTACCTGTACTTCCATACTTGTAAGTGGGCTTCACTGGGACCAAAGTGTCACGTGTCATAAGAAATCACTTTATCATCACCTGGTCTGACAAATATTAGCAGAATTCTCAATAAATCCTGAAAAGCGTAGCACTAGCAAAGTAACATGCTGAGGGAGGAAGGAGACACTTCACGTGTAGTTTCACTCCATCCATTTGCGTAGGATCCATACTGGCCGACCTGGAGTAACAAGGTCAGGACTAACTGATTGGAGGTCGAAGAAAGGCAGGGCCATGTGAAGGAAACATGGCCCAGAGAGCAAAGCCAACATGGCCAACGGGGACTTTCTTTTTTCTTAGCAAGTGAATTGAATGCTCTTCTCTGAATAATGAACTCAACAGTTTGGGCCAAGAAATGCCACACAGAACACAAATCCTTACAACATTTAGCTCTAAATCTTTCACAAACTGTGTTTTTCAATAAAAATACACCACAACATGATTCATGGAAAAGATATTCAAATTCAAATACTTTGCGGGGAAAGTACTGGATATATAGTATTAAGTAAAGCCATTACTCTATTAATACAAACGATCATTCTCCAAAAGACAATAAGTGTTTCTTGAATTCATTTTTAATGTTTTGTTTTTATCTTCCAGAAGAATTACCATTAAAAAACTCAGCTGAGGGACTTCCCTGGTGGCACAGTAGTTAAGAATCCGTCTGCCAATGCAGGGGACACGGGTTTGATCCCTGTCCGGGAAGATCCCACATGCCGCGGAGCCACTAAGTCCCTGTGCCACAACTGCCGAGCCTATGCTCTAGAGCCCGAGACACAACTACTGAGCCCACGTGCCACAACTACTGAAGCCTGCACACCTAGAGCCCATGCTCTGCAACAAGAGAAGTCACCGCAATGAGAAGCCCGTGAACCACAGCGAAGAGTAGCCCCTGCTCACCACAACCAGAGAAAGCCCACGCGCGGCAACAAAAACCCAACGCAGCCAAAAATAACAAACAAACAAACTCAGTTTAGGGAACAAGGAATAGAAAATGTCCCCACGATGTTCATATGACAGAGCAGGAAAACTAGAATTTGAATAGATTGCCAAGTCAATTTTTCAAAACTCCCTCTGAAAGATAATTCTTGAAGACTCCTCTAAAAATGGCTTTCCAAATTAGAGATAAAAGGATGGTGTCATTTTTGCCCTATGTTTTATGTGTATTATTGATGCTATTTGTTCAGTGAAACTTCTTCACTCTGTTCCAAGGCAAGATGGGGGGGGGGTGCCTGTAAGTCATTATATATCAGCAGTATTTAACATGGTAGAAGGTAGTTGGGATCTATAAGAAATAAGCACTCACTGAATAATTTCTAGTAGATAATGGATGCTCACAAGAAAAATAAAGCCAACGGTAAACATTCTGTAGCTATGAATATTTTAAAAATTATATACATCATGACCATATTATTAACTATTAGCAGATTAAGGAAAGACAAAGTCATGCATATATCTATACTCTGACAGCAGCATATTAGCTTGTTTGTGTATTTCTCTAGCCCTTTTCCAGTGCACCTGCCTCCATATACTTGTATTCATAGTAGATTTGCAATTTCTAACCCATTTTTTAAAACTGAGTACACTATTTTTAGAGGAGATTTAGGTTTACAGAAGAACTGAGTGAAAAGTACAACAACGTTCCATATAAATCCCTCGCCCCCTCCACACAGTTTCCCCTATTATTAATGTACTGCATTAGAGTGGTACATTTGTTACAACTGATAAACCAACACTGGTACGTTATTATTAACTAAAATCCATAGTTTATAGTAGGGTTAAGTCTTTGTGTTCTACCGTTCTGTACGTTTTGACAAATCTATAACGTCATGTATCCACCATGACAGTATCATATACAATGATTTCACTAGCCGAAACATCCCGTGTCCACCTCTTCATCTCTCCCTCCCTCCCCAAACCCCTGGCAACCACTGATTTTTATTTTACTGTCTCCATAGTTTCCTCTTTTCAGAATGTGATATAGTCGGAATCATATACCATGGAGCCTTTTCAGATTGGCTTCTTGGTTTTAATATGTATTTAAAGGTTCTCAATGTCTTTTCATGATAGTTCACTTCTTTTTATTGCTGATAAATATTCCATTGCCTGGATGTACCATAGTTTGTTGGTCCATTCACTTACTGAAGGGCATCTTGGTTGCTTCAAATTTTGGCAATTATGAATAAAGCTGCTATAAATATTCATGTGTAGAGTTCACTGTATCCATAAGTTTTCAACTCATTTGGATAAATACCTACAATTACAGGATTATATGGTAAGACGGTGTTTAGCTCTGTGAAAAACTGTCAAACTGTTTTCCAAAGTGGCTTTATCATTTTGCATTTCCACCAGCAAGGAATGTGAGTTCCTGTTGTTACACATCCTCATCAACATTTGTTGTTGTCAGTAGTTTGGATTTTAGCCATTCTAACAGGGATGTAGTGATACCTCACTGCTGTTTTAAGTTGCAGTGCCCTAATGATACATGACGTGGAGCACCTTTTCACATGTTAGTTGCCATCTATTATTTTCTTTGATGAGGTGTCTGTTCAGATATTTTGCCCAATTATTAATCAGTTTGTTTATTTTTGCATTTTAAGAGTTATTTGTCTATCTTCTACACAGGTATTTATAAGAAATGTGTTTTGCAAATATTTATCCCAGGCTGTGGCTCATCTTTTCACTGTCTTAACATTGTCTTTCGCAGAAATGAACTTTTAATCAGAATGAAGTTCGATTTATCAATGTTTTATTTCATGGATCACACCTTTGGTATTTTATCTACAAAGTCATTGACAAACACAAGGTCACCTAGATTTTCTCTTATGCTCTAGATGTTTAACAGTTTTACATTTTATATTTAGATCTATGATCCATTTTATCCATTTTGAGTTAATTTTGTAAAAGATGTAATGTCATTGTTTAGATTTTTTTTTTGCATGTGAGACATCCAGTTGTTACTGAATCAATATTTTTAAAAACATCTTTAGTCCTAATAGTTCAAAATACTCTAATAGTTGTGTTCATTTAATTTGTCCTTGCAATCTAACATAAAAATTGTCTTCAATTGTTACTAATACATTGTGATGAAATTACATTGTGATCAATTGATAGAAGAAAAGCGCATATGTCAATCCAAAAAAAAGCAAATACACAAATCTCGATACAGTAATGAGACTTCAGTTATACTTAGAAAGATGTATTTATGAATTATATGTCCAACTTAAAAGCAGAATGTATACCATGAATCTATTTAAACTCATTCTTGGGCATAGGTTTATCTTACAGTACGAGGGTAAATCCCTTTTTTAGAAATATCACATCAGTCTTTAAGCTTTCACTTATTGAAATTCAGAAAAAAATTTGAAAAGTTTAAAGTCATAATTTGTCATTCAGTACTTAAAGCCAGATGTGTAATGTATTTTACTCAATGTTTATTTATTATATACATAGGTATCTGAATGCATATACACATTTAAACTATATGTGTGTGTGTGATGTGTGTAATATGTGTATAAAATTACATTATGAGGGAATGTCGTATCGGTTTGAAAGTCAAACAGACTTTTGCTTGAATCATATCTGCAAATAATAGCTGTCTGAACCTGGACAATGGAGTTTGAGTTTATTAGCTATAAAATGAGAGGGGATTTACAGTCACTTCACAATGCTATTGTCAATATGAAATGCAATACTTGGTACGATCTGACTCAGCAGCTTCTAACACCAAGAAAGCCCTTAATATATGTATTCTTCAGTCATTTCATTCTCCCCCCATTCTTGAACTTTCAGTCATTGAAATTTGAATTCATGCACTGATTAAACAGAGCACTACATATTAGGAGAGCTTTGAAAACAGGAGGAAAGAGACTTAGCACCTATCTTTCAAGAGATTTTTTTTCAAAATGAGTAGGTAGGTAGCCCTTATGAAAACAAGGAACAACCAACATATACAGAAATCTAACACAGATGAAAGACTCTTTGGGTCCTAGTGATACTAGTAACAGACTTTCTGGGGACGAGTGAAGTGGGTATGAGGTCCAAGGGTAGCAGGACATCTTCGGGATTCTTAACTATGTCATCAGATATACGCTCTATCTTCTCCATTAAAATTGATATCAGATAGGAAATTCCTCAGCTTTGCAGTCATTCACTGAAAAATATATCTGTCCCTGGGACCATCCACCATATTCAAACCCATTTCAGGGCAGCCATGTTCTCCCTCCACTTAGCAAATCTTTCATTATTGTCTGCATCACACAGTGTGTAGTTCTTCAGATATTCATTTCATCAGCTATCCCCCCTACTTTTATTTATAATTCTCCCTCTCTTTTCCCAATCATCTAACATACTCACATCTATCCCTCCTCAAAAAGAAAATGCCACCTGTGCAGCCCACGTCCCCATCTTCTGAGGGCCACCACACCTGCTTCCTTCTCTTCAAAGGTGAGCCCGTGGAGGCATCTCTGCTCGCCACTCCCACTTCCTCACCGTTGGCTCACTGGCATCGGTCTCCTCCATCTGTTTCTACTGACACTTTCCAAAGCTCGTTCAAGACTTCCCGGAAGTGAAATTCAACGAATGCGCTGAAGTCCTTAACTTCTTTATATCCTGTACCTGCAAGATGGTCTCATCTACACCCATGAAGTAGGCGTCCATTGCTTGCCCCACATCTTTATTTAGATTTTACATGAGACGTCTTTCGTGAGATCCAAATTCATATCCCATTTCCCTTGCGGCGTGGCCATTGGTACATTTTACAGCCACTAAAGTCTCAGCATACAAATCCCCCTTCACCAGTTTCAAAACGACACCATCAAAGCTGCCACCTCCTTGTGTCCCTACCCCAACCTGTGTAGTTGCCACGCAAGACACCAGTCTACCAGCAAGCCCTTCACGCTGCCTCAGCAGCTCCACCCCCACGGCTGCTCCCTGAGTCCAGGGTGTCATTACTTTTCACACGATTAAGGACCAAAGCCTCACGGCACGCCTTTCTCTGACCCATTTTCCACACCACCACAGCCATGGACCTCGTGAAACAGATACCTAAAAATATGACTCTCCTGTTTAAATCTGTAAATCGCTTCCAGAATGAAACACAATTACGTAGCATAACATAAAACATCCCTTCGTTACATGTACTAGCCCACATCTCTGGTCTCATTGTTCAGCAGCCCTGTACACACGTTCTGCTCTAGTCGTTATGGAATGGTTTTTAGGTCCTTGAATAGACTATGCTCTCTCAAATAATGCTAGCTTCATTCCTTACTGTTTCTCCAGGGTTTAAAAAAAAAAAGCTTGGACCTACTATCAGCAATGTGTGTTTGCAAAATGAATGACTGAGTTCTGTATAAGAAACAGCAAAAGAAATCAGTGTCTTACCTAGAGTGGAAGCACTAAGCAGGTGATTCAGATAAAAGTGATTTTGAAAGCAGTTGAATCCTCAATTTAATCTTCTAGAAAACAGCTAACATGGCAGAGGAGAAACTGAAATGATTATGTTCTGTTGTTGCTGCTGAGTGGGGATTGGATGGGATATTGGAGTAGAAATCTGAGACAGTAATTCATTTATGACAAAATAAAGGCCTAGAAAATGACTCTGTTTTAGGTCTGGAAAAGAAAGGAAACGTAATTACATTTATTTACAAGTGTAGGCCGTGCACTCCCAAGCAATCCACTACGCCCTATAGAAAACACGATGGATTACTGCCAAGCCTTGCCATTTCTTAAATAAAAGGCACAGGGTATGGAAAGAATTGGAACTATTCTTAGTTCATTTGCATTGATGACAATGGTGCTCTATTTCTAGGATCGTAGATTCCTACACAAGCCTGTGTTGGGCCCAACGCAGTCCCATCAGAAAGATATTTAATACGTACTGTATGCTGAACATGACAATGCATGATTACTTCCATGAAAACCACTGAGACACTTTTGCATTTACTCCTGTGTAGGCTTTATTTGTACCTTCATAACATCACCATAAGAAACAAACTTTCACTGTTCATTGAATATTTACGTTGCTCATTTAAGATAAAGAGTCAAGTACTTTGTTAGGCTATAACATTTCCAACTTTCACATAAATATAAAATCAATCCAATCGCGTTCATACAAAGATAAGCCCTCAGAATGGAAATGTCGCACGCACACATGCGTGCGCTCACACACACACACACAATCAATGCCTTTCCTTTCACACCAAATTCAAAGCACAAGCTTTTCTTTTTAAATATATGATTTGATTAGTAATAGATGCAAATGGCTTTTTCCCCCCACTGAATAATTTTTTAAATTGTTGCAATTACCTATGTGAGTTTCCATCTACCTGTTTACAAAGCACGTCTCATTTTTAACTGATTCCCAATTGTCAGGGTAATTGCGGACGTGTTGAGAGCAGCTGCACCCACAGGTGCAGGATTCCTGTTAGATCCCATGAAATCGTGCAGCAACCTGATACACTGAACATACACCTTACTGGTCCTCAAGGGATATGTGATGTGGAAACGAGGTCAAGTATTTCTCGGCCCCTTAAAAAAAAATCCTGTGACTTGGGAAATTTGTTTTAACCCAAATTTGACCCCTGTGAGTTAACTGTGCGTGAAGCTGTAAGACAATTTTACTTTGTATTTTCAAGTTTATCAGCTTGTAACTGATTAATTTTTTTTCATTTTAGTTTCATAAAACTCTCAAAAATTCATAACTCTGAGATTTAATTTTTAAAATGTGCAATAAAAATGTATCATGTCCCAAATATCTTCACATCGACTGAGTCTATGTGAACTTATATCCCAATGAAGAGAGAGATATTAACTAAAAATTCACACGAGTTATGTAGGGTATGTTTAATTTTTTCAAGCATTTTTAGAAGTAAGAGACCCGGAAAGCAGGTGATTTTATCTAAGTGACAGAACCAGAGATGTCTGGATTTAAAAACAGCTGTAGTGGATTATCTAGTCCGGGACGGCAAATATATAGTACTCTTTCCCTCTCACTTTCTCCGTTATCCTGCCCATGGTGTCAGACACTTAAAATAAATCCTGACCATTTCCCCTTCGAGCCCCAAGGCAGCGTCACCATTCTCACCACAGTGCTTCACGCAGCCACCACGGATTGACTGCAGTCAGCACAGAAACTGAAAACCGTCTGGTCTCCCTGAAAGAGTTTGATCCTGTCATTTTCCGTAAGAGGAGGTGGAGACCAGGAGTTCAGCCCAGGTTAGTTTCTTGAGTTTCTGAATATGAAGATATCAAGCGTTTCATCATAAAAGAGAAACAGACCAAAGTCCATGTGAATTAACAGCTGGACCTATAACATTCTGACTTTTGAATTAACTCGTGATAAACTCTCAATACTGGATTCGCTTTACGGAATGTTCTTAAAATGTGGTTACAACTGCCTAAAGAAGCATCTGGCTGGACCTGGCAACACGTATGTGGAGATCTTCTTTATCAGGAATCCACACACACAGCTCGGGAATCTACACACCTCCACCACTGAAAATCGGACAACACAGAAGCCATACTGTCTTTTTACTTCTAAAGTTAAGTTGGCTCAAGACCTATTCACATCCTTTGTAAAATCCCATCTCCTACCTTCCCACGGTTTTCCTCTGGCTCTAAGAGCTGATAGGTGCTGGGCTTATATACCATCTTGGTTCACACCCCCTGGCGTTCCTGTCTACTAAGCCCCGAGTGGTCTATAGCCCTTTCCTTCATCTCCTCTCAGATCCTCATACATGTTTCCTTTTCCTGGGTTTTATTTTTTTGAATATTTTTGAGATATGATTGACATTTAACATTATATTAGTTTCAGGCATACCACATAATGGCTTAGGTATTTGCATGCACTGGAAATTATCACCACAGTTAAGTCTAGCTAGCGTCCATCACCATACACAGCACGATTTTTTTGTTTCTTGTGATGAGGACTTCTAAGATTTCCTCATAATTTTCAGATCCTGTCATACTTTCCAAAAGGGTATGACCTAATGGTGATATTTTAGTTTGCAGAGAAACAAACACTTTGAAATGGTTACTGGCCACCCCAGATGCCGACAGACTCACAATCTCACTGTCCCTAGGGATTTCCCACGGGCTGATGCCCCCTCACACCCTCCCTCATGATATAACCCCTTACCTCTAGGCCACTTGATTTAACACCCAGGACAAGGCTGATCACAATGTTTTTACAGGTCACATCCTCCAATATCCTGGAAGACTTGGAAGAAACTTAATAGCTCAATTTAAAAACCACTGTCCCTGTAGTGGCATGAAAGAGCAAAGTGGTGTATTTTCTCACTGATATTGGATGCTGCAACTTAGAAGGCAGAGGATATAATACCTAATGTTTTAAACATTATTACTATTAATTTACCTTGCGATATCAACCACCTGATCATATCTGACTAGACCTATATGCGCATCTCCCTTTCACGGTCAAAGATTCAACTCTTCTGCTCTTGAAAGATCTGGAAAAGTCTCTCACGGAAACTTTATTCCAACACTAGGATTTCTAATTTGTTTTTGTGTCTCTGTTCCTTAAATAAGATCCAAGAGAAGTGCAAGACCCTGTCTCAAGGTGCTGCGCCCACTGACGTGTCCCCGAGACCCAGCACTTGCTGAGGTGCAGAAATGGTGCAGGGCCCAGCACAGGTGTTTGTAGTCCACTTCCACCTGCTCAGAGCTTTGAAGAGGATGCGTGCAGCCAGCCCTCCATTCCCAGAGAAGCATCAGTATCTCTGGCATTCAGTGCTCCTGAAATGTGCTCCCTTTGGAATCACAGTCAATTTCAACGGTGACGGCAGGGGGTGGAGGGGGATTTTCTGAGGTATGAAGCAGAGCTGTAGATTCTAATGAGGCAGGTTCATTTCATAACCACAAAGAGTGCTCAGAGGTATGAGAACTCAAAGTGGAACTAGATAGGCACCATTTGAACAATCGTCTCACAAACGCAGAAAAGTGCTTTTCATATATAAACCCATGAGAGTAAGGCAATAGCCCATTGGAATGATGTTAGTTGGAAGTATGGAAAAACCCAGCCAGGAAACTCTTCTTTTAAAAAGCTTCTCTGGGCTTCCCTGGTGGCACAGTGGTTAAGAATCTACCTGCCAATGCAGGGGACACAGGTTCATGCCCTGGTCCGGGAAGATCCCACATGCCGCGGAGCAACTAAGCCCGTGCACCACAACTACTGAGCCTGCGTGCCACAACTACTGAAGACCACGCGCCTAGAGACCGTGCTCCACGACAGGAGAAGCCACCGCAGTGAGAAGCCCGCGCACCGCAACGCAGAGTAGCCCCCGCTCGCCACAACTAGAGAAAGCCCACGCCCAGCAATGAAGACCCAATGCAGCCAAAAATAAATAAATAAATAAAATTTATTTTTAAAAAATACAAAGCTTCTCTGGGAACAGGTTGAAAACGCAAGTTCATAGTCCTTTAAAAAGCAATGTACCCGCTCCTGTTCTCGCTCTGCTCAGAAGGGTATCTTGGTCGTCTATGCTGGCTGCTGGTGGCGTTTCATTAAGTCAGAATGTGAAGCACATAAGTAACAAGCTAATGACTTGAAAGTAAAACCCAACAACACTCTCCAGGTACCACTGACTTCTTTCCAAGTTAATTTTCTAGGTATCTTTGCTCCCTTTGCTTTGCTTATGACAACAGCACCACTGTTGTCGCTTTTCTGTTGCTTCTCCCTTCCTATCATGTCAGACACATCTTACTATTAACCTCAGCCCTAAAAGCCGGGTCAGCGCATCCACATGTGTCCCTCCATCAGTGAGAGTAGTTCCTTATTCCATTTAACTCTGAAGCCTAAGAGCTCATGGATGACCTGTCAGCACTACTGTGTGTAAAGTTGTCCCACTTTGTATTGTTCCCATTAATTACACATAAAAGTCCTTTATAAATTGAAAATACATGTTGAAAAAAACCTGGAGGGCAAAGCAGACTACCCAAATATGAGAGAGGGGTGCACAGGGAACTGTGCTCAGTATCTTGTAATAACCTGTAATGAAACAGAATGTAAAAAAAAAGTATACTTATACGTATAACTGAATCACTTTGCTGTACACCTGAAACTAGCACAACACTGTAAATCAACTACACTTCAATTTAAAAAAGATGAAAAAAATGAAAAAAAAATAAGAGAGGGAAAGACAGGTAGAGAACGAAAACATAATTCTGATTTTCTTCGTATGTTTAAGATTTTAAATATCAAATTAAGAGCACATTAAAAATTCTAAAATAGATGATTTTTAACCCAGCACTTTAGAAACCAAGTTGGCTCTACCAAACCAGCACAGGCAGCAACAATGACATCATAACCATCCTGAGTTCATTTCCTGGTATATTTAGAATTGAGAGTGATGCTAATTTTGCCTCATGGCAATGCCATCAGTGTATAGAATATCCCTAACTGCTCAGAATAACATATTTAATGGCCTTACTTCTGCGCTGAGAAGACCTCCGAATCCATACTGAGAAGGTTCATGAGAGAACTGAATAGACTGGTTAGCTGGTATCCTATAAGACTACGTCACCATAAACCAAAAGAAGTCGCTAAAACCTACCGGGGAAAATCAGATGATGGATTCAGCTAGATTGACTTCTTTGTTAGGAAGTCCTTTAGCGGATGCTTACCAGCCAGTCTCACAGCATGAGACAGTCTTTGCTAAAACTAAGGATTCAATTAGATTTACATGCCCAGGGCTGCTTTTTATGTCACCGTTCGCCCATCAGTGCTAAAACTTTAGGTGTCTGATATTCCATCATGCGTTACAATTATTGTATCAGTCACTTGGAAATTATTTTCTCAATTCTATTTCAACAATAGAACAGCCCTTTATTATTATTATTCCTATAATTTGAGAAACTGGAATTAGTTTCCCTTTTAAATAAGAATGTGAGGCTTTATAAAAATAACTATTAATGATAACACCTAAGTTGGACTGAAGACTTATATCATATGCTTTCCTCTGTGTTGATTTTACCGTATTTTAAAATTAATATGTTGAACGTTTGCCCTAACCATTAAATAGGGTGTGGTAAGTATCATATCATTATAAACATGTGACAACAGGGTTTGCAAGGGTTTTTTTTTCTTGGTCTATTAAAAGTCTGTTAAGTGCTACTCACTGGTGAGGCAAAACCGTGAGCAAGTATCATGTCCTTACATTGCCCGTTGAGGCAGGGAAGTCTTCCTTGAATTAGCAAGGATGAGACTGAAAGCTTCCTACGAACACAGGGTAAGCGGGCAAAGTGGTGGTAATGGTGTGTACGCGCCACGGATGCGGGTGCTGCTTCCCAGGGAAAGAGAACTATAAAAAACAAAGGGCACCACCAGCTGTGGTTTGGAGTAACCCTGGCCCACTGGAAGGGCCCCCAGTGCACATGAAGACCTTACAACAGGGAAGATGGGGTAAGCATGACAGAAATGCTGGTAGAAGCCAGACTATGCAAAACCCCACGTGGGATCTGGGTCCTTATTTTAGAAAAAATGGTATGTGTGTAAAAGGTTTTCATCAGTGGGGATATGGTCTCTTTTGCATTTGAAGAGATCACTGTGACTTCAGGGGAGGACGGATGGTTGGGGGCCAGAAAGGCTGCTGGAAGACCAGTGAACAGGACACTGCTGAAATCTGAGTGAGGATGGGCTTTTGAACACAGAAAGGAGGAAAAGGCGAGGGCTTGCTTAGGAGGGAAAACAATTAGACCTGGTAACAGATTAAATGTGGGGAGAGAGGGAGTGAGCAACGTCACGGTGATGCTTGGATTCTCTGGCTTGTGTCACTGAATCGAACACAGATTTGGGGTGTTGAGGCTGCAGGCTGTGTAGCCAAATCAGGGGGCAATTCTGAAACAGATGAAGTTTGTCTCCTCCCCCCACCCCCACCCCCAGCCTGTCTCCCAAGGCTTCCTTCCTCTTACATTGTCTCCAGGTAGAAACACTGTTATCCCACTGCCGGGTTTAAAGTGAGTGGGCTACTTCTCTCTGGGATACTTTAATTCCTTACAATCATAAAATACTTGGCTGGTGGGAAGCAGCAGCACAGCAACAGGGAGATCTACTCGGTGCTTTGCGATGACCTAGAGGGGTGGGATAGGGAGGGTGAGAGGGAGGGAGGCTCAAGAGGGAGGGGATATGGGGACATGTGCGTGCATACGGCTGATTCGCTTGGCTGTGCAACAGAAACTAACACAGTACTGTGAAGCAATTCTACTCCAACAAAGATTAAAAAAAAAAAAAACACACCACTACCGTTGTCAACAGAACTCAATCAGCAATGAAGAGACACAAGACGCTTGAGGGGCAGATTTTTTTAGGAGCTTGTGCTTTCTCAGTGCTCAACACTTCTAAGAATAAACCAGAATAAAACCAGAATACTCTCAGTTCACACATGTTAAAGAATACTTTGACCAAAAAAAAAAAAAAAACAGAAATGCCCATCAGCTTTCAATATCATTTCATCCAGTTATGAAGAAAAAGTGTGTCTAAAACACTAACTTTATTTTTAAAATTGTTTGTTTTATAAAATATGATAAAGCAACTCTTTAAAATTCCCTTACTTAAAAAAGTAAAATCTACTTTTTCTATATAAACTAGTCCCTTTCTAAAGTTTTTGAACTCAAAATGTTTTCACTAGAGTCAATATATTAAAAATATATTATAACTGAAATACTGAGCCTCTTGTACTTAGGGGATCTTGAGCTCAAAATGTGAAAAAAAGAACGAATACATTAAGATTTCATTAGTATGTTATCTGTAGTACTAAAATTTTTATTAATTCTTTTGAATTTGGGACATCTTATCACACACACTTTTAAGTCACAGAAAAGTTCTAATTTCTCTTGGGAAAATAAAACTCATCAGGCCATATTTTTTGCTAAAAATTAATCTTGGCCCTCTTCATAAACAGCCATAGTAAAATAGTTTATAATAACTAGTATGAAATAATAGTGAAGGTTATGAACATGGTCAAGCATGATTTTACAACAATTTAAATAATACTGATACCAAGTAAGACTACCAAGAAAGCCCATGGTGGCAGAGGAAAGGCCACATCCATCCCACTTTTATTTCCCATGCTGCAGGCTCGTGAGAAAAGACTTGAGTGATACTCCAAATAAATGAGCTATATCTCAACCTAGGTTGCTCCTCTGTGCAACAGAGAAAATAGTACCTGCTTGTCCAGGTAGGGAAGAATACATGAGCAGTGGCTGGTAAAGGAGTATTGTTCATTGTTTCCCCAAAAGTGTTTAACGGCATGTTAGTTGCAGACTGCAAACAAATAAAAACTTGACACCAAATGTGATGTAAACCGTTAGCCAAAAAAACAAAAAAAATTGCTTTGTGATGCCTTAAGTAAGCTAATGAGCATGAATAATTTCCAAAACTGGAATTAATTAGGCAATATTTTTCAAATTTAACTTCCATGAACCAATTGTGGGGTTTTTTTGTTTTTTGTTTTTTGAATAAAGTCACTCATGGCTCATGAAACACACTCCCATGAACTGCTGCCATAATGCAATTCCTGAACAATCAGTCAAGGTCAATTTTTACTTTTTTCTTTCCCTGGTTAAGTCAACTGATTAGAACATGTTGATGAATTTGAGGCCTTGAGTTCAAATCTAATATGGGACTGGTGCCACTCAAGGCTATTCTTAAAATTTCTTAGCTTCAGTGTAAAAAAACAACACCAAAAACCCCTATCAAATTGGTCTATATTCATAGCAATGAAAATAAATTGTTCCTAAATTTTAAAAAAAGGGAAAGAAAACCCAATACATGCCTTTAAATGCCAAGATACAATAATTTAGTATTATCTTAGAATACTAAAGAATACTAAAGAATAATTTAGTAATATCTTAGAATACAAAAGATAGCAATCCATTTACAATTCTTTCTAAAATGCAGTGACATTTTTAAAAGGCACATCTATCATTTAAAGCATTCCAGAAGTATTCTCAGTGGAGAAATGAAATTCATCCTTCACAATATGTGAAGAAAGAAAAATGACAAGACTAGACTACTTAAAATTGGGGAGCAGTGGATGGTGAGAGTGTCACAGATTAAGGAAGGAAGGAAAGAAGGGAGATTGGGCAAGAGGGATTGAGTTAATTTCAAGGATTTTAAGTGTAAACACGGTACAAAATCCACTTTGAGATTAGATTTTCTTCCTTCACTCCTTATACTTCATAGCTCTACTTATATCCACAATGTTTGTTACCCATAAGGGGAGTCAGATACTGGAATGAGTTCTATTCGATGCTTTTACTATTTCATCCAATCTGAAAAAGGCTATGAATGCCATTCAGGAAGCTGACAAACAATATGACCTAATTTTTACGAAGGGGATTAGCTGCCTTTGACTCAAAACACAGATCTCTGAGCTAAACCTATTAATATTTATATTTTACTGACGGAGTAATCAATTATTTCAACAAACAGTTGCTGAAAACCTCCTACGGTCCAGCCCAAAGGACATTATGTTCCATAAGACAGAGTTCAACTTGTAGGCAAAAAACAACTGTCATATCATCTAAGTGGGGATATAATGGGACAAGGTTTGGCCTGTAATCACTATTGTGGTAAATTTTAATAAATAAAGATAAACAAGACTTGGTGAGCATCCACTTTTATAAATAAACACACTAAATATACACATCGGAAGTATTTTCACCTACAAAAATGATTTCTTACATTTTTCTGACTTCAAACCATCCACGGAACTGTATGATGAATGACAATTAGTAATCTTTATACTGTATTTTTTTTTTACCCTAATAATTACCCTAAGAGAAGGTTGCAATTTGAGTAGAAAACAGCAAAAACAAACAAACAAACAAAAAACAGAGAGAGAGAGAGAAGAAGAAAACATCATTACAGTTTCTTCTCATGAGTCTCCACGGAGATGAATACGTGAAGAATCAAAGCTCCATTTGCAGACACGTCTCATGTCGTCAGGGAGACCTCGGCCAATCTTCAAGTCTATTTTCTGAGCGCCTGCATTTCATTTCACCTCAAGTTAGTTACTTCAGGAAGATGGCATTGCTTCTTGGTTTAACAGGCGTGCACCTTATAATTCTCTGCATACCCCTGCATTCTAATGCCCCATCTTGCACTTGAGAGGCAACGAACAGTAAATGCTCTACTTCTGCAGTTGTATCCTAGTAGTTAACTATGTCAATAGACACGCGATTATGATCAAGGTACAGGCTCTATACTGTCATCTGATTAGCATATTCTGTCTTTATCCTGCTATGGTCTTCAACTGGATAAACGTACAATAAACAAACTTTTTCTTTGGGGGAAAGAAAAGTCCAAAAAGATAAAGTTAGAATTGATAAAAGTTTTAAGTTGGATTATGGAATTATGGAGGATTTATTTTTCCATTACCTGTTTCCCACTTTTTGGTTACATCATAAAATGATTTTTTAAAACTGCACATAATCTTACATCAATACAATAAAATATGGCACTTGGGAGGTCATATTAATAAAGAAGCAGTTAAGAAATATGGCCTTGGAACAGAAGAGTAAGAGATAAAATGCTTTTAGGGAGATAAAAGATGAGAGTTCAGACTAACTTCCTGGAAACTGATAGCCAGTTTTGTTTGGAAAAATTTGTTTAAGTCAATGAAAGGAACTTACATAACTGCCGCTGTGTTGTATAAAAGTTATAGCTCTATGTCCAAGGTTATAATGAAGTTATTAATAATTCATATTTATGTAACCTAGACCTGAAGGTCAATAAAATGTAAAAAGCAAAAATGCTGAGCAGGGATTTCCATCAATCTAACTGGTCTTTCATGAATGTCCACTCAGCCCTTGTTGTCAGGACACAATTTAAAAGGAAGCCACCCGCCTGGACCCCAGCTTTACAACTGGCCTTTCTTATTGAGGAGGCACTGTATTCTTGCCAGAACTCATGTACTCCCCCAGGTCATATATGCGGATGACAAAATCCGACACAGTTTATTCCAAATTCATCTACTTAATTCCATAGGACAAGTCACCATCATTTCTTACTTGAAACCAAAACTCTTCCATTTTTTAAAAAGATATTCATAAAGTTGTGTTACTTTCTGCTGTATAACAAAGTGAATCAGCTATACATATACACATATTCAATGTAGTCTCAAAGGAGGTGTCAACCATATAAGGAGATGGAAGGGCATTCCTGATAGAGCCGGAGAGCAGAGGGAAAGGCTGCAGCTGCATCCAACCAAGAGCAGTACAGATCCAGGTGAGCAGAAGCAAACTGGGAAATAAAACCTGAGCTAAGTCCCCGATGGAACCTCACAGCTGTTCTCCACAGAGGAAATCTATGGGTGTAACTACGGCAGCAGAGAAACACTAGCCTATTACAACGGGAACAGAGAAACACTAGCCTATTACAACGGAACAATCAAGGAGGTCACTGGGAGACCACTAAGAAATGGGAAATGGAAAACAGGAAGACAACGAATGAGAAGGCAGAAGACTGAGACATAAAGCAAGCCCCCAAATAAGTGAATCACTTTTAACTCCTTAATCAGAAGACTCTGAGGTTATAATTCAACTCATGCTACATAGATTTGACTTAATAAGCAAAAACGTAATTATTCATTTGTCAAGTATACACTTAAAAAATAACCATCTAGTTATTAAATTATAACATAAAAGTATGGAACAAAAATGTACATACCTGGTCAATAAAAATAATTTTGAAACATCTCACTTTAAGAAACTTAGGACATATTGGACATGTCAGATATAAGGAGATGCAACTAACAGGTGCTCAGCCCCAGAAAGGACCGCCAGGACAGCTAACCCGCCATCCTACTTGACCTTCAGATAGCCACCAGCATTCGGTCTATTAGCAGAGTCAACATTATTCACCCTAAAATATTTATCATGAAACCATAAATATAGTAGACCATTATTTTAGAACTCCAGGAAAAATCCAGGTGGCTTCCAAAATGCCCAAGAAAAACTCAGTAAGTTGCCCGCCTTTCTTCATAGTAAAAATAAATGTTTATTAAGAAAGAAATTCAATTTTCTGTTGCAAAAGTTGCCACATGCTGGCAGTCTGTCCCACAAACATGATGCGTCCAGCCTGCACAATGAAGATTTTAAACATGTCATTTTAAACACCTTTGGATTTGTTTTTTAGCCGAGGCAAACATCGGGAGATTTCTCCTATGAATCTAGATTTCTGGAATCTCTTCAACAATGGCCACATCACAGACAACAGCAAAGAATGCGCTGTCCACTTCAGCACCCCCCAATTCACTTTGCCTCCCTGCTCTGCCACTGAGTGTTTTCCCCATTCATCACCACCCTGGCCCCGATGTCCCTTATAAATGAGTTAAAGTCAATGAAGTGTTTCTCAAAAACAATTAAGGCTTTCTTTACTTAAAAATGCAAGACCTAAAAATAGATGGAAAATGCTGCATGTTATAAAATTTATAGAAAATTCTTCTTTAATATGTAAACTGCGACTCTAAAATACGCGACTTATTTACGTATGAACGTCACTAGACCACTCCTGCAGGCTTTTGACTCCAAGGCCCTGTCCTAAATGTTACTAAGAATAAGGAGGTCTAGAATCTCTGACAAGGAGCCTTTGAGTTGAGAAGAAACAAAGAAGAATAACTGTATTTAAAATATGTCTTCTAGGGCTTCCCTGGTGGCACAGTGGTTGAGAGTCCGACTGCCGATGCAGGGGACACGGGTTCGTGCCCCGGTCTGGGAAGATCCCACATGCCGCGGAGCGGCTGGGCCCGTGAGCCATGGCCGCTGAGCCTGTGCGTCTGGAGCTTGTGCTCCGCAACGGGAGAGGCCACAACAGTGAGAGGCCCGTGTACCGCAAAAAAAAAAAAAAAAAGTCTTCTATAGCACAGTTCCACTGAACGAATTCCAGCAGAGGACTCAACATTATATTGTTGCTGGCTGCGCTTTGTGGCTTCCCAAGTAATCTGTGAGTTTCTTCAAGGCCTGTGATGATTTGTAGCCCAATCACCCAACATGCCTAGTGCATCTTAGTTATGTAGGAAGCATGTTTTAATGATTGAATCTCCTCTGACTTTTATCCCACATAAACATCTAGAAAAGGTTCAGAAGATAGTAATCATGTTAAATGAAAATCTTTCACTTCCTTCTCCTAGACATTTACAAAGAAAATAATAACCGAATCCTTCCACAGTATCTAAAATTTTAATTTATTAAATGTTTTAATTAGCATACAAGCTGAGAATATTTCACAGTTTATATAAATGCAATTTGATGTTGGAGATAGAGATGTTTCCAATTTTAGAAGTGTAAATGGGGACGGTCACTACGAAAGGCAATGCATGGGACTCCAGGTAACAAGTTTTGTTGTAGAAAGCCATTTAGTTGCACGAAGCAAGCTTTGCACTTGCTTCTCTTAGGAAGCATCTAGTTCTAAAGTTCTGGAGCACCTGATTAGGCTAAAAGCATGCATGTATATGGTAATAATAGTATGACAACTTTGATATATCTGAACATGACAAGTAGCCACCACAGGAGTGTAACCAAAGGGGGGGGGAAGCACTAAAAAAATATCAAACAACTTCTACCAGTACCCAGAATCTAAATTATTTTTGTTTTCTTCACTTATAACAGATCCAGCATTTGCTTTGCTTTTTAAAAATTTTTTGTTTATTCAAGTAGCTTAATTTTACTCCTATCTCTATGTGGTAGTTAATAGTTACTGTCTAACTTCTTTACAAAATTTTGAAATGCTCTGTCCAAAATAAAGAATGTGGGGTTGCACAGAACAGGAAATCTTGGAGTTACTACTGTAATGACAGACGTTTCCGTCTTCCGGAAAATGCATCTTGAGGTCCATATTTAAGAGATGAACTAAAGAAGAAATTTCACTGTTTTCTTCCTAAGAACCTTCTTAGTTTGATTCTAAGTCCAGCTCATTATTTTGCCTCAACTTGACCTGACTTGTTTCCAACAATGGAAAAATCGCAGCAATGACAATAGCTTTCTTACATGTGCGCTGTATAATAACCTCAAGAAAATCAAACTAACAATGCCTCATTCACGGCACTTTTGCAAAAAAACTGAAAGTGAAAAATTGGAGGTCTACTGTTTTCTAAACCAGTCTTAGGCAGCTGTGGTTGACCAGTTGGCCTAAAAACGGCTGGTAACAAACCACGCACAGCTGTGACAGGCCCACACACACCTCTTCCTTTTGAATTGCAGTGGAAGAAATTTGGCAGAAATTTGCCAAGCAAAATAGAGATTTTAAAACAAATTTAGTCATTCTAGATATTCTGCTTCTGTTGGAAGACATATTAACGTCTACTATAAGAAACAGCGCCATTGTTAACACTGAGTAGAAAATTATTATTCTTTAATGTTTCCAAATTTTTACAGGATAGTCTGTATTTGGGTCTATCCAACTCTGAATTTTTAATTCCAATTTACATAGAGGGGTTTTAGGATAACAATTATAAAGTAGTTTGCCTATTAGTTATGTTAACTTCAATGTTCTTTAAGGCAGTTATCCAAAATTGTGCTTTCCAGGAGTATACATTACACTTTGTCATTGTTATTAAATGGTGTTTTAAATTTATCTTCAATAGGACATTCTAGTCAATGTATAGATTTTTAACAATAAGGATATGAAAACTGTCACTAAAATACTAAACTTACTAGATGGTACCAGCGCCATCTAGTAAGATAATGACAAGGTGAAACAAAAACAGAAAACTGGGACTAAATCTGTTATAAAAAGTATGACAGGAGTCTATGGAAGTAGACTATTTTATGGGAAATTTCTTTTATATTATAGAATTTTGGAATGTAAGAGAAGATTGGCCCCAATGTCCTGGATGGAACCCATGTTTTAATTAATATAACGATTTCTGAAATGTAGCTATAAATTTCTTTGCAAAATTTGACGTCAAAGATCTGAGTCTTATTAAACATAGCTCAATAATCTCTTTCAAAAACACCTTGACTGGCCTGAACATTTCCCAAGAGTTAAAAAAATTGAATTTGGGGATATCTAAGAGCAAACAACAGAATAAGCATGGTTTTCCCAATCAAATCCTTTATATATTATTCAAGGAACTAGCCGGTGCCTTCTGGTAAAAGTATTAGAAAAAGAGCTCACAAACAATTAACCAATACTTAAAAATATATGGTTTTAAATATAAATCACAGCACCATGGCCCTACTCAGAGTGGTCCATGAATGCTTATAAATGTGTACAGTTGCCTTCTGTTTTATTTCACGAGGCACTAGGTAATTAAAGGGATGGATGGATGAGTGCATGAATGAACGAATGATTAACTATAATTGTAATAAGTGTGTTCTCAGTGCTTGTAACATCCCAGGATGTTTATTAAAAAGAAAAGAAACAAGAACAAGATAAATGGTTACTTGCAAGAGACCTATGTCATTCCAAAAATCAGGATGGTGGTGGAAATGGAGACAAAGGTGGTCCTTCTCTCCTCAACAAATCTCCTTTCTTGGAAAGGGGAGAAAAATGAGCTGTTCCAACTTACTACATCTTCCACCTGTAACTCTGAAATCACAGGTTAACTGTGAAAACATCCCTCTATTTTTCAACTAAGCATCTGACTTCATCACTAAATTGAGCTTAAAAACCCACAGAAGGAGGGCTCTCCACAATTATTGTGAAATTATGTCCCACTGTAGTCCTGATGAAGGATGAAACTTCTTTTGGCCAGAGATTTCAAAACATATTTTAGCTCGATTAATTATAATGTTAATGATACGTATAATCTACACTGTACTTATTCTAAAATACTGCTGGTCATAAAATTATCATATACCAGAAAGGAAAAAAAATGTGAGCCTGCGTGAGCCAATTAACACTGGCCATCAATTCAGAGTCTACGGAAATGTGCTTCGTAAGAGAGTTTTTATTCTTTTTATTTTTAATGGGTTCAACTACTCAATGACCTGAAATTACACTTTCTTCCCACCTGAGATTCCTAGAGCACGAGGACTCTCACTTAATTGGGGTCTCAGTGCTTTGCCCGGTGCTCACGCAGAGCCTATTCCAAACATGTGCTAAAACACGAGTACTAGTTTGTAAAATGTGAACGTTTGGTTGATGCAAGTATAAAATAGATATTCAAAAGCATGTCCACATGTAAGAAGCTCTCTGTGCCTTAATTTACACGTTCATGAAAACATTAAGGGAGACACCTAAAGAATTCTAGCTGTCTTAACTAAACTCACAAACTCTTCCAGATTTGTGGGAAAAACGGTCTTCCTTCCAAAACTAAGCACAGCAACAGACCATCATGAGGTTTACTGATAAATGACAATGAAAACAAGGCGTGTAGTCTCTGCCCCGTGCCATCTAAAAATCAAAGCCAAACAAAAATACAAAACCCTTCAGTTGCATGCCTCCTGCTCCAAAATTTAATCTGAATGAAACTACGACAGAATGATACATGCACTTTGGAAGGTCATTTGTGAATGACCTCTCTAATATCAGTTAAGTGAAACTTCGTTTTAATATGAGGCATCATCAGTAACCACCATTAAAAAAAACATCTCCTCCAGAACAAAGTAGTAAATTTTTATCATTTGTTATAGGATAGAATGTGGCTAAAATGCATTAACAACTAAGGTCCATTCTTTCGTTCAACAGATGTGTTTGGAGCATCTACTCTGAACCGATACGGTCAAGAACTGTACCCTTTTATTTCACCCCATCCAAGGTTACTTATGATTCTCCTGAGTGCGTAGTTAACGTCTCCTTTCACAGTTAAAAGGTGGAGATGATTCTCATCGATTCCATCAGTAACTGGTGTCCCTACCTTTTTTTTATGTTAGGCTGTTATTCTATAAAGTAGCAACCCCAGGTTGCATCAATGTTATACTTTAAGTAAGAAAAGGCAAGCGGATTTTAGAAATAAACTTCCTGGTTTGCAAAACCATTGCCACTATTGATTAGCTGCTTGTGTGACTTCTGGCCGGTTAACTTCGTTGAACCTCATCCCCAGACTGAGAGTAACATCTTTAGGGAGGCATCAGGACATGGAGGGAAGATGGTACCCTTTGCCATCAAACTGACTTTCAGCGTGAAAGCTGCCTCTGTTAGTAACTAGCTATGTTGCACTGGATCCACTGCCTAACCTATCTGAGAGTTCCAGCTTCCCTTGATTATAAAATAAAAATGAAATTATCTAAATACAAGGGTTGTTCTGAAGATAGAACACATATTGACTGATGTATATGATCAAGAATAGTATCTCTTAATGTTCCTTTTTCTTGTGCTCCAAGCATGCTTCTCAAAAATCCTTGCTGGCCTCCTTCAACTATCACCTTGGTCCAAAGCCACTGATGTCTTTAGACTAAAGCTCAATGGCCTAACTGCTTGCAAACTCATTCCGCTGTACTTCACTCTCCCCCTGTTGCCAGAGAGCGGTCTTTTAAAAATATAAATCATAATCCCACAACACATCACCGAGTCAACTTCCCAGATCTGTTCACTTCTGTCTACCTCTGCCATCACACCCTCAGTCCAAGTTGCCCTTATCTCTTGGACAGACAAGTAGGATTATTCATGAAGTGCTCTTTCAGCATCCCTCTTGTTCTCCTCTCACTAGTCCCCCACAAGGCAGCATCATTTGACCGAGTTCCTCTTTACTGCTATCACATTTCTCAGAGTACGGGCTGGGTATGCACGACCCCGGAGCTCTGGGTACTCTGCCATCACTTAACTCTGGGGCTCATCTTTCTCTGCTCTGCTCCCTACCCCACCTTCTCAGCTCCAGACACCTTTTCCAGCTTCCCCACAAAAGGACCAGCCTTCCTCTCGACACAAGGTTTCTCCTGGAGGCTCTTTCCTCATTGTTTTCTCCCATCTTCGCTCCTGCCCATCCTTCCATCAAAAGTCAGAAGGCACGTTGCCACCTTCCTCACCCCAATGTCCAGCCTGGATGACCTCTTCTTGGTAAATCCTCATAGCTTTTCCTTCATAGTCCTTAAAATGCTTGGACAGTGCATATTTATTCATATAGTTTCTGATCAATGACTATAGCGAGACAGCAAGGACCACATGTGACTTTTGTGTGTGGTGACAGGGAGGTTGGGTCACCATATATTCAGTGTTGAGCTTCAAATTTACATACAGTAGGTACTCAATGTCTTTGAAAAGGAAAAAAAAAAGCCTAATTGCTTTCAGCTATAACTGCAATAGCTAGAAGACTGAAAATCATTTCCTAAAACTTAACTCAACTTTTCATAAATATACATTAATATCTATCTGGATACATCCCAATTCAAGTGCTACTAAGTTATTTATAGAAATTTACTTAAATATTAACACTTGGAACAATCTAGCTTTACTTCATATATTTTCACATGTTTGGAGTCACATATTTCAGATATGATTAAAGACACTCTTTTCAAGAATTAACAGAATGATTATTTAGATTGTATAAATAATTACGTATACGATTATTTAGAATGTATAAATTCCCAAAGCTCTCCGCTAAGTTTTTAATTCAATGAACACAGCGTGGACCTATCTCTATGGTGACAGATATTATATGACAAATTTTTATTTTGTACTGCCTTGATTATTATGGACAGGTCAACAAGGATTACATGATAATTGGTATTTATAAATATATAATATGCATAAAATATGCTAATTATCTCTAATGTTTGTTTTCTTCTGCATTGATTTTCTTTTTATTTCTTGAATTCAGATTTTCTTTTAAATATATCGAAGTCAAATATACAAGGTAAGAGGGGGAAAGTTCATGCGATCGACTGCTAAGCACTTCAAACTGCCTGACTTCACAGCTGTCCTTCTATAATCATAACAATGATGTCCCCAGATATTTTGGTCTCTATTTCAGAATTACCTTCTAAGCCTGTGGCACGTTTATTTAAATCTCCTCCAAGAAAGGGACCTTGTTCTCTGAGGGTGGGTTTTAGTTTTGGACAAGATGCACTACACTCAGTGACCCATCCGAGCTCTTCACCATCTAGGGAACCTCTAGACGCCCTTTTCCACCTTTCTCACTTTCTGGCCAGCTTGCCATCCAAGTGTCAAAAGGGTGCACCGTCAAGCAGGAACCAGGATCTTTTCTTCCTCAGCAGCCTAAGTCTTACTTATTATTCAAACCTCAGGGCAGACTTCACTTCCCCTCTGAAAGGCTCCCTTGAACTCTAAGACCGGAGGATTACTCCTTCAAAGAGCTCATACTGAACCCTACTGGAGCACTTCCACGTGTCTTCTTTGATTTTCTCTTTGCCTGCACTTGACTGAAAGCTCACTGAGAATAAAAAAAATGTCTTCCTTAGAGCTATATTCCTGGACTTGCAAATCCCTAGCTCATGGCAGACCCTGAATAAATATGTATCATTTGAGTAAATATATGGTAACCTTATCAGGTCACAAGAAATAGACCTAAGCTTGTTTGGTGCTTTGGTGCTTAGGTCACATCAAATGTGTGATTCTTTGGGAATCACATGTTTGGTGAAGCAAGGACTTGGCTTTAGAACTGATCGTTAATCAATGCCCATGAAAAAGTATACTTTGCAAATGCTCACAATTTAATTCACAGCTGCTTCTAGCGTTTTTTCCAACTATGTTCATGATTTCTAACAAGCTGGGAAAAAAAAAAGTATTTCAAAGTAACTAGAGAGTATTCTTCGGTGTGGATTAAACAAACATAAACCCTTCCACAAATATTCAGAATATTATTTTTTTATTTTGTTATAAACTTTATAAGCAGGAAAAGGTCGTGATAGAAAGCACACTTTACCTGATTGTTCTTAAATTATCTTGTGAAAACTACTCTGGGGAAAAATATTAAATCAATACATGTAATTATAATGATTAACCTTCTGAAGTAGCATCTTCTCATGAATTACAAGGAAATATATATTTAAATGTTTATTATGTACCAATGTTAGACACCAAAAAGCATTTGTAGATTTCCATTCAAATAGATTACAAAGAGCAGAGAGGATAAAACACGTAGGGAGAAGTCTAATTTAAAATTTTTCAAAGGGCATAAGGTAATTCAAGTAGACTAAGAGTTCAGAAAGAAACGTGAGGTTGCTCTGAGGGGAGCAGGAAAGTCTTCCTGAAGCTGATCCTATTCAAGATACCCATGTAGGCAAACCTTCTGGAGAATCCCAATCTGACTTCTCAACCTTACACCCAATATTGGCCTGTGCTCGTTCTGTGTTTCTGTCCAACTCTGGGATCCAATTCTCAGTCTAAAATTTTCCAAGCGTATAAATTTGCCAACTGTGTAAGTAATTATGCAACTCTAGGTGTTTAGCTCTGTTACATGTCTTCTATGTTTGTATCTGTAAAAGTATATCTTATTTTCAATTTTCTTAACTATGTATTGCTGCCACCCTGGAAGCTGTCATATATCATCACAGTAATAACTTAGATCGATACACATGTGAATAAGTTTCTCTGTTCTGTGTGTGTGTGGAGAGGAGAGTAGGGGGTGGGTAGGAAAACTAAGCATTTAGTTGTTCAAAATTTTTTACTTACATGGCACTGACCATGCACCAGGTACAGCTTTAACCCTTAACGTAACACTAGGTTATAGGTACTAATTCACCCACTGTATAGGCGAGAAAACTGAGGCACAGGAAGTTATGGAAGTTTCCTACTATCACACAACGGCTAAGTGGCACAGACAAATTTCAGGCGCCAGCAGTCAGATTCCCGAGTCTGAGTTTTTCAGTACATCTGATGTCTCGCACAGGTGCCCCATTTCTGCATCTCCATCTCTTACCACACCAGCTCTTCCCCTCCTGCGTTTCCATCCCTACTGGGTAAGAAGTCCTCTTCTCCTTAGCTAGCAATAGGCTACATGTCTTTTAAGGCAAATATTTTAACTCTCTGCAGCTCCTCTGATTACATCAGCTAAAATCAAGCTCTTTCTCTTTGGTGTTCTCCTAACATTCAATTTCCTCATGGCGATGTTAATTATCTCCTACCTTAAAAGATGGCTCTCTTGTACATATCTGCTTCAAACTGGATAGTAAAGCCACTGAAGGCAGATAACTTATTGTACATTTCTCCTTGCCATCATATTTGGCATCTTCTCAGAGTCAAGGCAAATTGCCCAACTCACTTTTAGGTGCCAAGATGAACAATCACTGGCCATCTCACTCCTTACCATGTCCCCAGTACTTAGTAAAATACATAGCAGACGTTTCATCACTGCTGGGTAAATATATCCATGGGATGAGGAATGACTGTGAAATCATTTTTAAAGTATACTTAAATAATTTTAACTGAAACCTGAGGGGCAGAAAGAAGTTTTATTCAAGCATAGTAACGGTGAATGCCAAATTCTGCTTGTAAATGTACTTGCTGATGGAACGAGTCTGGCAATTAAAAAAGTTTTATATTAGAATTATGCACACAGGCACTTCACAGAGAGCAGTAATAAAGTATTTTGAATTTGATACACACTCATTTAATTAAACTTTATTACCACTCAATATACATTATCAACTTATGTTTAAGACATGACAAACTTCTGTCCTTTTTAACTTTGCAGATCTCGTCAGCAGTTGTTTTCTATTTTTTTTAACTGGATGCTTTTTGAATATCAGATACTTTTCATGTAAAAATGTGTGAGGTGCATGCATTTGTTTAATACATAAGATATATTCATTTTAGCAAGCCCTGTAAAAACACTCAATATTTCATTTAGACACATACTTTAGGAGTGAGCATATTTAGGAATTAAGTCCCCAGTTTTACAAGACAGTTAGCAGGAAAAGGGATTCACTTTATTTAGCCTATGCTCCCAGTTGGGGCCAGATTAGCAGGTAAGTTACAGGTGCTTGCAGAGAATTTTTAGTTGGGCTCCTGTCAGACCAAAAGGACTCTCTCAGTGGCCAGGAGCTTGTGTAAGACAAATTGCCGTGACTGGGCTCAGAGCAGATGAGCCAGAAGCCTGGGAGGCACAAAGCCCTGACCCAAGTCTAAGCGTCTCCTGACTCCTTCCAACCTGCTCTGAATGGCCCCGAATGACCTCTATCACCTCAGTCACATGGTACAGTAGCCAAAAGAGAGAGTTTGGTTGAGGAGACCTGAGGTGTCAGCTGAAGAATGAAGGGTATGACCTCAGTGCCAGGCAGTCGTCAGCAGGCTGGTACAGTGACAAGTGGAACAGCACGCACACAGCACACAGAAAAGGACACACTTGCTTAGACTCTGAGCCCTTCATTGATTCACTCTTCAAGAATCACATGAGTACTAATTCCTTCATTGCATGGCTGTTGGGAAAACGGATAGAGGGGATGTTTGTACCAGCCCTGGCACCTGCTAACCACCTCAAGATGCTATGAGTAGTAGGACAGAGCTGACTTAAAATTCATGTTCTCTGGCTATAATTGAACAGCTTGTATCAAACCAAGGCTCCTGCTAAGCCCCAAACTGGAAAAGCTGAATCCGTCATGTAGAAGGATAATTGTTTTGAAGGCATGGGAGGATTATCAACGCAGTGACAACCCGAAGAGCCAAAATGATGGAGAGAAAGAAAACACAGAGAGAGGTGAGGCCAATACAACTCCCACTGTCTCCCATGGACATGTGCCAGTTAGTAACTGTCTGTTGGGAAGCTACGCAGACTTTTCTGCAGTCTCACAGGAGTAAGAAAATGGCATTTGGGGGTCGTGAAGGAGGAAAGTCTCTGAACACCTGGGCTTTCGGCTGGCAATTCCTGAAGGGCTGCACCCTAGTAAGGATGCCCAGAGAAAAAGACCAGGACCCACAAAATTTTTATCAGCTCAAATTTAGGTTGGATAAAGGTGACCTGCCATGGTCAAACTGCCTGCCAAAGGATAAAGCAAATCCTCTCTGGAGAAATCTAACCTCAACCAGGACCTCAAATTATCTCAAGCGTTTCCTACAGAGGGTCTTAAAGTCAAAAATGTTTATGTCCAGACTACCAGGGGAAAAGACAAGGGGAAACTGTAATACGATGACTGGCAACATAGAAGTCATCTTTTGAAAATACCTTTAAAACAAAGACATTGTCTGATAAACAAAAAATAAGGAAATACCCATGAGACTTGAAGAAAAATGTTACCAGGTGGAAGCATGGACAAGAAGTGATGCAAAGTTCACAGGTGAATCTAAATGGATATTGACTATATAATGACAAAATTCATGTTTTGTGGGATTTAAATATATGAAAGAAACTAATTAAAAATCAACTCGGCAAACTTAATATCAGTATCACTGCTTTTTAGTCATTTCTTGTATATAGACTTCTTTTATAAAGTTTTAACTTAACATGTTAAGTGCTCACACTGCAAAGACCTTAATCTCAAAACTATTCCTCCTACCTCTATATTCTCTTATGAAAATATGAATTTTGAAAAACGCAGTTGTAGTAAGCCATGTTCTCTAAATCAGCTTTAGTCTTTACATTGATTCTCAAATGAAATTGAGACTATGCTTATAAAAAGTTATAAAATATATAACCCATCAAGTTACACTTACCCTACTCTTTTTACACTAGTGTCCCTTCTTTAACCGTATCCTCAATCACATTTCTACACAAGAATGTGAAATTTACTATTTCAATGATCAAAATCACACCTTCCTCCTTTTTAGAAAATGACAGCTTGGCAACTTTCCAGGAATGTTCTTAGAGCGATATTCTTTTTGGTATCTCATTCTGCAATTTCCTCTAGAACTTCTGGACAAAGATTGTTCTTTCCTGGTGATTTATATCATGAAAACACATCACTGAAATCCCTTTTTAAAATTTACCAGTGTTTGTATTAAACACCACCAACCCATATTCCCTAGGGCAAAGTGACTGAGACAGAGACACTGAGAGATCTGCATTTCCCATTGCAACTTTTATGCTCCTCCATGATGATACTGTACTACGGTTGTCTCACAGGCAGGTCTGTCTTGCTACCACAGTGCTATGGCAATGTTTCAACTTTGTAAATCTAGTACCTGGCACAGTGTTTGATGAAACAGATTAATATATTCTGTTCGGTGAATGAACATGAGGACTCATACAGCGCATATTCATATGTGCGAGAGGTCTCTGTACAACATGAGAAGTAATGCTACAGATATTCTTTAGAAGTTTGCAGAATTACTAATTTTTAAAATACTTTAATCCCACAAGACATCATTTTAATTTTGGTTTACAGAGTCATTGTTTTTTTTAAATGGGAACATTTTAATAATAACATTCTCATTTAACAGATGTAATGACAGAAAGAACACTTTTTACCTTGCTAACTATATATTTTCCTACCAAAATATACCTGGAATTTTTGCAAAAATTATTTGTCGGAAAGAAAAATATCAATAAATGCAAATATTTGGCAGTCATACACATAACATACTTCAGTATCCTATGAAGGCCAATGGATAAGGTGCCCTCTCTTCTTCCAATTTTTCTTTCCACAGTGGAGAACCAGCAAACCTGTATCTTTCATTTCAAGGCTAATACCTTTTGTAAAAATGAATTAACAGTCTGTCTTTTGTGCTCCTCTAAAATCAGTACTCAAGACTGAAGCACAGTTTGAAGAGAGTTTAATATGCTCTTGCTCACTTTCCCTGGCAAAATAAAAGGATATGGATAATTCTAAAACTGTCAGTTTCTCAAAAGGTTGGCAAGTTCTTGAGAGAGATACAATGTATATGCAAATTTCTCCTTATTCCAAGTGGCTAAGTCCTAAAACAAATTCCCTTCGATAAAGAATCTTCCCTAGATATGTAAAAGAAGAAATAAGTTTTACCTACAAGTAATTATACCCAGAGACTCACCAACATTATCTCATTTACTGACAAGCACTATGCCTTATGAACCCCTGGTTCCCTGAGCACTAGGTGGAAAGCTGTATCCAACGCCGTCTCTCTTTAAAAAGACAAAGACTTTGTGTGTTGAGCAGATGCTAGTACAAGCCATTTTCACACTATGAACTCATGGATGTCATTGCCTTTCCGCTCCCTTAAAAATACAAAAACAGCTTATGCCCTTTACTGAAATGTAAAAGTTGGCATGCCTTTGGAAATGTGATATTTTACTATCACCTCCAGTGGTAGTAAAATTTTGAATCTACATTTAAAAATGATTCATTATTCCCCATAACTTAAAAGAGCAGACTTACCCAGTAACCATTAACTAGAAGCTTCTCTGAAATACAAGCGCTCCATCGGTTAAGAATATTAACAAACAAAAAGAACAAGTTAAAGTGTATCTAATAAATGTTTAATATTCTCAAGTGCCTCTGGCTTTCCTCTATCTGGAGTAAGTAATGACTTTTTTTTTTTTTTTTTTTTGCGGTACGCGGGCCTCTCACTGTTGCGGCCTCTCCCATTGCAGATCACAGGCTCCAGACGCGCAGGCTCAGCGGCCATGGCTCACGGGCCCAGCCGCTCCGCGGCATGTGGGATCTTCCCGGACCGGGGCACGAACCCGTGTCCCCTGCATTGGCAGGCGGACTCTCAACCACTGCGCCACCAGGGAAGCCCAGTAATGACTTTTTAAAGTTGAGCTTCTTTTAAATGCCTACTAAAAGGATGTGATATACTTTCTTAGTTGTACATTTAAGTAGCTGGAGATGAAATATACTACTTATGTTGATAACCAATAAACAGCCATCATCAGAAGGGGGACAGTAATTTTTAGGGTTCCACTAAATGCTAATATTACCATCAAAGGAAAAAAAGAAGCAAACATTGGACCACTGTTTTGAATGAAGGGCAGAGAGAATGCATCCAACTAACTCTTGCGTTGTTAAAAAAAGATGTGCTTCTGATGCTTATTTCTTTCCACAGGAGGTCGCTTGTGTTTCCCACTGAGGCAAGGGGTATGGGGACGGATTAAAGGACCTCAAGAAATTCCCCCTTCCCTTACAAATATACGCACGCATACCTATGTAGTATTAAAATACATCATGTAGTATTAGTGTAAAAATAGAGAAATAGAAACCACTGTCCTTACACTATCATTAATTTATAAATTCCCCCCCAGTTTTGTTGAGAAATAATTGACATGCATCACTGTATATATTTAAGGCATACAGCATAATGAAGTGACTTACATACGTCATGAAATAATGACCATAACAGGTTCAGCTAACGTCCGTTTTCTCATACAGGTACAATAAAAAGAAAAAAAAAATTTTTTTCTCCTTGTGATGAGAACTCTTAGGATTTACTCTTAACAACTTTCCTATTTATCATGCAGCAGTGTTGGCTATAATCATGCCGTAAATAAATCTCTAGTCCTTATTTCTCTTATCACTGGAGGTTGGTACCTTTTGACCACCTTCTTCCAATTTCCCCTCCCCCACCCCCTGCCTCTGGTAAACCAGTCTGATTTCTTTCCTATAACTCAGTTTTTGTTTTGTTTTCAGATTCCAAATAAAAGTAAGATCATACGGTAATTATCTTTCTCCATCTGACATTTCATTTAGCATAATGCATTCAAGGCCCATCCATGTTGGTGCAAATGGATTTCCTCATTTTTTAGGGCTGAATAAGATTTCATTTTATATATTTATATATATCACAGATTTTTTATCCATTCATCTGTCAGTGGACACCTGTCATTTACATGTCTTGGCTATTGTAAATAATGCTGCTATAAACATGGGGATGCAGATAGCTTTTGACAAAATTCAACATCCCTACATGATAAAGACTCTTAAAAAATGAGGCACAGAAGGAACATATCTGAACATAATAAGGCCACATATGCCAGGCCCACAACTAACATCACACTCAATGGTGAAAGGTTAACAAGCTGTTCCCCTAAGACTAGGAACAACACAAGGGTGTCCACTCTCACCACTTCTATTCAACCTCTTACTAGAAGTCCTAGCCAGAGCAATCAGGCAAGATAATAAAAGGTATCAGAATTGGAAGGGAAGAAGTAAAATTGTCTCTATATACAGATTATATGATTTTATATATAGAAAGCCCTAATGACTCAACCAAAAATCTATTAGATCTAATCAATGAATTCAGTAAAGTTACAGGATATAAAATTAACATACAAAAATCAGTAGTGTTTCTACACACTAACAATCAATTTTCTGATAAAAATAAATTGACCTATTTACAATAGCAGCAAAAACAACAATTTACTTAGGAATAAATTTAACTAAGAAGGTAAACAATCTCTACTCTGAAAACTACCTGAAGAGTTTAATGAATGAAGTCAAAGAAGACACAAATAAATGAAAAGGCATCCCATGTTCATAGATTGGAAGAATATTGTTAAAATGTCAATACTACCAAAATCCATTTATAAATTCAATGCAACCCCTATCAAGGTTTCAATGCCATTTTTTCCAGAAGTAGAAACCACTCACAAAATTTATATGCAGACATTTTAAAAAGAGAAACTGGAATTTGTCATTGTTCTCAAAGAGCAAAGAAAGAACAGAGCCAAAAGGGAAATGGTATATACTTATTTTGACAATCTGAAGAAAGAAATTTGTCTATTATTAGAAAGTGAATGCATGTAATTTTGTATTCCTAAACTCATACTTCTCCCTCTGCATACATTATGCCAATAAAAAATGTTAGCTAAATTATTCTTATACATTTTTTCCTGCTTAACTCAAAATATTAACCATAATATCTCATTCTTCTTAAATTTTCTGAACTGAAAAATCAATGATAGTGAGAAATAAAAAGTTTCCTTTTCCCAATACTAAAAATTAAAGAGTTAAAGATAATTAACTATCTGCTTATCAGTTCCTAGCAAAGAAAAAATGAAGAGAAAATTGCCACCCATTCGTCAGGTTACGATGCGCATATTAGTACATTAATTTTGGTTTTATGAGGCTGGCTTATGCCATTAATTGCTAGCTTAGTACTCACAGCATAATGTGTTCACTGTACAATACTGTTAGGCATGTGTGTGCTCACACTGCAGAGACCAGGTGTAAATAACTTCTACAATTTTTTAATGGCTGCAATCATGAGTATGTGATTTCTAAAGTGCATTTATCATAGCAAAAAGATGAAAGAGTTTAGTTACCAACGTGGGAAAAAATGATACTCTTTAACACCAAAAAGATGCACAGCAACGTTTTAACAGTTTCTGGAATGCATTATATTAATAATTTTGAGAATATGGGCTATGACAGGACCCTGGTTGTCACTGGGTCACATATTTTGACGGTATCTAATTATATGACTTTGGTCCAATGCCGTATACTTCATCTCGAATTGGAGGTTCCTAGGCTAAGTGAATGCTTAAGATGCTTTCTGTTCTAGAAGTCAAAGTATTTTATAAAACATGTACAAACATTTGTAACGTTGTGGTTTCATGTAGCCCATGTTTATAAAATGTCTGATCATTGACAGTTATACGCTCGCATTTATAGTAACATGAATTTGTCATGCAAGTGAATTTTTCTCAGTTATTATTTATGCCATTTTTTTTTTTTTTTGGAAATGAGGCTATTGTAACCTTGCTATTTATCACCAAGCGTACCATCTAGCTTCATCCTGGAAACTGCAGAGATGACAGTAACCTTGCTATTTATCACCAAGCGTACCATCTAGCTTCATCCTGGAAACTGCAGAGATGACAGTTGCTACAAATTGAATGTTTGTGTCTCCACCAATTCATATGTTGAAATTCTAGACCTTAAGGTGGCAGTGTTAAAAGGTGAGGCCTTTGGGAGGTGATTAGGCCATGAAGGTGGCACTCCCATGATGAGATTAGTGTCCTTATAAAAGGGGCCCCAGAGAGCTCCCTGACCTCTTCCACTATGGGATAGCGAAGAGAAAAGATAGCGTAGAAGGTGGCTCTTGCCAGACTTGGAACCTGCTGGCGCTATGAACTTGGCCTTCTGGCTTCCAGAACTGTGAGAAATTAATATTTGTTGTTGGTCAGCCACCCAGTCCCTGGTACTTTGTTAAAACAGCCTGGACTAAGTGACCACAGAAGCAGAGAAATTCTGGGAGGCAAACAGAGCAACAAGGTTCATTTCAATAAAAACAAAAGTCACAGAATATGTTAAATTCTAACATTTGAACATTTAATCAACACTTTAAAATACAGAAAGTACTTTACACTTATTACATTTACGGTATTGAACTACAGTTGTTCAAAAGTGCTATAATTAAGATTTTTCTAGTATGTAGAATGTCAATAAATTTTATTTTATGTATGTGACATGCCTAGCATAGTGTCTGGAATTTTTTTTGTCTATTCTCCTGTTATTAAATGTATAAATATTTAATGATAAATAATTGTTATTATAAATGAATATTTATGTTTTTTCAAAATAGACTGCTAACATATGTTGCTAAAAGTTGTTTTTGACTTCCAGAATATGGATAAATCTATCATCAGAACGAACTCTTAAGAAAATGCCAAGCTCAGGATAGCTGAGGATCTTCTGATATTTGTTTGCTTATGTGAGTTTAGTTTTGTACCCTTGGCGACATCATTAGTAACAATTTTTGGAAGTTTTTCTTTTAGATGAATTGAAGATTTTTTGTTAACTTCTTTTTTTAAGTAATTTTTTGGATTATAGTTGACTTACAATGTTGTGTTAGTTTCAGGTGTACAGCAAAGTGATTCAGTTATAAATACACATATAGTCACTCTTTTTTTGTTGTTAACTTCTTAAGGGGACATGAAACATCATTTGAGGCTTTCCCGATGACCTGTTTACTGTGCAGAACTACTTGTACACCTTCCCGTGATATAATGACATTCTCAGGTGTTACTGAGCTCCGCAGAGCTGGTGACTCAGCTGCCTTATGGCTGTGGGTGGCTTCTTATTTGAATCCTCACACCTGCCAGCCTTTGTGTCCCCTTCTCTGCTGCAGTATGCTTTCCAGAAGTCCATCTTCTTGTCTCCAACAGAAGCTCCCAGAATTTGGTACTCTGCTCTCAGCCTGTAAATATTCCATCAAGGTTTAAAGTATCGAGTGCTACACAAGTCCTTTCTTGAGCTGTCTACTCAGTGTTTGCTCTTTGTAACACAGTGTTACGTTCTGACTGAATGGCTGAGTAAAGAAGAAGAAGAAATAAGCAATGTTCTCGTACCATAAAGAAACTTACAGTCACCAGGAAGAACAACTAAATGCAAAGTACAAAGTTGAGTGAGAGCACAGAGGAAGAAGTGCTAATTCTTCCTGGGTCAGGTCAAGACAATTTCACAGAGAACCTAGTTGAACCAGGCCTTGACCTGTGGATAAGACTATCCTAGGTGTAGAAAGGATGGAGGAAAAGAGCACTGCAAACATAAGGAAAGGGGAGGTCTGGGAAAGCCTAGGTGCCCCGGAATGGTTAAAGAGGGTGCAGGAGACAAAGACAGCCTGTGTGTGGCGGTGGGGCAGGGGGAGAGGGGATGGTCCAAATAAGCCTTCCAAGGCTCATGAGGGCAAACCTGGGCCTCCCCCATCAGCAGCAAGTGGTGCAGGAACGCAGTTGGTGTCAGATTGGGGCAGGCTTCATGTTCATGTAAATATTCTAGGAAAGGTTACAGGCAGTTGAGGCTGAGGGCAGTCAAGTGATGGGACAGGATTTGTCTTGGAAATACGTGAGCACCCACTGGAAGGTTCTCAGCAATGAGGTGGGTGCAGCAGGGAGGCCACCTCGGAAGCTACTGTGACGTGCACAGGAGAGAAAGTAACTGGGGAGACACACTGGTGGGTAGTTCTGAGGGGACTCAGTGGGACATCAGGAAAGGGAGATGTTAGGGCAAGTCTGGGTAGAAGGTGATAATCCTAAGAGTGAAACAGGCCACAGGTGATGCAATATGGCCAGCATGGAAAGGAGAGACTTTTTTTTTTTTAATAGACTATTGCATCTGAGGCACCTGCAGGACACACAGGCATTGGGGTGTAACGGTGGTATACTGGTCATCATTTCTCTCCAGGCGAGAGGAGTCCCTGGGTTTTAGCATTTGCCTATTTCTATGATGTAAATTCTCCTGAACTCAAGACATTATGCTGTACACCTTAAACCTGTACATCCTTGTACGTCAATTATCTCAAAATTGGAAAAAAAAAGGTGAAAAAAAATTCTCCTACCATGATGAACTTCAAGCTCCGAGAATTGTTTTCTAGATGTCTGCCTCTTATTTTCTTATTGGTTGCATTAATTTACATTTCCAGGTGAATACTATATGTTAGTGAAAGCAACATTCTATAACTGGAATGTTTTGTAAGTAGTCCATTAAAATGGTATTTTTTTTTAGAAGGCATCTTTTCTATTTGTTTATAAAAATTGGAAAAAAAGTACTAACTTTTATGTACTATCTTTATAATTTTTCAAATAATTTATAATATAAATTAATGATTTTGTATAATCTGATATACTGAATTTTCTAATATTGAATCCTCTGTAATATTAAAATGTGTCTCTTTTACCTCTTTTATATTAATCTTTTAATTTACTCCCAAATTCTACCTTAGTATTTGAGAAATTTTGAATCAGCATTTATATGTGACAGTTGCTATAGTTCTCTTTTGAATATGAGTTCTCTAAGGTTTTTCATAAATATGAAATGCATAAATACTTGGAAAATTCTTTTCTGAATAGATGCTGGAGGTGTTTGAAAAAATCCTCAGATATCTTTAATATCTTAGACATCTTAAATAATTCATCCACACCACTGCTTGGTCTCATTACGTTTTTAGGGGGAGTAAAGGATGATCAGAGCTCATGGTATTGGGAGATGATTTTCACTCCCAGCGTGAATGTAAATGGGCACAAGGAAACTGCTCAACTTCTATGCCGAAAAGCAAGGTTAATGGAATTTCTATAGAAACATGAACATTAATGTGATTTTCCCATTTATCCCCCCTCCTTTTAACATGTACATAGCAAATTAAATACTGCTGCAGCACTGCTAAAACTTTGTTATTGTTGTGATTAAAAAAGTTAGCGTAATAATTTTGGTGCTAATTATGCACTTTTGGCATTCTGTTTCATCTCAATAGAAATACCCTTAAGCAGAGGGAACAGGCTGTTTAATGGAAGTGCAAAATAAAAGAGAACGCTTTTAGAGTCTTGGATTTTCAATTACAAACAGCTTATAAAGTGACGATATATCAACTTTCAGTGCTGTAAATGATCATACTTCATAATGAAAACAGAAAAGGACAAAAACATTTTCATGATTTCTCAGTCAGGATCGTTAAAGCTCTGAAAAGATATTTTTAAAATATCATAGTAACAACTTCCACTTATGAAGCACCAGTGGTACACCAGTTGTCTCACATACAGGATGTCTCAATCTTACCAATAATCAAATTGCTTGGTTCTGTACAACATCATTTCCATTTTGAGGGAAAGTCAGCATGTTCAAGGAGGTTAAGTAACCTTCTCAAAAAATTTTATAGAAAATATGCTTGTTTTCTAGGGGTGCCAATAACAAAGTGCCACAAACTGGGTGGCTGAAAACAAATTCACTCTTGTGGTATCAGAGGCTACAAGCCCAAAATGAAGGTGACGGAAGGGCCTGTCTGACAGCTCAAGGTTCACCTCTTCTAGCTCTTGGTGCTTTGCCCACAGTCTCTGGTGTTCGGGGGCATGTAGATTGCCTCGCTTCAATCCTGTCTTCCTCTGTGTCTGTCTGTCCAGCCATCAAAATTTCCCCTTTTAATAAGGACACCAGTCCTATTGGATTTGGACCCATTCTAATGGCCTCATTTTAACTTAATTACCTCTGTAAATCCCTATTTCCAAACTAAAAGAAGAATTACCATATGATCCGGCAATCCCACTCTGGTCGTATATCTAGATGAAACTAATTCAAAAAGATACATGCACCGCTATGTTCGTAGCAGCACTATTTACAATAGCCAAGACATGGAAACAACCTAAATGTCCATCAACAGATGGATGGATAAAGTATTGTATATGTGTATATACAGTATACACACATATACAGCCATAAAAAAGAACAAAATAATGCCATTTACAGCAACATGGATGCAAACAGAGATTATCATACTAATACTAGTAAGTGAAGCCAGAAAGAGAAAGACAAATACCAGATGATATCACTTATATGTGGAATACAATATGACACAAATGAACCTTTCTATGAAACAGAAACACGGACACAGAGAACAGACTGGTGGTTGCCAAGAGGGAGGGGTTTGGAGGAGGGGTGCAGTGTGAGGTTGGGGTCAGCAGATGTAAGCTTTTATGTGTAGAATGGATAAACAACAAGGTCCTACTGTAGAGCACGGGGAACTATATTCAATATCCTGTGATAAACCATCATGAAAGAATATAAAAATGAATATATATGTATGTATAACGGAGTCACTTTGCTATACAGCAGAAATTAACACAGTGTTGTAAATCAACTATACTTCAATCTAAAAAAAAGACCTATTTCCAAATACCATCACATTCATGGGCCTAGGGGTCAGGAATTCAACATATGTTTTTCAGAGTAACACGATTCAAACCATAACGGATAAGCAAATATATATTTGAAAGCATTCTTTCAACTTCCAGGCCTATTTTGCTCCACTGCCCACATCACCCTCTTATCATCAAAACTACACGTGTAAAGCCTTTTAACATCTGAAATTGTTTAATGCCTTTCCTCCCTAGACTCTAAGTCCCTTGAGTCAGAGGTATCATTTTATGATTATATTCTCATCACAATAGATAAGTGTCTAGTGCATTTTTAGTAACTATTATGCTGAATAGAATAGGTTATTTGACAAAAATGTAAATGATTTCAGTATATATAGAAGTTTGAATGCTGAGATTACATAATACAATTCAATGCTTGGTTTTTTTGATACTATATGTCAAAGAAATTAGACAAAGGCAATAAATTTTGGTATCTGCAATATACTACAATTCATCTTTAGAACCAATTAACAAAGCTCAGAACAGTAAACATAGATGTGGCATTTTTTTTTTTTTTTTTTTTTTTTTACAACTTTAACAGAGCTGGCATTTAAAAATCCTGAGGACAGACTTCCCTGGTGGTTCAGTGGTTAAGAATCCGCCTGCCAATGCAGCGGACACGGGTTCGAGCCCTGGTCCGGGAAGATCCCACATGCCGCGGAGCAACTAAACCCGTGTGCCACACTACCGAGCCTGAGCTCTAGAGCCTGCGAGCTGCAACTACTGAGCCCTTGCCGCAACCAGAGAAGCCACGGCAGTGAGACGCCCGTGCACCGCAACTAGAGAAAGCCCCCGTGCAAAGACCCAACACAGCCAAATAAATAAATAAATAAAGTTTTAAAAATCTTGAGGAATTCTGACAACCCTCATTTAGTTTGCTGTAGAAAAAGTGTATTAATTGATCACTGAAACATCCCAGAATGTAGTTACAAGCACAAATCTCAGATGGGCTTGAGCTGGTTATTATTCTATAATTCTGAGACAGAAATGTGAGGAAAGAAGAGGAAAGATGCACATCCTACGTAGAGAAGAATCCTGAGGATTTGACAATTTCTCCATTTATTTTTTCATTTCTTTCTTCAGGGATTTAATTGTTTTTGTTTTCACCTACCCATCCACCCACCCATTCATCCACTAAATTCTCGCAGTTCTCTGGCATTGATGGGAAGGCTTGATCGGACTGTTCTTATCCTGTCCCCCCTTTTTTGGAGTCCTCTCAAATAACAGATTTTTGTTTGTTTGCTTGTTTTCCCCTCCTGCAGCTTCTTCCTTAGGCTTTTTCTGGAGCTGCAGCAGGAGTACCTTCTCTATGTTGCTTCCTAAAATTGTCCTTTTCTCCACTTAGAAATACCCCTCCCGATGCCATTCTTATCTCATTTTCAACACAGCACATTTTAGCACCTATTCTCTCTCCCGGGGCTCTTGTTTCCTTCCTGGACACCGAAATGTCTGCACAGGCATTGCGTTTCATCCCCTCAACTCTTTGACCTTACCACACTGAAGGATCTTGCGCTGAGCCATCTACGCTCAGGGTCCCAGGTCTGGATCTTTTCATCACCGTCTCTGTACCACATCCATGTCTCAAGTTCAGACATGTCACACCATCCCAGAACCAAATCTACCATCCCACACATGACAGATCCCCCCACTCTACTTTTCATGTTGCTCCAGTGGATGAAATGTCCCTGCCCCTATTTAAGGAGAAGTTCTCTGTGCACCAATACAACTGAAATCGTGCACAGAGTTACAGGTTCTAAAAATATGAGACTGATGATCAAGTAAATCTAGAATAAGGTATAGTCCCTAGCATCAAGAAATTTAGGTTTTGGTGGGAGAGGTGGATAGGTGAAGAGGGAAATCATAATACAGTGTATTAACAATTATGGGAGGGGTATTTAACCCAGTTGTCAAAACTGGATTTCGAAAATATTCCAAAAGGAAAGATCTCAGGGGGACTTTCTGAAAAAGTGATTTCTAGACAATCCAGAGAAGAGAGTTTTCGGCTCATACCTAAACAAACATTGAATTCTTGGCCAGAACACAAATTATTTGCACTATAGGGCTCTAATACTTAAAATTATTGGTACATCCCATAAAACATTGTTCCTTAACAGTAGTCATTTTCTCAAACAAAATATATACCTGTCTCTTAAAAATGTATAATAAAGAGTTAACTGTCCAGAATTGATACTTTCTTCCTAGTCAATACAGCATCACCTTTGTTACCTCTCTAATTACTGTTGTTATTTCCTCTTTGTAATACTGACTTCTGCTGTTTCAAGGACTGGGTCCAACTGTACTTTCAAGAAAATCTCACTTTGAAAGAAATAATAAGCAGTAACAGATACACAAAGTGAAGTCTTTTTTATTTCTAGCACTGAAAGACATCATGAGCAGTTTCCTTTACTCAGGCAACACGTGCAATTAAGATGCTATGTTAACTGATTGAATGATGTGATTAATTGTATGATTTCTAATAGTGGTGATAGATTCCAATGGCATTTGCCTTCTAATTTGATAAGTACCTGTGCATTTATCATCTTATTAGAGCCACAGCATAACACTTCCAAACAGACAGGACAGACGGTCTTCCCATTTCATAGACCTAAAGCAGTTTAGGCCCTGACCTACCAAGGTTACACACTCAGACCCAATATCCTGGTTCACTTCCTGTCTTCATACAAACCATTTTTTCTAATTAATTTTCATGTAAATTACATTATTTTTTCTGAAAAAAATATGCTTGGGCATTTTCAGAGTTCATACCTTTCAATTCTGTCTACTTGAAGTGGAACATTTTTTTCAAACTCATGCAAAAAGTGAAATATAGAAGTGATAAAAAATAAAACTTGGATCAAAATTATATACTTTTTATATCTTAAGCATCTTAGATCACAGAAGACGTATTTTGCTAAAGAATAGTATCATTAACTTCTGTGGACTATCATGGTATAATCACTTGAAAAATCGTGAGTTTTGGCTTTATTTCTATTTCAGTTGAAAAATTATTATAAGGCTTCTACAGGCCAATCGTTATACTCTTTACTAGAAAGATGGGCATGCATGCCCCTGACCTTATAGAAGCTTATGGTCCAGTAAGAGCAGATGAATCATATAATACCTAAAGAATAGGGTACCTTTTAAAATTACCAGTGCTTTTATAACATCATTGTCACCTATGATCACTTTAAAGATACCATTTTTTAAATAAAATTGTATATGTATAAAATTATACCATAGGTTCTTTATTAAACCTCCCTTTATATAAAGTAACTTACAATAACTAAGACATAAAATAAATTAGGAAAAATGCTTCCCCAAATTTCCCTGTGTTACCTTACCAATCCAACCCTCATCACATTAGATAATTACAACTTGGGTAAAATGGGATCATCGTCGCTGTAGGGATTAATATTTAAATGCCTGAGAGCTCTGTCAAGGCTACACTCATCCTGATCACACACAGTAGTGAGCTGTACTTTTTATTTCACTTTTAATTAAAGTTGGCCCTTGTATCTTCAGGTTCCTTATCTGTGGATACAGAGGGCTGACTGGACTACACCCCTGTATGGAAGGCACTTGAGCATCCCCGGATTCTGGTATCTGCAGGGGGCGGGGGGGGGGGTCCTGGAACCAATCCCCCGTGGATACCAAAGAAGACTGTTATCCTGAGCGCCTAGCACTATAAACAGCTGAAAATAGTTTTGGGGTTCAAGATTTGGTGTTTGATTGTTAGCTGTCACATATGCATGCGACCCTGTGATGTAACAGAAACCACCAGAATCAGCAAGGGTATGAACCTTGAGTTGCTTTGTTAATGATGGCAGCCAATTTATGGCCGTAGACTCCGTGTTCAACCCTAGCTGCAGTGTGAGTGTTAGTCACGATACACCTGCCAACAAAACTGAAGGGAAGCTTTAAAGGTGTTAAAGATCATAAAAGGTCCACTTTAAATTTATTTCTTTCCATGTTAAATTATCTCAATATACGTTAACTCTACTAAGAATCCAGCCACCTAATTTTGTCTGAAAGATTTATACATGCTGACAGCCAGCATTCAAGTGGGTGGTGGGGGGGAAGCTGATGCACAGCTGTGCTAACTGAAACAAAATAGAACTCTAACCAGAATATTATTCTTAATCACAGTAGCGGGGTGAGTTTTAAATAGGAAGTATTTCACTTGTCTAAGCTTATTAAATAAGGAATAGCTTTATTATTACTTGTAAAAGGAAATGACTTATTTTTTTCTAGGTTCAATAAAGATCTTCAGATAAGCAACAATTTCATTTGCAGGTAAACCAAATTTTAAATCAACTAAGTTAGACCTTCAAGTAGGTTATAAATCTGCTAGAAAAATTCTAAAATGGTTTTAAAATTTATTATGCCCTCTATTTACATCTAAAGCATCCATATAAAATGACCTAATTCTATGCAAGCTCTAATGTTGGGGTTAGCTTAAAAAATAACAAACCTGTAGGTTAAAGTCTAAATTAGACCAACATACTATATCTGTAGAGAGATATTAAAACTTAAAGCAGTAAAAAAAAATTAATACAATTTAGATATAAAAGAATAAGGCTGAAGAATACTATGTGTTTTGTAGGGAAGAGACACATTACATACTTCAGGGGATCACGTCCTCACATTGGTGTGTACTCATCAGGAATGAAAGAAGGACTTAAAGAATGGTGTAGGGGGCCTCCCTGGTGGCGCAGTGGTTGAGAGTCCGCCTGCCGATGCAGGGGACACGGGTTCGTGCCCCGGTCCGGTAAGATCCCACGTGCCGCGGAGCGGCTGGGCCCATGAGCCACGGGCGCTGACCCTGTGCGCCCGGAGCCTGTGCTCCGCAACGGGAGAGGCCGCCAACAGTGAGAGGCCCGCGTACCGCAAAAAAAAAACAAAAAACAAAACTCATTGGGACTTCCCTGGTGGTGCAGTGGTTAAGAATCTGCCTGCCAATGCAGGGGACATGGGTTTGGGCCCTGGTCCAGGAAGATCCCACATGCCATGGAGTAACTAAACCCATGCACCACTAAGCCTGTGCTCTAGAGCCCGCGAGCCACAGCTACTGAGCCCGTGCACCACAACTACTGACACCCACATGCTTAGAGCCCGTGCTCCACAAGAGAAGCCCCAGCAATGAGAAGCCCATGCACCGCAACACAGATTAGCCCACACTCGCCACAACTAGAGAAAGCCCGCACGCAGCAACCAAGACCCAACGCAGCCAAAAAAATAAATGAATAAATTCCAAAAAAAAGAAAATCTCATTGAGAAATTAGGTTAATGAATATAAACCTCTTAACCACACTTCCGTACATTCCATTTGGTTATTTTAAGTATGTGGTTACTTGAGAGAATGACACTCAAATAATTACCTAGTGGCACGGCCCATGCAATGACCAGTCAGAGAAGAAACTGACCAGGTCCTTCTATTTCTGCAGATGCTGAAGATGGGCCATGACAGACAACAGTAAGCATCATCACTATTTATTTTATTGAGTGGCTACTGAGAGTTCAATGCTCTTCGTACAGTATTTAGCGTAACAGCCCTCCTAGGTATGTAAATTATCTCCACTTTAGAGAGAACTGAAGTTACATTCAGAGAAATTTCCATGAATTTCCCAAAGTAACTAGTAAGTGATACAAACCACTTCTGGACCAGGCCTATAAAAACCTCCCAGGTGATACTCTACCCCCTCCCTCCTTTCAGCCGGCTAGATTCTACCTCCAGGTTTACCTTGGCAGCTCTACATAGAACATGTAGTAACGAACACAGAAATGGAGTTATAGCTGTAGGTTTGCTGCAAAACGTGAACTCGAATCCACAGTTATCAACGTGAAGATGAACGCACAGGTATCGGGGGCTATGTTCCTTGTTTCAGAAGTAAACTCAGCTGATCATGAATGCCTTTAAATTCTGTTAGCGGATAAAACCCAAATAGACTATAAAAAGTATCTGTGCTGTTAAGTAAACACAGTGGCTCGTTACTATTTCCTTAATTACTTTCCATCCTGAAGAAACCAATTCTATGGTTCAAATTCAACAGCAAATTCTCTGTGCCAAATTAAATATCACACATTACCATAAACTAAATGAGAGACTGGCATTCTTTTCTACTCATAGCAAGATGGAAGATGCAGACTTAATCTGCTCTTCATGGAAATTCATTAATAAAGACGAATTGTTAGTAGCCTCAAACTTTGAAAGAAAAATCTCAGTATCGACTAGTTTCTATGCCTGATAGAAGACAGTCTCACTTTTAAACAAAACAGTTCCCTTATTACCACATATACTGATTTCTGAGGGGTCCTCTACTAAGAAAAAAATGTAGTGTACAAATGTGTCCACGTCAGTTCCCCCCTAATTAGACAGAAAGCATGAGGACAATATACAGAGGAGAGAATTATCAAAAGGAAAGTTTGGGGGTGCTCCTGGGGACTTCCACCAGTTTTGAAGCTCAAATAGGCTGTGTCCTGTCTCTTTCAGAAGAATGGACTGCCCCCCCTATTTAAGTTGCTTCTTGGATGCAAAACATGGTTGCAATCCTTGACTTTGCCTCTATTTTACACACTGAAGTTAAAGGAAATCAGTCTCTGGGACCTAGACTGAAGTGGAGATCCACCAGTGAGTCTTAGCAACGTCTGTTACCCTTGACATTTTCCCAGTTTCCACGTGTATAGTCCTTTCTCAGTCTCTGAAGCACCTTCTCATGTATTATCTCATTTGGTCCGAAACCTGATTAATTGGTAGGACAGGTGTGAAGTTACAGAGAGAAGTGTCAGGACATTTGATGACATTTTACGGTCATACAGCTGTTAAGATGGAATATAAATCACATAATTCAGGTTCAATCCTCTTCTACCAGCACTCGGCATTTGTGGGATACTGAATGGGAGATTTCACAGGTATTTCTACACACTCTTCCCTGTAAGAGAATGATGATCTCCACTCATTACATTAGGAGTCACTGCGTCCCCTGTAGGTGGAGAAAAGCACATCTGCCCCATTAACTTTGCACAGTGGAACGCGAATGACCTCGATTTATCCAAGTCTGAGCAGAAACTGGGAGACACTTTGTTCCTGCCAGATTTCTCTTTCTTTGCCTCGAGACTGGCACCTCCCACGTAAAAATGGCATGTACCAGGTCAGGGCGGCTCTTTCACCCGGGTTCCGGATGAGAGGCTTTCTGGAGCAGAACAGTCTGGAAAGTGGCCCCTGCCTATACATGATGTGAGCAAGGAAAAGCTGACACCACAGTTGGAAGGGCAGAGCCTCGTCAGAGTGAACGAAGGTTCTTGTCTCCACCTTCAGAATGACAGCTGCTGGCAGGCAACCCCAAAGAAGCATGAATACAGAAACAGATCAGGCATATGGCTCAGCTGCGTTACCAACTGCACTGCGGTAAGAGCCTCAGGAAAATCCTCATGTTCTCCCAGTTCAGGAAGATGAGCTGCCTCGATGTGGAAATGACCTTCCTTACTGCATGGCTTGAGGCATGGCATTTCTACCCCACCTCACTAGAAACTAACGACGTTAGGTATTGTTTCATGGGATGAGTATTCTTATTAGAGAAAAAGAAAGGGGTGCTGTACAGGTGAGGCTCTCAAGATGTCTCACACCAGAACACACAACATGTAAAGAGGTAGACATATCTACTGCCAGTAGGAATTAACTCAATCTGTAGGTTTCAGATATTAACCACGGAAACGTGTGGTTGGGATGTTTACAAGGAGTAGAGCTGAGACCTTAATAAATAGAACCAGACATGTCTGGAATATTATGAACCACTTAGGCATGCATATAATAAAACTGTAAACATTAAGGGATGTATTTGTTATTGCAATTAGGGAGACAAGATGGAGGAAAGTTCACAAGGAAAGGAACCGGTGTGAAATTAAAAGAAGTTGGGAAGACCCACGTTCTTTTCATGCTATAGCAAGCGGCAAATATGTCATGACTTGAAATCTTTTAATTGTCTTAACATCTTTCTTGTTGTTATAACCCACAAGGAAGCCACAAGCTGCTACAGAAAAATCTATAATAAGCATTTTCTAAATGATTCTCTATAATCACCATTTTGGTATAAAGGCAAGTTAATTTTATCCTGTACTGATGGAAAACAAGAAGGATCATCTTTCAGTCTTACTGCTATGAGAATTACATTGATGGAAGGAAGTGCAAAGCCATGATATTCAAACTGTTTGAATATCATCTAAATTACTTTTGAATAATTAAATATTACTGATTCTGCAATTGTAATTCTAGAGTATCAACTAAAATATGATTCTAAGTCTAAGTTACTAATAAAAGAATGACAATTTATACATGACGGGACCAGTCTGAGCTCAAATTTTGTTTTATGGAGACATTGCTACATTTATGAATTAAAGCAAGCAACAATCCGAATTGCATTTATGAGTTCAAGTAAGTATCAATTCTAATCACATGCTTAAAGATATTGACTTACACACTTGAGCAATAGAGGAAAATTCTCTATTGAACCAGTCTACCATGAAGTTTTCATTTTCCTTTTTTATATTTACGAAATTTTTTTATATTCAATTCTACTTTGTTTTTTAAATTTCAATCTATCAACTTTTAAAAAATGTTTATCAAAACCTTATGCACAAAGGCAAATTTCCATTTGAAATATATGTTAACAAGTTTGATCCCTAGAAATATTGCTTAAATGGTGAAAAGTATTAGTCCATATTTATAAGAAACTCAGCAGATAAAAGAAAAAAAAGAACTGTTAAGTGACCCCACAATCCCTTTTAGTTTTGCAAAATATTAAGTGCAAAATGTGAAAAAAATGAAAATCATCTCAGTCAAAATTACCTCAAAATGATGTGAGTTGTCTATCATATCAAATATGACTTTTAGTTTCTAAATGCTGGGCAGCATGCTAATCAAGAAGATTCTTCTACAAAAAGAAGATTAAAGATGATTTTGGTTACCCCTGATGGAATGAAACAAAACAACTGCCAATGTTTGAAAGAGCAACCGGTATTTTAAATACCTTGTGCAAGAGTGATTTTTAATTATCAAGTACTACTTTTGAGAATTTTGAATGTGATTGAATTCCTTAAATGAATACTCACTGATATAGACTTATATATGTGTTTCTAAATAATTTACAAAGCTGGCATATTTTATAATTTACTTAATACATACTTTTTTAGAAACTGGAAGGGTATGTATCAATTTATTGACACTTTGGGTCATAGAAATGGAAATGATTTTTATTTTCTTTATATTTATATTCCAAATTTTACTTTACAGTTGTAAATAGATTTCAAAGTCCTCATATAATCAGCAATGTAAACAGCTCCCCTTGTCCTTAAGCCTTTTTAAAAAAATTTTATTGAAATACAGATGACTTACAATGTTGTGTTAATTTCTGCTATACGGCAAAGTGATTCAGTTATACATAGTATATTACTTTTCATATTCTTTTCCCTTATGGTTTATCACAGGATAGTGAATATAGTTCCCTGTGCTATACAGTAGGAACGTGTTGTTTATCCATTCTATATATAATAGTTTGCATCTGCTAATCCCAAACTCCTAATCCATCCCTCCCCCACCCTCCTCCCCCTTGGCAACTACAAGTCTGTTCTCTATGTCTCTGAGTCTGTTTCTGTTTTGTAGATATGTTCATTTGTGTTGTATTTTAGATTCCACATATAAGTGATAACATATGGTATTTGTCTTTCTCTTTCTGACTTACTTCATTTAGTATGATAATCTCTAAGCCATGGTTTTAATTGACTAATATCTTTGTCACAAATGTACACAAAGTCCAATGGATGCAAAACTTTGATGTGTATATGACAAAGCAGGAAACTGCATTAGGTATTCTTATATGTATAAGATATTATTTGTCAATACTAAGACTAAGGCCTCCAGGAAGAAAGAATAATCAACAAGTTCACATGCGTCTGTTTGTGCTGGTTCAGTTCTTATGGTGACTTGCTTCTGCCTTATGATCATAACAGCTATCAATAACGTCTTTAAATCTTCCATTTCTCAACAGAAAACCTAGCTGAAATCCGCAACAGGGAATCATTTAGAAAATGCTTATTTGTTTAAAAATGAAACTTAAGGAACATGTCTCAGAATGAAAGCAACAAAACCAACCTGTTCATCATTGTTCCAAATGATGACTGATCTGGTAATGCTAATGACACATGGGTTTAAATTTAAAATTTATACACAAAACATTATTTGTGGGTAGCTTTGTAAAACTGTAATACAAATATGCTTCTTGCTCAATATTTAGTTATATCTCTTTTCCAGCCAAGGATCTCTTAAGAATGGAATTTTTTTAATTTTTAAAATTTTGTTTTTAAATTGTCATTTTATATTGGAGTATAGTTGATTTACATTGTTGTGTTAGTTTCAGGTGTGCAGCAGTGATTCAGTTATACATATACATATATTTATTCTTCTTCAGATTCTTTTCCCATATAGGTTATTACAGAGTATTGAGTGGAGTTCCCTGTGCTATACAGTAGGTCCTTGTTGATTATCTTATATATGATAGTGTGTATATGTTAATCTCAAACTCCTAATTTATCCCCCCCAACACCTTTTCCCTTCTTGACAGCAAAAGGTAATCATTCAAGATTATTGTCACCACTGATAGCTCTCAGCTCACGGTTATGAATGCACGCGTCAGGATCTTTGCCAGACATGTGACATGTCCTTGAGGATCTGTGCCAGAAATGAGGAAGGCTCCCCTGCCATGCTGTCCAGAACATTTAAGCAATGACCCTCATCATGCTTAGTGGCTGGCCACCAAAAGTCCTGTCTAACTCCTGCTAAGCTAACGTGGACCTTAACAATTGCTTATACAGATACACATAGCTTTTAAAAGACTGAAATGAGTATCATACCATTGAGATCACAAATCACACAGAAAAGGCAAGAACGCTTGTAAATGTGCTTTGAATTTAAGACAACCACCGTAGACATATTAATTTTGCAAACAGGGCAATGATCCCAGAACATAAAGTCCAACAGAGCTTAATTTCAAAAAAAAAAAAATTTTTTTTTTAAACAATGTTAGCTCTCTTTAACCAATGAACCCACAACGAATTCTGTGACCAACGCAGGGATCTTGTGGTCAGCTCTGTTCTATGCCCTTAACAAATACCAGAAAAAGTGGATCAAGGTGAGTGCGCAAATCTCTGACATCTGCTCTCAGCCTTGAGTATCAGCAGCTACAATCTGTTCCGTGTGGCAGCCTGTGTTTTGCGCGACTAAGTCAGTCTCGTCGCAAAGAAAAATCTGTGACCAAGAGGAGGTAGTCTACACTAGGTCAGGCACTCATGCGAGAGAAGTTCAGAACGGGTATGGATGGCTTTGTCATTCACGTGTTTGTACCCAAACCAAACACTCATCCCTGAAAGCCCAGTAGAGGTCGAGTCCTATAAACCCAATCATGTAGGTCAGGAATTGGAGGACCACTCTGAATACAGAACGCACCTGTGCGGGCCCCCAGAATGACCCTGACTGTGAGCATTCATCTTAACCTTATTCCCTACCATGAATTTACCTAATCGATCAGGAAGGCTGAAGAGTTAAATTAGGACTGAACAGCAAGCAGCAGGGAAAAAAATCACAATCACAGACAGGATAATCATCCCTCACTAGAGGAGCTGGGAGGCAAAATGACAAATAGCAACGTCAAACCACGCAATGTTCTACCGCTACATTTGGCTTTTTTTTCTTATAATTTTTAATAGTTATTTCTACTGTTTTCTCTAGAACTCATAAAACATAATGGTTCCCTCATCTCAGTGGTCTGTGATTTCTGAATTTGGGAACCAAGTCATGCCGCTGTTTCAAGCACACACCATCCCTCAGACATTGGCAGGTGAAATCTGATGGTGGGGAAGCTCTCGTGTTTTAATTGCTGCGTCAGTACGGCCAGATGAGGCTGGAGCAGCGATGCTGGGAAGAGTCACAAGATCGAAGCCGAGAGAAGGAAATATGCTTTTGGCTAGAGCGTGGCCGAGCTGGACAGGGACAAAGCCAGTGGACAGACCACAGCCTCATGAAATATAGAGTCCAGACATCCAGCTGGTAGGGATGGTAGGGGAGGTTTCTATTTCGGAAGCACTCGAGGTAAGAGGGCAGGTGGGGCCCCATCTCGCAATCACAACCGCGCTCGCTAAAATGACTTCCAGGAATAACGCACAACAGCATGGAGTTTCTAAGTGGCGGGACACAGGGCTCATCATTTGGCACTCCACTCAGCTCAGCAGGCTTTGCACGTCTGCGAGTTAGGAGGAGAAAATATGCTTCATTTAGGAATACAAGTGAGGCTCAGACGAGGGACTGTGTCTTAAATAGGGTCTGTTCGAACATGATTTCTTATGAAGTGGGAAGGAAACAGGGATAGAAGAGAGATGGCCTCCTTTCTGTGCCAGAGGTTTGGCCCTGGCTTGTTCCTGGCCCCCTGAGCTCACAGTGGTGACCTGGGCTGTGCTCTCTGCAGTGATGACAACCTCATCCAATGCCAAGTCCCTTGCACTCCCGGTTCTGTGTGTGGCTGGATACAGGGCCAGAGGAAGGTGGCCAATGGCAGCAGGGTTGTCAGCTGCTGAAGATACAGCACAGGCCTCCCAAGGACCAGGTAGGACTGCAGAGTCACCTGAAATTAGCAAAATGAGGCAAATATGGGCTGAGAATGGCAATGAACCATGACAAGCTCTGTTTGCCTGGAAACTTTTGTATGTGATCATTTATTACTGGTCCATCCTCCGGTTGGATCTACTGGAGTAAAATTGAAAATAGTCATAAAGGAAACAGCATCTCCGAAAAGAGAAATCTGCAAATAATGATGCTTCAATTACAAATGAACTAAAAAACTATATATATCTTTCAAATCCTTAACTTTCACCCTATTATGTGAGCATTGCCTCATTTCACTGTAGGTAAGTAGACCTTCTTATACATAAAATGCATACTTTTGGGCTTCCCTGGTGGTGCAGTGGTTGAGAGTCTGCCAATGCAGGGGACGCGGGTTCGTACCCCGGTCCAGGAAGATCCCACATGCCGCGGTGTGGCTGGGCCCGTGAGCCATGGCCGCTGAGCCTGCACGTCCGGAGCCTGTGCTCCACAACGGGAGAGGCCACTGCAGCGAGAGGCCCGCGTACCGCAAGAAAAAAAAAAAAAAAAAGCATACTTTTTTGAAACTTACTAAGATACAAGTTAAATTACTGTGATCTAGCACCACATTTAAAGCAACTCAATGTTCGTGTCTAAAAAGTAGATTATTTACCCTTCAACTTTATTATTTCCATTCATTCATACATTTATTCATTCACTCAACCAATACTGGTGGAGTACTTTGAGTTCCAAGCAATTTAACACCTAGGAGTTCACTGACTAGAGAAAACAGGATCCTTGCATTGAAGCTTAAATTCTATTGCTGGAGGGGAAGAGGGGGTGGGGAGGTAGATAACAAGCCAATGAGTCAATATAAAATAATTCTGTTAGTGATAAGTAAAAAAAAAAGAGAAGAAAATATATTTGAGAAAACATCAGTGAGCTAGGGGTTAGGAGTGCAGGGATGCAGGCTGCTCCTGTTTTGTAGCGTGGTCGGGGAAGGCATCGCTGATAAGGTGCCAGGTGACCAGAAGTGGGATGAAAGTCAAGGAGAGGTGCCTGTCCTTGCTGGAGAAGGATGGTCCAGGTGATGGCTCCGAGGAGCGTGCTTGGCGTATTCAAAAGGAACAGCCGGGGGCCAATGTAGCTGGAATGAAAGACAGGAGGCAGATGGCAGGATAGGAGAACAGACCCTGGAATATTTCACAGGGCAAGGTGATGAGTTGGGCTTTTATTCCAAAGGACATGGAGAGCCACAGAAGGGTTTTGAGCAGAGGAGTTCAACGATCTGGTTTCAACAGGCAAACAGCCTTGCTGGCCACCAAAGCGAGGCTGCTGCTGTGACTCGGTGAAGCCACGGTGTTGGCTTCAATGTGTGGTAATAGAGGTCCTGAGAGGAGAGTGTTTTCTAAACCTGCTGTGAAGGGTGTCTCAGCCTGTCCCAGCTGCTGCAACAGAACGCCACAGACTGGGTGGCTTACCAACAACAGAAATGTGTTTCTCATAGTTCTGGAGGCTGAAGTCTGAGATCAGGGTGCCTGCCTGGTTGGGTGACGGCTGGTTTATAGACTATCAACTTCTAGCTCTGTCCTCACATGCTGGAAGGGACTGGGGAGCTCTCTGGGGTCTCCTTTAATAAGGGCACAAATCCAGTTAATGAGGGCCTGTTCATGAGGGCCCCATCCTTATGACCTAAACACCTCCTAAAGGACCCACCTCCTAATACCACCATTTCTGGGGGCTAGGGGATGGGAGAAACACATTCAGGCCATAGCAAAGGTAGAGCCAATGTGATTGGCTGTTGGATTGAACATAGGATCGGAGAGAGTCAAGAAAATGACTTATTATTCAGGGTGATCAAGTGTTGAATTTCCATAATTCGCACCAGCACTGTAATTAAAGACTACTCTTCAGCATCAAGGTAAGGAACTCTAGTATGAATCTATATTGTTAACAGTTAATTATCTTGAACAATCTTCACAATAAATTTTTAATTATTATTTATAAAACAAAGTCCTCAAGTCTTCCTTGTGGAGTGACGGAAAGTACCCTTCAGGCATTTACAAAGTTAAATATGCTACAACGTGTTTTCCATCATGAGTTAATGTATTTCCTTAACAAGTCTGCTTTCAGGAGGTTGGGAAATACCTAGTTTAATGTGTGATGCCCTTGAAAACAGGGCAATGATCCATGGGCTGAAGAAGTTATATCCTACAGGATTGGGAACTAGATCACATTCACCTGTTTATTTTAATTTACCATTCAAAAATGTATTCCCGTTAAATACTCTGAATCTTATTTGACTGAATTCTGAAAAATACTGCCATTCTTTACCTTGTGGAGGTGTTAAAAGGAAGGGGCCACACTTGAATGACAAAGAGCATGAAATCAGAGCTGGGTTCAAATATGGCATCTCCCGCTTCAAATTTGTGTGCTTTTATTATTATGATTATTTTGTGTGGTACACGGGCCTCTCACTGCTGTGGCCCCTCCCGCTGCGGAGCACAGGCTCTGGATGCGCAGGCTCAGAGGCCATGGCTCACGGGCCCAGCCGCTCCGCGGCATGTGGGATCTTCCCGGACCGGGGTACGAACCCGTGTTCCCTGCGTCGGCAGGTGGACTCTCAACCACTGCGCCACCAGGGAAGCCCCAAATTTGTGTGCTTTTGTTTCCCTATTGTTGAGATGTTAACTCTGGTGATCCCAAAGGTCCTTCCTAGCTCTCATATTTTATATTGATTAATATGTTAATTCAATGATTTAGAAAATAGATATTAACTGTTTTCTATATTTTGCTAAATGCTATGTATATAAAAATGAGTAGGATAATCAGCTGCTGACATCATGGAGTGTGATCTTATTGTCAAAACAACGTATGTGGGCCTTCCCTGGTGGCGCAGTGGTTGAGAGTCCGCCTGCTGACGCAGGGGACGCGGGTTCGTGCCTCGGTCCGGGAAGATCCCACGTGCCGCGGGGCGGCTGGGCCCGTGAGCCATGGCCGCTGAGCCTGCGCGTCCGGAGCCTGTGCTCCGCAACGGGAGAGGCCACAACAGTGAGAGGCCCGCGTACCACAAAAAAAAACAAAAAAAACATATGTGTAAAATTCTATCCTTAATAGGCCAGTAACTTCCAAAGACTGTATGTTGTTCATCTTATAAGAGAGGTTGCCAATGTCAGAACAACTAAACATTTTAAAAAGTTAAGGGGTTTGGATGAAGTACTACAACAGAGAATGAACAAACTAAGATCAGTATGGGAACACATACAACTGAGCATAAATCAAGGCCCTGGGATTTCTGTGGCAAAAATGGCAGGGTGATGGGATGGGGGGCATTCATCAGCTGAAATAAGAGGAACCAGCCCATTTAAAAGGAAATTACTATGTGTGTAATGGCATCACTTTGCTGTATACTGGAAACTAACACAACGTTGTAACTCAACTATGTTTCAATTAAAAAAGGAAATTAGTATTTACATGAAGAACATTCAATACCTTCAATAGGTTTGCAAAAGCTAATAGGAATGACTATTGCTTTAAGGCACATTCCGCAAAAGAAGATGACGAATTGTAATTTCTTCTAAATTCTTTACCATAAAGACACTCATTTCCTTCCCCATTGTTCTCTTCAGGAAAAGTGCATCATTTAAATTCCAATAGGTTACCAATATCTTTTGCTTTTTTCTTTCTACTTTCTACTACCCCGTTTGAAATTAGGATATAAAGGAAGACTTGAGAATCTCAGAAAGAAGTATTAACAGCTAAATTCTTTAGAGATCAACCGAAACTCACTCCTGAATCCATGAAATTGGGCAACGTCCTTCTAGTACTAGATCTTAAAAAGCAGATGGAGTTTTAAGCATGTTACATGCATTAGAATTATTTAACCTTCCTAATAGCCCTATGTATAGAAAGATTCAAATATATGTTCATTTTACAGATGAGGATGTAATGCCGAGAGGTTAGGTGTCTCCTCCAGGGACAGAAGTTAATAAGGAGTCAGAGGGCTTCCCTGGTGGCGCAGTGGTTGAGAGTCCGCCTGCTGACGCAGGGGACACGGGTTCGTGCCCCGATCCGGGAAGATCCCACATGCCGCGGAGCGGCTGGGCCCGTGAGCCATGGCCTCTGAGCCTGCGCGTCCGGAGCCTGTGCTCCGCAACGGGAGGGGCCACAACAGTGAGAGGCCCGCGTATCGCAAAAAAAAAAAAAAAAAGGAGTCAATTCAGAACCAAAGACAATGTGACCTGCTCTGCAATACAGGTTCAAGTTCTACGTGTGTGCACACACATATATAACCCCATAAACATAACTTATCTCCTGTTTTGTCACTCATCTCTTCCTTCTGTTTTGGTAAATACAGAAGATAACTGAACTTCATGTCAAGGAATCTAGAAGCACCCAATTAGAGACAGACCATTTGATTCAACCAATGAATTAGTTTCGTATTCATTCAAAAATGAATGTCTACGGTTATAACAGCTTTTAAAATGGCTCTCTTGCCTAAACTGCCAATTATACAGGTTGCTTCATCTAATAACCCTCCTCACGTTGCTTCTGAGAAGAATCTGGGTTGGCATGCACACATACTAGTATAGCAACGGCATGCATGACAAAACCTCACAGAATTTTGTTTTTTTAAATTATTTGAATGGTATTTAATTGTCCGTGAAGAGTGATAAGAATAAAACCCAATGACAGAAATCACACTTAATGAAATTTTGCTTTTGAAACTAACAACTGCGTGCTTCCCTTGGAGAACAGCAGTAATTTCTCCCTTGAAAAGTAACTGGCTTTTGTTTTTATGGTATAATTACAATAACTTCAGATAAGTAAAAGGATGTCATAGAGACATGCCCCAGAGATAATTACTCTTAATATTTGGTTGCATATCCTTCTAGATGTCTATCCATAGGTTATGTGTCTACAGGCGTATAGGCATGTAAGTTTTAAATATAAAGGAATTTTTACTGTAGGTACTGTTTGCTAATGTGTCTTTCACTTAAGGTGTTGTGAAAATCTTTTCACATCAATAAGACCTTTCTTGTTCTCATAGACAGAACAGCATCCCACCTGTAGTACTCCACTGATGCCTCCCAGTAAACACCTGGTTTGTTCACAATTATTAAACGTTTTAAACACCACTGCAGAAAGCATCCTTGAACATACATCTTTCCTCAATTGTTTATGTTTTTAAATAGCCTAGATTTGAAACTTGTGGATGAAACTAATCAAACTTATTAAGACTCTTCATACATATTGCCAAGTTGCCTTCCCCCAAATATTTACACTTCCCCCCCACCCCAAAGGACGCTAATCACTCTCCCTGTAATCCTGATAAATAAGTCATTTTAAGAGAAAAAGGGTTCTTGTATTAATTTAAGATGCATTACCATCATGACTAAAAACGTTACCTTTTCACATTCTTCGTAATTTTATTCCCTCGCTTATGAGTTCTCTTCAAAAAGCAGCAAAATTACTCAATACTTCCCTTCTGCTTTGTACAAATATTCTAATCTAATCCCAGTTTAAAAATGGTCATTCCTCACCAGGCATCAAAGAGCCTAATATATTTAATTTGCAGCTTAAATGTCAACTGGAAGTCAGTAATCCATTTAAATTCTTAATAAATCACTTGTGAATGTCGTCCTGATTTTGGCAAAATTTGCCTTTCTTCTTCTATGTGCTCAGTTCAGAAATAGAAAATTTTTAATAATTTAATCTGAAATGGGAAGAAGGTCATGTTTTCCTGCTTCTCCATCAGAGGCCCAGGAGGAAGAGGGCTGCAGAGAAAGCCGTCTGCCCTTCGCACAAGGGTGCTGCCCACCGTGGGACCAGAGAGGGACAGTGAACTTGAACGTGGCAAAGTCTGTAAGGTGGAGGTAGGCACACTGACTTAATCATTTTTATTTTTTGTATCACTATAATTACAGCACAGCTTTCTCTGCATCGAAGAGGTAGAGGAATTGCTGAATGAATGACTATGTGAAGCTGGGCCAGCGACTCCCACCCGAACAGTGAGGACCGAGGAGGCTCACTGGGGGGAGGGGGCACACCCACATCCACTGGTTCCACCTGGCAGCTGACCCAAGCCCACATCACGCATCCTGTCCACAGGATGTCAAGGCCGGTGTGTGTGTGTGTGTGTGTGTGTGTGTGTGTGCGCACACAAGTGTATTCAACAAACAGCAACATGGGTCCTATAGCCTGAAGGTCTGTGTCCCTCCAAAATTCATAAGTTGGAAACCTGCCCCCCAAAAGTGATAGTGTTAGGAGGAGGGGCCTTTTGGGGATGATGAGGTCATAAGCGTGGAGCCCCCATGAATGGGATTAGCACCCTGATAAAGGAGACCCCAGAGAGCTCCCTCACCCCTTCTATGGGAGAACACAGTGAGAAGACACCATCTATGAACCAGAAAGCAGGTCCTTACCAGATACCAACCCTGCCAGTGCATGGACCTTGGGTTTCCAGCCTCCGGAACTGTGAGAACTCATGTCTGTTGTTTACAATCCACCCAGTTGGTCCTCTTTAGTTACGGCCACCCTGGTGGGCTCTGACAAAGAGTAGTTGGCTCTCCTTGTATTTGATGCAATTTAAGACACTAAACAATAGCATAAATCTGACTAACCCAAGGCACACAAGAATATGTAGTTATGGTTTCCTGAAGTGACAGGAGGATGCTTTATGTATTAATTAGGTGAAGCACTGATGACGTGACAGTGATCAAGACCTAATGGCAAAAATGCTCCAATAACACGGAATAGATTCCCCTCAGAATTCCAGTTTAGTCATCTTTGTGTGGCTGAACAAGTTATGTATTGGGTGGGTTCTTTGTTACTATTCCAGGCCCGCATTATAGCTGAATCCTCTCTCACACACACGGTTCTAAAGGAAACTTATTGCCCTTCACAAAGGGAGTAAGAACCACCCCATTTCGGGAACTACAGGTAATATTTTGTAATAACCTATATGGGAAAAGAATGTGAGTATGTATGTATGTGCGTATAACTGAATCACTCTGCTGTACACCTGAAACTAACACAAGATTGTAAATCAACTATACTTCAAGTTTAAAATATATATATATATATAAATCTGAAAAAGAACTACTCCATTTCATTTAAGTAATGCCCAATCAGCGAAAAGAAAAGGAATTTGTGGCATATATAGAAATAATTGTTTGTAATTCATGACAAAGTGATTGCAACAGGCTTGTAACCGGTGTTTCATGAGCATTCACTGCCGTGGACAAGACCCCACGGCAGGCAAGGTCAAAGAGTTATCCCATTTCACCTCCAGATCCTGACACACAGGAAACCTACAGAGAAGGCGGGGCTTGGTTGAGGTCACCCTGCTAACAAATTAGACAGTGGACCTGGGTCTCCTGCCAGGCCTGGACATGCAACACCAAGTCCTACCTATACTACAGAATATTTCTCTAGAGGAGGAAACTGCAAACCAGAGGCATCAACTCGCATGCTGCCTAAAGTCAGATGGTGGCTAAGCAGGTACTTGGATTTTTCCCCCACTCTCTCTTTGCTAAGTGATTTGAGCCAGGTTTACTTGATGACCCTTAATGAATTACACGCAACAAGGAGTCCATTTCCTGTCAAATGGCAAGGGTGACTCATTCACAAGTGAAAGAATTAGAAGTCTAAGTATTCATTTGGGTCCTTAACTGATATATTTTCTCTTTCCCAGCATCAGGATCACAAAGAGACTGGGATTTATATGGGAAATGTTACAATGGTGGTGTTATTTTTGAAGGCAGAAGGCCTGCCTACTGCCATAAAAACGCCTTTCATCAATCTACTTCTGGGCCTGTGATTTCGCGTTAGAAAGTATCCCTTTTAGACAACAGATTTTAATGACCAGGAGTACTTGTGAAAAACAAGGAGGAAAAATATCCTAAAAATATTGCATGCAGAGTTACTATAAATAATAAATTGGGCACAGAGTTGACAGTTTACTTACAAACCAACGTGAGAATTATTAGCTGCAATGAGGGCAACAAGGACATGCGTTCTGACAAGAAAATCAGCTTCACAATAAAATACATTGTTTGGAAAGAAAAAGGGCATTGGGGATCAGCAGAGGGCACAGGATATTCAGAATATGGCCTAGGACCAATTTGGTTTCTTCACATTTGAGTTGGAGGAACAAAAGGGCTGCATGCAAAAGTGAAAGCCCAGTAGAAAATCCTTTCTTGGAGGTACTATCCCCACTGTTATCACTGTAGTTCATATAGAGAGAGGGGGAGGTGGGCAGAAAAGAGCCCAGACACCAAAGAGGAAAACCCAGGCTTCAAGTCAGCCCCTACTCACTTGCTTTCTATCTATGCCCAAGAAAATTCTTTCATCTCTAAACTGATTTCCTTATTTTTAAGACTGAGATACTAATGAGGATTTAGTAAAACATCACAATTGTCTAGAAAATAGAAACCACCAGCTGAAAGTTAGCTGAATATGATCACAGACACACGCACACAGACACACTTACATCCTGACTATGGAGACAGTATTTTCTTAAAATATTCAACTGAGCTGAAAAGATGAAAGTTTCTCACTCAAGAGGATATTTTAAAATACAATTATGTCTACAGCATTTAAAATGTATTAATTTTACTAAAAGAAAGCCAATATACACCTTTTATAAAAATAATTAGTCTTACATGGAAACTGAAAGCTATACAATCTTCTCTTTAAAAATTGTTCACCAATCTCAGATCGTTTTCTAAAATGTTACTAATTTTCTCTGATTTATCTGAAAAGCCGTCATGTTTGTAGCACAAGGTAATTTAACCTGAAAATTAGAATTGGTGGACTTTAATGACTTCACACTTGTTTTCAGGTAAGAAACATTTCCTATTTGTCTCAGATCCACAAGCCCATACAATCTATTAGTGCCTCCATAACACTATGACATAAAATAAATGGGGCACAGGGAAAAGGAAAAGCAATTACCTGTTTCAAATCTGTTATCACCTTTGAACTCTCAATGCAAAGAGATACAAAAGCGTGTGTATATACACAAGGGTCCACACAAAGCACACACATGCCTACACACACACAAGCGTGTACACATGGCACAGAACCTAGAGCAATTAACCTATCACTCAACAGTCTCTTCACATTGGATTTAAACAGCATTTCCCTCGAAGGTTGGAAGGCTCTCGAGTACATGTAACACACAGCACTATGGTTTTTTCCCGTCTTCATATGAAGAAGTTATGTCTAAAGCTAGACAGGTATTTTGAAATGGAAACCAGTTTCCTGACTTAGATCACAGAAACTGAATTGCTTAACTATTTCTAATTCTTCATTATAAAGTTATCAGACTATTAAGGGGATCCAGTCACTTATTCGATGCTCAACATATATTTGAGAGCTCACTTTGTCTTCACACTATGAGGATAGAGATCTAATACAAATCAGAAGTACTACACCTAAACGTCCTTAGTCAAGGAAGCGTTTTTAGGATTTGGAGGTGTTATTTCCTTACATCATCTCAAGCACCCAGACTAGCTTGTTAACTCCAGACAACTGTCTTTATCATAGTGCTAAGACGATATAAACAAAACTCCAGTTCGGTGCATAGCAGTTCAGTGCTGAATACATGATTGTTGTAATCCTGTTCAAGATTATCTGTATCAACCGTCCTCTCTCTGATCTATTGCTGTTTCCAAAGGACTCATTTTTAACTGTATCCAATAAATTCAGAGTCCCTAATAGTTTGTACGTTACCCTTTAGAAGCTTAGATTGAAAACCCAGCCTGAGACATTTTCAAATTGCAATATTAAAAAAAAAAAAGTATCACTATTTCAGTCAAGTAATTCCTAAAACAATCTTGGAATGAAGGAAACGTAAATCTACCCAACATTCTGGAGTGTTCCCAGACCACCTGTCTAAAGTCAAACTGCTTAGAAGCCAGGCTAGAAAGGGCTTCCTTTGTGGCTGGTAAAAATCAACTCAAAGTAAGCCACGTAACCAAAAAGTCTTGTTTTTGCGCTCAAGTTCCACATTCTACATCTAAGTATTTTGAGACTTGAAAAAGCAAGAGGAATGGCTGACCCATCCCTTAAGTCTGCCCTGAGCTTCCAAGTGAGTATTTTTCTTCAGGAAAAAAAAAAAAAAAAGAAGACGGGGCCCCATCTACCCCTTTCCTTCTGAACTTCATCACATGGAGGTGATTTGAAGAAGCAAATCACCACCCCCGATATTCAGTGCAGCCCAAGAACGCTGACTATTTAATTTCTATAAGAAAAATATTTAAGCTGGTTACAAACCACTTTTATGCTCTCCCTCTGTATTGATGATGCTAAACTACACTAAATAAAAGAATTTTCATTCCTCCATGTCAGCAAAATATCATTTGATAATGTTCAATAGACCATAGTTAAAGAAACAAAACCTAAAGTATAAGAAACAGGGTCTAGCAATTAATGAGTCTACAATAGACACCCCACCATCTGAGAGTTGGCTAATATTGAGTTAATCCTACTTTAGAAGTATCTTGATTCATCTGTTATTTATCATGTGGGAAGGATCATGACTACGTTTTTTTTTTTCCCCAGAATTCCAGCATAAGTGCATGTCTACCCTGCATTATTTTGAGAATCCAAAGGAAAAAGTTAGACAAGAAATTCATTTTTGTCTCTTGAGCTGCTGACAACTGTTCAACTTTTAATTAGTTTGATTTAATCTTATGTTGGATACTAATAATAGGCCTATTTAAAAGCCAATGGCAAATTTATTCAAAGCAGCTTAAAATTTTACCTGATATATTCCTTAACACTCCATAAATGATTTCTAATAGGTTTCTAAATTTTTATTAGGCTTGTTATTTTAGAAAGAGATTTATGACTAATTATGTGATTTTTAAAAATTTGAAACATGTTACAAACTTTTTATGGAAACGAAGACAAGCTGTATGTTTGTTATTGTCATCTGCTCTTTTGCCATTTTGATTTACCCCAGCTACTGTGCACACTTCTATGCAGATAGATAAATATATATAAAATCGTTAGGTGCTTTTAACTTCTTTCCTTTGATAAAGTATAGAAATTGATACAGGTTTTACCAAAAAATTCCAGATGGAAATGAAATAGAAACCAGAGAGGATTCCAATATTATTTAATAGAGCCAAAGATATGGCAACCCTGTCATTCTTCTGGGTTTCTAAATATGTAAGACTGATCTTTTTGATAAAGCAAGTATCTCTCCATGAACATGGCGTGTAAACACCTAGGTGAGTCACACGTCAATTAGACTCCACTACTAGGTTTCAAACTGGATACTGCTTCCAGGCAGCGCTGTGACACTCTCCCTCCCCATCTATGGCCCATTCCACGAACAACCCCCCTGAAAATGTAAAGTGTTAGCAATAAGGACCTGGGTGCACTGCTTGGTGATCCCTGTGTTGGAAATGCTCTTCTGCAGACCACCTTATGACTATCTTACAGCTCACAGGGCGACCCCTCAATCTGTCCTTCATCACCCCAGTCATTCTCTACCACTTTACCTCGATTAATTTCCTTCTCAGCAGGCATCATTGAAGAGTATGTTATTTGCTTGTACATTTTTAACTGTCTATTATTTTGTCTCCATGAGAGTCTTCCTCCTGTCTCTTCTGGTTTATCACGTCACCCCCCATACCCAGACCAATGTCTACGGGATTCCCACCACGGGATAACAAAATAATCAATATTTGTTAACTGAAAAAAATTAGTATTGATCTTCTAAAATATATAAAATTTGGTAGCTTATTTTCATAAGGTTTCTCTTGCTTAGTTCATCTTTGGACAATCCTTAGGGTCCTAGGATCACTTAGAATATGCACAGTGATGACAGATCACTACAGTATGAAGCTGGATTGGATTCTGCAGGAACCGCCAAGTTGCCAAGGGTCACATCAGCGGTTCCTGTGCCTGAAACAAAACAAATCTGGAGACCATTCACAGGGTCTACTCTAGGTGACTAACCAGTACCTTCCTCTGGAAGGATCCATCTTAAAGAACTCAAGCCCATATCTTATAAACACCCTTCCCTACTTAACCCTTTTGAGATACTACTAAGACTCATGAATACAGTGTCCTCCCCCAGAATCAGGAAATTCAGTGAATTCAGCCCTGCTTGTTGCACAGCTTGAAACTCAGGTGGTCTATAACTGAGCATCCTAAATGGAGAAAGATCTGAGAGGGCTGTAGCGGAAGAGGAAGAGTGGGCAAGACACATACGGTGCTCGGACAGAGCTGAAGCCTAATTTATATTCAGGTTGGGGAGCCGAGCAAAAGTCTCAGAATAGGGTTTTCTTCTTGTGTATTTATTTCTGAATCCTTCTGCTCTTCTACTTAGCTTCTCTTATATCCAACAGAAGCAGGTTTTGATGTGTTTGAGTTTCATAGCCAGAAGCATCGCCTTGAGGAGGGGTTAAATTATTATTTGTTGTGTCTGTTATTATTTTAGCTGAAGTAGTAGATCCAAAATGCAGTTTATGGACCATCTTATTGTTCTGAAGAGAACTGGGGAAGACCGTCGTCACTGCCTTTCCAGTATCACGGGGAAGCCCGAAACGTATTTCTGACTTCCATCCTCAGAGAAAATGCTACAGGATCTTCCACATTACCTTACAGTTAATCTATAGCATTTAAAATGCTAGTGCATGAGTACTGGAATAGACACAGTGAGCTAGAATAAATTCTGCAGGAAAGAAACTGCAGGAACAAATCCATTTTCTATTTCTAGCAGCAACAGCATTCGTTTCAGTAACACCAGAAGGAGATTAAAATAATGCACTTCCTGTTTCCAAAAGGATTTACCTCCCTGCTCAGGCATTTCTTCCCAACAGGGATGCCAAACAAATATCAAAGGATCAATAACCTTGTTGAATTTCACTAGTCTTCTGACTTGGATTTAATCCATATGAAAGAAAGTAATGATTTTCTTTTTTTTTGGGGGGGGGGGTTGTTCCAACACTTAATTATTGATAGCTTTTAATGCTGCTGAATATACTAAAACAATAGAATTAATGGTGCGTAGCATGTTCCAAATAAATTTCAATTTATCGCTCAGGGACTGGCAACATTTAACACCAAGAGTGATTTTCAGTTCTGAGTTATTTGTGTTTCCTTCCATGAAAAAGTAACCGGATGGTGGCTGGGATGATGGCTGTGGGTGTGGTGCAGGTGGCCTGGGAAAAGGCCCACTGGACCCGTCATTACAAACCATGGCTTTAACTTAAGCCCAAAGTTACTTTGCATCCTGCACTGCCATTCGGAGTACTCATGATTCGTCCACGGAATAGATCCAGGCACATCTCCCTCTCTATCTTCACACGCACTCTGTTCTCGTCACATGGGGTGCCATGTTATTCAAGTTCTCCTGCTTTAAAAACGTCTTTTCTCCCTCTTCTCTCTCTTCGAGAGGAGGCTCCTGGAAAACCAGGCAAAACCTCGTAACCTTGTTGCCCATATAAATTAACATGATTTCTTGTACATACTAGTTGCAAAACACATTTTCCTTGGAGTTAAATAACTTTATAAAAAATGAATTTATTGGCTAATTTTGGGGCAGATAATAGCATAAATATTAGTACTGTGCCAATCAGATCTACATTTTACGAGTTAATGTTTATATTTATACACTGGGAAATGTGCATAGGCTGCTGGAAGAGGAATAATACATTCATAAACACGTTTCACATATGCATTTTATTAGATCATAATCACCATGGTGAATTAAACCTTTAGCCACACAAGTGTGTTTCTACTCCTATTCATAGTTACAGAATCGTATTGTTAGTTACGAGAATGTAAGTTTTTCCTTTTACAGTAGTAGGTCTATAAAGACTTGTCTCAGTTGTGCTTAGTGTGGAAAAAATAGTCATATTAGACAACATGCAGAAATGTTTGAAAAAAACTACTGAATAAAATTAAATATAATATTCAAATTCTACCATTTCAAGAAATATAGATTATATATGTATATACATATATATACATACATATTTAAAACAAATATGCATATATTATATACCTTGCCAAAGTTAAATGACTCGCCCAGCATCTAAAATTTAGTAAATGGTCATGGGTGACACTTTCTTCTATTTAATAATGGCTCAGGTATGGGAAAACAAACCCAAATTGAAAAAAGAAAAAAAGTTTCAATAAATGTAAGAGGATAAAAATCATGCAGAGTATATTCTGACTACAATACAGTAAAAGGAGATGTCAACAGTAATAAAATCACTATAGAAACCCCATGTGTTTGCATGGAACACGATTCTTTTTCTTTTTTTTTTTTTTTTTGCGGTACACGGGCCTCTCACGGTTGTGGCCTCTCCTGTTGCGGAGCACAGGCTCCAGATGCGCAAGCTCAGCGGCCATGGCTCACGGGCCCAGCCACTCCGCGGCATGTGGGATCTTCGCGGACCGGGGCACGAACCCACGTCCCCTGCATCGGCAGGCGGACTCTCAACCACTGCGCCACCAGGGAAGCCCCGAACACAATTCTTAATTCATATGTCAAAGATGAAATCAGGAGACAAAGTAGAAAATATTTCAAACTAAATGACTACAAAACACAACTAAATTATGACAAAATGTGTGACACAGATAAAATAGTATTGGGAGGGAAAATCTTTATCAAACAAAAGATCTGACTCAGCGACCTTACATTTTACTTAAATTGCTAGAAAGAGCAGAATAAGCCAAATTAAATATAAGTAGGGAAATAAAAGAAATGCAATTTTTAAAAAAGATAATTGAGAATATAATAAAGACAAAGTGTGGTCTTTGAAAAAAAGAAAATTGACAAAACCTTAGCTAGAAAGAAAAATACAAATCACCAATGTCAAAAATGAAAAATAATTTATCACCAGACTGTACAGACATTAAGAGGATTCAAAATAATACTACTTCAACTTTGAACCAACACATTTGATAACAGATTAAGTGGATATCTTGGAAAATATTTGACTAAAACTGACACCAGAAGAAATGGAAAATCTGAATAGCCATGAATCTAGAAAATGCATTGAAATTTTTTTAAGGATTTACCAAAGAAAACTGCAAACACAGATGTTTCTCTGCTGAATTTTGTCAAAGAATAACACCAAAATTGCATAAACTGCTTCAGAAACGGAGGAGGAGGGAATACTGTTCTACTTGAGTTTTTGAAATTACCCTTACAGCAAAACCTGGAAAAGTTTACCAATAAAAGAAATTACAAACCAAAATTACTTGTGTATATACACAGAAATTCTTAATGTCAAACCAACCAATGTGAAAGGACAGTACCTTATAATCAGGTAGACTTTATCCTAGAATGCAACGAAAGAGTAACATTTAATAAACTAATCAAATTGGCCATATTAATAGAAAACAGAAAAAAACTGCCACCATGTCAGTTGATGCATAACAAGCACTTGATAAAATTAAACTATAATTCATAATAACACCCTCAATAGGACTTCCCTGGTGGCGCAGTGGTTAAGAATCTGCCTGCCAATGCAGGGGCCACGGGTTTGAGCCCTGGTCCAGGAAGATCCCACATGCTGCGAAGCAACTAAGCCCATGCGCCACAACTACTGAGCCTGCACTCTAGAGCCCACGGGCCACAACTGCTGAAGCCCACACGCCTAGAGCCTGTGCTCCGCAACAAGAGAAACCACCGCAGTGAGAAGCCTGTGCACTGCATAGAAGAGTAGCCCCTGCTCGCCACAACTAGAGGAAGCCCACACATAGCAACGAAGGCCCAATGCAGCCAAAAATAAATTAATTAATTAATTTTTTAAAAACCCTCAACAAACCAGTAACAGTAGAGAACTTAACTGATAAAGGACATTTATGAAAAAATAAGAACAAAAACAAAAAGAAGTACAATCAATATATTGGTCAAGTTCCAGTCAGGAGACAGAAACTGCACCAGTAATTTGAAGGGGAAAAATTTAATGTAGAGTTGTCTCCAAGCATTTTTTTCTTGTAAAGTATGCTTGATGAACATTATTTTGTGTTAGGAAGCAAGAAAATCTGAATTTGGTTTAATAGTTACATACTCCTATTTCATATTACCTTGAATCAGTTTGAAGGTTTAGTAACCATCACCTGCACTACAAGAGTTCGACATCTCACCTTACTGAGTCTTTGAGATAAAAAGAAAAAAAAAAAAAAAAAGAATGACTAGCAGAGGATTAACCACAAAGAGGCAAAAAGAAGTTTAAAAACACAGGAACAATAGAAATGCAGAGCAGCTTTAAGGCAGGGTAGAGTACCCGAGGAAGGAAAATATAATAAAGACTGCTCCCACCAAGCTGAGATTCAGAACTTGTTGGGGGGGAGAGTAACTAGTGGTCGACTGGACAGTGGAAATGCTTGCCGAGGTTCCGCCATTCAGAGCTGGCAACCAGGAATGTGTGTGTGGAGTGCTGGCGAACCTGGAAGTCACCCCAGGAGGCGCTAGAAAGCTCTGAGGAGGGCGATGCCATCTGACATCCTGCACAGTGCTGGCAGCCACGTGACCCAGTAGCAGGGACCAAGAGAAACCGTTCCTTCCTCCACTAATGCACCCACAGAAACTGGCAAAGCTTAACACAGTGCCAGCTGGCAGATGAGAGCTGTTCTCAGGGCACAGCTCTGGTATCACAAAGCAGGGAAAGAAAGGCAGATTTGGAGACGAGAGGCAATCCACTGGTAACCAGCAACCAGCACAAGCAACGTCACCAATAATGGTCATTAATCCACTGGTAACCGGTAACCAGCACAAGCAACACCATCTATAATGGTCATTAATCCACTGGTAACCGGTAACCAGCACAAGCGACGTCATCTATAATGGTCATTAATCCACTGGTAACCGGTAACCAGCACAAGCGACGTCATCTATAATGGTCATTAATCCCCTGGTAACCAGTAACCAGCACAAGCAACGTCACCTATAATGGTCATTATTTCCCTTCTTTCGCCAGAACCAAGGCAAAGATGGTCACTTATCATTGTTATGCAACACTGTGCTGAATGTATTAGCCATTTCAAAGCAGTCCAAAAAAGGAAAGGCCAGTGGGAGGAAGTGGAACTGCCCCTCCAGGCAGATACCATTGTTTACATGAAATATAAATCCCAGAGGACCTTCAAAATAGCTACTGGAAATAATGAAATTTAGGAAAGTCACAGGATACAAGGCTAACATTATATAAAATACCAATTGCATTTTCATCCATTATCAGCAAATAAATAATAAAATAATAAATAATAATATAAATAAAATATAATAAAATAATAAATGAAATAAATAATAAAACGATGGCATTTATAATAGCAGCAATACACTAAAAGTAGTTACAGATGAATCTAATTTAACATTTTCTGAGAAACTAAAAACGACCTAAATACATGTAGAGATAGAATGTATTCATGTATTGGAAGCCTACTGCTAATATGGTATAATTCTTCCCAAATTTGTAGATTCAAGGCAATCCCAACCAAAATCTCAAGGGACTTTTTATAGACGTTGACAAGCTAACTCTAAATGATTCGATGAAATTCAAAAGACCTAGAATAACCAGCACACACACACACACACACAACTGAAGCACCTACTCTACATGATTTTAAAACTTCCTGCGCAGCTACAATAATCAATACAGCAAAAAGACAAACAGATCAATGGAACAAAATAGAGAGTACAGGAATAGTCCCTGACATAGGTCAGAAGTTGAATTTCAGCAATTGTGCTACGTCAGTTCAAAGAGGAAAATGAAGTCTTTTCAACAAATCCTGGATCAGCTGAGTATCTCAATTTAAAAAAAAAAAAGTGCATCAATCCTTACCTAGCACCATACACAAAAAATCAGCTTTATGAGAATTATAGTCTTTTCAGCAAATGGTGCTGTAACAATCCTCATGCAAAAAGATGACTTCCAAAACTTAATTTTATGATGTGATATGAATTAAAGTCAAAATGGATCATAGACAAATCAAAGAGCTAAACTATTAAACTTCGGAAGAAGGCATCAAGGAAAATATTTCTGATAAAGTATGCAAACTTTTTTTGTATTTCGCATAGTCATAAAACAATAAATATATTGTTAAATTGGACTTTATCAAGATTAAAAACAGTTGTTCAAAATACACCATTAAGAGAATGAATCTGGGAGAAATTATCTGTAACACATATATCACTGGAAGAAAATTTTAAGAGACATGTCACAAAGGAAGATATATGAATGACCAGTAAGCACATGAAAAGATACTAACATTAGTCATCAAGGAATGTAAATTAAACCGCAATAAGGTAACTCTCCATTACACACTCATTAGAGCAACCAAAATTAAAGAGCAGATATAGCGAATACAGGCAAACGTGTGACGCAGCTGGAACTCATAACTACTGCTGGCAATTTAAAAGTTTACACCCCATGGGAAATGTTTTGGCCATTTCTTCGAGTTAAGCTTAATCTATCATATGACCCATCTATTCCACTGCTAGGTATTTGCCCAAAGAAATTAAAACAGTTGTCCAAAATACCATTTCCAGTCTTGTGTAAAGAAATCTAGAATGTTCCCCATCCAAGTTGGGCTATTTACATACTAGAGTTCTAATTCAGAAACACAAGGTTTTCAGAAAAAGTCTTGGCAAATCCACTACCTAGTAATTATACAAACTTTATTCATTTAAAGTGACTGAAAACGTAAATACACGATATGACAAACCATATCATTGCAATGCAAGGTATAATAAGAAAAGGCGAGCTCTATTCCAGAAGACACCTTTGAAATCTTCAACCTCTCCATTTTCAAAGGGAAGTATCTGAACCCTGCCAAGTTCCCAGCTACTTTGGGGCCAGGTGTTTTGCGGCTGCCTCTTCTCATTACTCTGGAATTACCAACACATGGAGTTGACAAGGCTGGGATTATTAATTAACCTTCTAGGACAGAGGTCACAAACTGCTGCTACCCCTGTATAGTTCCCGCACTGTATTTTTTTTTTTTTTGAAATAAGAAAATAATGAGTGTCAGGCCGCAGAGGACCCACTCGTAAGTCCACCAGATACCCCGGCTGCTGTCAGCTCTGCCCTCCCTCAATGGCCTGTCCACAGCCATCATCTCTCCAGACCCGAGTACGAGGCTCTCCAAACCCCACTGGCCCCTAGTTCACGCCAACCACAGACCGTGTCACTCTCCCCTGCCCAGGTAGCTAAAGGGGAGGGGACCGCAGTTCTGCCCCGGCCTGGCGCACACAAATCTAACCTGATGGAGGTGGGCCTCCAGCTCCGAGGCACAAACCAACTTTCCGAAGCAGCAGCATGAAGCCCAACGGTGGCTCAGTGCTCACACCAGACCCAGGAGCCTTTCCCACCAAAAGACGCCTTCCCAGCACAATGTGGATCCGAGGGTAAACACGGCTCTTACTCTGGAACCCAGGGTGGCCTAACCAGGACAGAGGCTCGGCCGGTCCTTGGGCACCCAGGGCTCCCCACCCTGGACACTACTCTCCAGATAGAGCTGGGGTTTGGTCAGTTCAGTACACCTCAGGCAGCCGGCGAGGAAGTCGACGCAAACGTACAGTCACACATAGAGAAAAACCCAGGAACTCACTTGCATCCTGGGGCGTGCTGTTCCTCCGGACAGCTGCGGGGTGTCTCAGTGCTTCCCAGGAAACCACCGCGGGGTTCCTGGAGTCCTTCTCCTGGAGAGTAGCCTCGGGTCTTTGCACTCTCCCGAGCCCAGTCGACTTCCAGCCCCTCCACAGGGGCCCCTCCAGCAGGAAATCTTCTTTTGCACACCGTGGGGCACGTCCGCAGGCCGGGGCCTGGTCCTGGCGGAGGTACTGAAGGCCCCCCCGGGAAAGCAAACAGGAGCCCGGAAGATGCGCTGTGCAGCTTGGGGCCTGTGGGGCAGCAAGTCTGGGTCCCGAAGGAGGAGGGCGGGAGAGGATGCCCGAGATGCGTTGACGAAGGCGGGCGACTCAGAGAACCGCAGAGTCCACTTGGGGAGCCGCCGCACGGATCACCCTCCCGCCAGGAACCCGAGCTCAAGCGCTCTCGAGAGACGTGCGCGGCCTGATTTAACCTCTTACCAATCAGGGAAGTTCCCTTAATCAGGACGTAATTGGAAACTGCTGTGGCTAATTGGAAGGCGCCCCAGCCAGTCAGGCCCGCGTTTCTGCTTGGCGGCCATTGGCTGTAGCTGAGGAGCTGGTGCCGCGTTGATACTGACCACGACCTCACCAGGAGGTCCCGCCACTGTCTTACACCTGCTCTGTTTCACGTATTCGCATCGTCCTTCTGGTTCCAGCAGGCCTGGGAGTTCGAGGCCCTGCTCTAACAACTGGCAAAGGAAGACGCGTCAGTCACAAGGGCGTCCCCCTTGGCTTTTGCTGGTAGTGCGGGTCCGTGGGGGTGGAGGTGGCCTGGGGTTCAGGCACCGGGGCGCCTTGACACTGAAAAGGGATGATGGGGGATAACGGCCACGGAGGGTCCGTGAACAGCTGTGAGAAACAGAAGCTGCCTCCTTGAAGGAAGACACTTTGAGAAACTTTCAGGAGGCCCCCGTTTCGTTTATCTCAGTTTTCCTCTTTGGGCTGAAAGGTGACAGGTTGTATGAAGCATTCACTTGTATCCTTTCTTGCGCACTCTCTGATTCTCCCTCTCGAGGGGAACATACCCCTGCTCATTGGGGGACTGCTTCCTTGAAACAGAGAGCCAGCTATACAGATTCTGGGTTTATACTAGTGATTTCTAAAATAAAAAGTAACAGATGTTGGTGATAAAGTATACGTGAGTAGTACTGGTGAGTAGCAGTCTAACTATAGCCACGACCCTGCGTCTTCCATTTGAGGGTTTAGTGTGGGATCAATACAATCTTTGAGCTTGGGAAGTTGTATTGACAACAAGGTTCAGAGACAAAATTGTCTAATCTTCCACTGATTGTGAAACAGAGGCCAACAAGAACTGGCCTCTGGGCAGGAAGCCAAGGAAATCCAATTAGGGTCAGTGACCCAGGGGGCAGAGGTTGGGAGGGCAGGGCTCGAGATCATTCTGAGGAAGTTCACACAGGCAGGCTTTATTCCCCACTCACTTAAGGACCCTCCCCAAGCTGCCTCCCCCTCAGGGCAAGTATGAACCAAAGAAAGGCTGTGAGGGTTTTATTCACTTGTATCTACCACCTGGAATCTATGAGCAACTTTCTGAACCCTGCTTGAGTTAATACTTCAGGTTCTAAGAGGTAAGGCAGGGGAGATGTAAGCCAGGACAAAACTGAGGTTCAGAAAAGGGCCAATAGCTCCGCTCCTGGAAACCTTATTTGAAAGAATTTTCTAAATTTACAGGCTTCTGGGCTGTAAACACTCTTAATCGCTTATACAATTTTTATATATAATACTGCTGCCTAGTTAAATGCACAAACTCATAAAATGTCTAAATATCAAGTTTACTCCAGGATAACAGTTTTTAAAGGTCTGAGACAAGATGGCTTCTAAGATAAATATTTGCCTTTTGATTATTTTTCAGTACATTCAGATACAAAGTCGATCGTATTTATACACACAGGGTGGGTGACTGTTTATTATAGTAAAAGAAAGAATTGTTTTAAGTTCTAAGTAATATCCTATTCCTTTTTTTTTAAATTTTGTGAATTGAAAGTGTATGACACACTTTTGTATATAGCGTCCATTTCTTTACAATTATTTTGTAAACAACTAATGTACATTTATTCAATCAAAACACACTGGTTTAGTGTGTTCTAAGTGCTCAGCTTCTGTTGGGGATGAAAGCATAAATCAGTACAGGTGTTGCTATCCAAACACTTAAAAGGGACGGGGAGAGAAAAAGTACATTTTAAACTTAAAAAAAATCATTCACCTACAAATCTAGTCATCCACACAAAATTAATTTAAAATCTTGGAAATTCTAAGAAATCTGATTATTTTTAGCGCCTTCTTACTTTTTACTATGGAGAGCTTCCCAGTAAGTCATTTGAACAGACTATCTTTGCAGATTCACTATTATACAGAATAATAAAATTCAATTAATATCTTACCGACTTTTGGACACTTTATGTTTCTTTTCCCAGAAACCGAGGACTGAAATAATAATAATTTTATTTCCTTTTGAGAGAGAAGGTAAAAATGATTCTTGGTGAAATCTGATGATATGTAATACGGTGGAAATCCCATTTGCTTGCTGACACAATCCTGCAGGAGACCCCATCATTTTCGATCACTTCAATCAGTCCATCCGCCTAGCTACCTCTGCACAGCAGAAATGTAACTGTCAGTTCCAGAGAGTTCTCGTTTACCTTTTTCAGCTTGGGTCTTCGCATAGAAAAACAATATTGAGAGAAATGTAGAGGCCAGATATACATAGAGGTACAGGTATAGATGGTTGTATACAGATGGTTTACTGCTGTAAACAGGGAATTTTCATCCTTGGCATTTTTGACATTTGGTGGAAGACAATTCTTTGTCATATGGGGCTGTCCTACGTGTTGTCCTGTGTGTTGTAGGACATTCATCAGCATCTCTGTACTGTACTTGCCACATCCTAGGAGCATCCCCACCCAACTGTGACAATAATGTCTTCAGACATTACCAAATGTCCCCTGGGGCATAACATCACCCCTCGTTGAGAAACACTGATATAAATATAGATATAGATTAATAGATGGGAGAGAGAGAGAAAAACATCAAAATGGAGATATTCATAGGCACAGAGATAGAAATAACTACCTCCACAAGAATTCCAAAGATAGAGCATATACATACTTACAGAAAGAAACCACCCAAACGCTGATCCAAATAGATACATGCACCGCCAAATGCACAGCAGCACTATTGACAACAGCCAAGATATAGACGCAACCTAAGTGTCCACTGACGGATGAATGGATAAAAAAGATATGGTGCAACCAGTCAGAATGGCCATCATCAAAAAATCTACAAACCATAAATGCTGGAGAGGGTGTGGAGAAAAGGGAACCCTCCTGCACTCTTAGTAGGAATGTAAATTGACACAGCCACTATGGAGAACAGTATGGAGGTTCCGTAAAAAACTAAAAATAGAACAACCATACGACCCAGCAATCCCACCACTGGGCATATACCCTGAGAAAACCATCATTCAAAAAGATTCGTGTACCACAATGTTCACTGCAGCACTATTTACAATAGCCAGACATGGAAGCAACCTAAATGTCATAGACAGATGAATGGATAAAGAAGATGTGGCACATACATACAATGGACCATTACTCAGCCATAAAAAGAAATGAAATTGAGTTATTTGTAGTGAGGTGGATGGACCTAGAGACTGTCATACAGAGTGAAGTAAGTCAGAAAGAGAAAGACAAATACCATATGCTAACACATAAATATGGAATCTAAAAAAAAAAAGGTTCTGATGAACCTAGGGGAAGGACAGAAATAAAGACACAGATGTAGAGAATGGACTCGAGGACACAGGGAGGGGGAAGGGTAAGCTGGGACGAAGTGAGAGAGTGGCATGGACATACACACACTGCCAAATGTAAAATAGATAGCTAGTGGGAAGCAGCCACATAGCACAGGGAGATCAGCTCGGTGCTTTGTGACCACCTAGAGGGGTGGGATAGGGAGGGTGGGAGGGAGACGCAAGAGGGAGGAGATATGGGGATATATGTATATGTATAGCTGATTCATTTTGTTATACAGCAGAAACTAACACACCATTGTAAAGCAATTATACTCCAATAAAGATGTTATAAATAAATAAATGAATAAATAAATAAGATATGGTAAATATATACAATGGAAAACAACTCAGGCATAAAAAAAGAATGAACTTTTGCCATCTTCAACAACATGGATAGACCTGGAGGGTATTATGCTTAATGAAATAAGTCAGACAGAGAAAGACACATATTGTATACTTTCACTTATATGTGGAATCTAAAATATAAAAGAAACACGTGAATATAAGAATGAATATAACAAAATAGAAACAGACTCACAGACAGAGGGGAAGCTAGTGGTTACCAGGGGGGAGGGAGAAGACGGAGGGGCGGGATAGGGGTAGGGGATTAAAAGGTACAAACTACTATGTATAAAATAAATAAGCCACAAAGAATATAGGCAATAGTTTATAGTAACTACAAACGGAGTATAACTTTTAAAAATTGTGAATCACTATGTTATACACCTGAAACTCATATAATATTGTACATCAACTATATCTCAGTTCTTAAATAAAAGGGTAACAACAACAATAACAAAACCTCCCCTACCCCTAGCCTGCTGTGAACACTAAGAGAGCCATACGTTTTCTGGATTAAGGCAGCATTTTATCTTGATTAAAATTACAACGGCTGGTAGGCAGCCCTCTGGGAGCCCTCAGGGTGGACAGATGCCTTTATTCTCCTTCCCACAGCATCCTTGAAATCGCTACATCATGCTGCAATTATATATAAGAAAGGCATACGCCGGGTTCCACCATCATCCAGAATTTGATGTTTTATTATGAGATTACATATTGTTTATTCAAGAAAATAAAATACTGAGTGAAATTGGACAATCCAATACTACTGTAATTTATAAATGTAAAATATAGTGAGAGATCTCTTCATATCAGCAAATAAAGATCCCATTCATTATTTTTAATGGTACATTGTAATACATATATCCTCTAACTTATTTAACTAGTCTCTATAGAAGGATAGACATTCTTGAGTTTGTTTTTAATACCATCAAAATGCACCCATAAGCATTTCATTCCATGTGTTGTGTCATATTTGAAGGTAATTTTGTAGAATAAATTCTTAGCTGGACTTGCTGAAGGAAAGAGCTTGTACATAATTTTTAAATTTGAGAGAAATTTCAAAATTCTATCCAAAAATAACTGCTGCAATTCGTAATTCTACCAACAGGATATAAAGGCATTTGTCTAATACCCTCAAAAACTCTGAGTTCTCAAAAATTTTTAAGTTTTGCCATTCAGACTGGTGAGATATATTGCATGACTGTTTTAATTTTCTTGAAATACACTTATTACCATGGACTGTTATATTTGAACTCCTTGTTCATACTTTTACCTGGTTTTCTATTAAATGATTTATCTTATTGCTTATAGTTCTGACAGTGTATGTTATAAATTAAGAAAATAACTCCCTGTGTCTCACACTACTGTAAACCCTTTTTCTCGATTTGTCATTTGGCTTTTGGCTTTTAAATTTGAGGAAGTCAAATTCTTCAGTCATTTTCTCCATGACTTCTAAATTATGTGTACTGAAGAAGTTCTTTCTGGTATTTTTATTATTGCATATTATTATTTAAATTGATGATCCAACATATTTATTTTAAGTAGTAAAGACAAGATTTTATATTATAAAGTTGTGTCTCCTTTCACGTTCCCATGACCAATACCTCAAAATAGCTTTGTCTGCTGAAAATGCAGTCCTGTCGCAAAGCATTTATTAATCTTCTTTTTCTTTCATCCTCTTTTTGAAACTCTGAATGCCTTTCCATATGTCTACATTTATGCAAGAGAAATGTCCTAGGAGTTGGGGGCTTTGGGAATATTTTCCTCACACATATATTTATGATTGTTCAAAAGACTCCTTTGCCCATATTAATATGGTTTGCTACTTTCAAAATGACCAAGATACTGAAATGAACCATCCATTTTTGGCTCATGCAAAACCACCACCACAGCATGAATGGTAGTGGTCAGAATTCAGATACATGTGAAAACATGCTTACAGTTTTGCAAACATAGTTCTACCTACCTCCCTTAAGTGCTTTATATTTTATCTCCAGGATTTCTAATTACTAGCAACTTAATCATTTTTGTTAATAAATATGAGCCTTATAAAAATATATACACAGTTTTCAACCATATTAAAATCAGCTCGGGGATGATACGTAAGTACATATTTATACAAATACAAATATAAACATATGTTTAGGCCTCATCCTTGAATCTCTGATTTAACCGGCCTTCTCTTCCACACTAGCCAACTGCAGACAACCAACTTAAAAAGAATAAATAAATTAGTGGACTCTGCCTTACCCAATTACTATCAACCTTGCCTATGAGTTGCTAATTCAAAGCATATGCTGAGAAAGGAAATTTGGAAGCTGTATCAAATAAAATGATTTTTTAATTTCATCATCTTAAAACATGTACATAGAATAATCATCACAGCTGACAGATGCACAAACTCATGGGAACATGATAGGTTTATAGGAGACGACCTAACACTGCCACTGTCCCCCTCAGCACCTCTGCACCGTGCCCACTAGGACAGGAGGCCCGGTTTGATCAGATCCCTAAGCATTGGTTGGGCTACTGGGCTTTGCCAGCCTGAGGCTTCAGCCCTGTGGGCTTCAGCTCCTCACGAAGGCTATAAGGCCCACCTCTCTGGGGCCCTCCCTCACTACGTGTTGGTCTGATCATGCCAGCCATTCCTTCTACTCCCTGACCCTGTGGCTGGCCGAATGTGATAAGATGGCAAGACATGTCTTTGGTATGAGTATGATGTTCCAGTCCCTACAGAAGCCTTTATACACACTTCATCCTATGTTTCTCAGAGTCTTAAATGGGGCATGAGTCACCAGCCAAGCTAAAAATAAAATGATGCTTTGATTTTTATCTGACTACGTGTCTGTGAACGGTTCCCTCAGAACCTCATAATGGCAATGGGGGACAGTACGGCAGAATTTAGACACTGCCAGGCCTCTAGTCTAATTTAATCCAAATGCAACTGAAACCCCTTCCTAGCCCTTAAAAGCTCTGAAGTTCTAAACATCACCAGATATAGTTAATATTATACAAATTTCTTTGTTAACACATTTTTTCAAAAAATGGAAAAAACTGATATTTTTGCATCACTTATTCATGATTTACTGATTGTAATGGCTCTGTAACATTCATCTCTTACCTCTTCATTACCATCACTGCAGAAATTTAGGGGTAATCTTGTAAAAGTCAGAGGAAGATAAAGCCAAGATAACTGCCAAAGCTATTTTCTTAGGACTTGTATTTTACGATAATCATGGGATATACATACTGATTTTCCACATTTGCATGGTACAATTTTCCTTCATAGGTTTATTTTTATTTACTTTTTGAGGTTATAATGGGATTTATTTTCCAAGTTTGATATTATAATGTTATCATAATTGGAAACTGATGGCAACTTCAATTATTTATTTATTTATTTTTTTTCCGGTATGCGGGCATCTCACTGTTGTGGCCTCTCCCGTTGCGGAGCACAGGCTCCGGACGCGCAGGCTCAGCGGCCATGGCTCACGGGCCCAGCCGCTCCGCGGCATGTGGGATCCTCCCGAACCGGGGCACGAACCCGTGTCCCCTGCATCGGCAGGTGGACTCTCAACGACTGCGCCACCAGGGAAGCCCCAACTTCAATTATTTTTGATTTGGGGACAAATTGAAAAAACACGACTTCATATTTAGAGAACATCTACAGGATATAAAAGTCTCTCATGCTCACCTAGAGGAGAGAGTTATATTAAGTCATGCTGGCTTGTACACAGAGAGCACAGAGAGGAGTGGTCCTGAATCAGGAATAGCTTAAATCAAAATCATTCCGTGAAGATTTATTGACTATATTAAAGTCATATATGTCATCACCAGAGAAGACAGTCGTGGCACATTTCTTGGCCTTGGAGGATGTATGTTCTATTTGTCATACTAGTACACAAAGATATACAACCTTCCACAAAAGGCAACTTGAGAGACAGTGTGATTTCAAAGGAGTGCTTGATTCAAGATCTATGTTAGTTACAAGTGCTAAAGGAGTTCAGAAAAAAAAAAAAAAGACTTCTTTGGTGGGGTTGTTTTTTAACTTGGGATGCACAGGGCCAATTTCCTGAAATAAATATAATGTGAAATGGGTTTTGAAAGCTGGATATAATGTAGGCAGGCAGAGGGAAGGATGAAGAATATTACAGTATATTATATTCTCTTATAAGGTCAGCTCAAGGAATAACTCATAGACCCATTCAGCTAAATATGAAAACTCCCCTAGCACTATAGCCTGAATGTCTGTGGCCTCCCAAATTCATATGTTGAAATCCTCACCCCCAACATGGCGGTATTTGAAGGTGGGAACTTTGGGACGTGATTATGGAGAATGTAGCCCTCATGAATGGGATTAGCACCCTTTTAAAAGAGACCCTGGAGACCTCCCTTGCTCCTTGCACAGTATGAAGACACTGAAAGCCTAGATTGACACAGACAGCCCCTAGGAACCAAGAAACAGGCCCTCCTGAGACACCAAATTTGCTGGTACCTTGATCTTGAACTTTCAGCCTCCAGAGCTACAGGAAATAAATCCCCACTGATTTTAAGCCCCACAGTCTGTGGTATCCTATTATAGCAACCAGAGTGGACTGAAACACACAGGGAAAATATGGAAGAGGCGGAAGGCCAGAAGTGTACTTTGCACTTGGTAGGGTTCCTTGAATATCGGGGTCACGTTGACTAGAGTGCTTATCTTACTGGCAACATAGAATGAGGACAGGACTGTGGCAAATGTTTCAGAATTAGAGGGGGGTGAGCCTGGGGCCAGCATATTATCATCTCCATGTACCGGTCAACCTGTGTGCATGGGTCAACCTCGCATAGAATGGGACTTCGTGGAGTGTTTTCTGTGAGGATCAAAGCAGGCTGTGGTTTATAAAGAGATGTTGCAAAATAAAACATGTAGGGTTAGACTTCTGTGGAGGTCTGAGAATCAGGAGGAGGTACAGAGTCAATATGGCCAGAGATTCAAAAAATGGCAGGAATATGACAGCTCATAAAAACCAGTGAGGGCAGGACTTCCCTGGTGGCACAGTGGTTTAAGAATCCGCCTGCCAATGCAGGGGACATGGGTTCGAGCCCTGGTCTGGGAGGAATCCCACATGCCGCAGAGCAACTAAGCCCGTGCGCCACAACGACTGAGCCTGTGCTCTGGAGGCCGCGAGCCCCAACTACGGAGCCCGCGAGCCACAACTACTGAAGCCCACGCGCCAAGAGCCCGTGCTCCACAAGAGAAGCCACCGCAATGAGAAGCCCGCGCACTGCAACAAAGAGTAGCCCCTGCTCGCCGCAACTAGAGAAAGCCCATGTGCAGCAACGAAGACCCAGCGCTGCCAAAAATAAACAAATACATAAATAGATTTATTAAAAAAAAACAAAACAGGAACTAGGGTTTTCATTCTAGATAGCTCAGGAGCAGATTTCTATTCCTAATTTTGAGTTTAATATTTTCTCTTGGGCTCACAAGAAGTCTTAATTTAATGCTCAGTATTTACATACTAAAAGTTAATTTATCGATGGAGACATAAATCATATATGCGTTTGTGTTATATATACATTTTTGTTTCCTTTAAAGATTTCTTGTTACATAGCGTAAATCATATATTCTTACTAAATTTCAAGTTACAATGTAAACATCTGTAATTCTAACCTCCAAATTCTGTTTTGTTAGTTGGGGATTACATCTAAATCATATGCTACTTATTAAAAGTTCTCTACTGTAGTTACACAAAAGAAATTTCTTTATATAAAATGATCAAGTTGTTAATATGTTTGTTTTTTTGTTAGTGCACATTTTGAGCTGATAAAAACAGCATTTGTACAGAAGTAAAACAACTACAGACCATGAAAGCTCTAAGCGATAACTTTCCTGACAACTCAGTGAATCGGCAGCTCACACATCAATCCTCTCACAAAAGTCCCTTCGTTTGAATTCCAGAGCTGCTTTAAGTGCTGTGAGTTAATCGTATTTGAGAAATAAACAACTGTTCCAAGATATAATGGGAAACAAACAGCATTAGAGTCTCCACCTCAACCCTGTTAATTAGATTTCAATACTATTTATAACGATTTTGCCCATCACCTAATGTTGAAATGTTGCAACCTGCTCACACATTTGCCCTAATAATGAGGAAATTTCCTATTTCACAACATTATTTATTTTCCTATTTCACATCATTCTTTATTCAAATTTTATAATTGTAGAGACCTATACTGCTTGGCAGTCATTACTGGAATTCTGCTTCTGATATGTTTTGCCAATTTGTTAGGACACCTGGCACGCAGGCGCAGCAACGAAGACCCAATGCAGCCCAAAAAAAAAAAAAAAAAAATTTAAAAATTTAAAAAATAAATAAATAAAATAAATGAATTTTAAAAAAATGAAGCTGTTAAAAATATATTAAAAAATCTAAGTGAGTAAACATACATATAACTCAACAATGTTGATGAAGCTTTCTGAGTCACAGCTATTAATTTATATACTATTCACAAGTACCTCAGGATAAAATACAATGAGTCTAACTGTTCTAACCTTAATATTTCTACTGCTGATCCTGTTATAATACTGAAGATGACAGGTATGCGGTTTTCTAAACTTTATAGTTATTAACCTATAAAGTGATCATAATATCAACTTAAGAACATAAGAGAATACTAAATTGTCCAAAGACAGGTAGTTGAGTAAATTAACATTTAAGACAGGTTTCCTTTAGAATAGGATAGAATTATAGCAATTATAATAGAGTTATAGGGAATGGAAATATTGACAGAAATTTTTTAAAATTTTATAAGCAGTATGAGTTTAATTACTTTGGAAACACTCCTCTTCCCCCGCCCCACCCCAATAATGCCTGAACCTAGAAAGGTACATAAATATGACCAAAAATACTTCAAAATAATAGATTTGAAGATCATTTGATCATTTGAAGATCAAAATAATAGATTTGAAGATCATTTGAACATGAACATCATCAGAACATGAGCGCTTTACAGCTGGACAGTAAATTACAAACCACATCCAACAGATGATCAATCTGGTTGCATTTGTGACAGCTCCTGGGAAAGTTTTCTTGTGGGCGCTCAGCGCTCTTCCTCACAGAGCAATATTTTTTACTTTCATATGCAATAGGCATTTGTTTTTCATTGAAAGAGAATGAGTTACTTTTTAACACAGAGGCATATGACTTAATATTTGAGTAAACTAGATTCTCTATTTTTTGTCACAATGCTTTATATTATTACAAAACAGCACTATTCCCTAGTAGAATCTTTTGTGTCGATGAAAAGGTAGTAATAGTTAGAAGAGCATGAAAGAGGTTAAGGCATTTTGCATCAAATTAGCAAGGACTGCAAATATGGATACTTTGTCCAAACATCCAAATGTTGGCCCACACATGTCAGACAGGAAGAAAGAAAGTTTACCTAACAAATCCATAAAGGAGGTAGCTGTATGCAATATGTCTCAGAAAGGGCAACTGGAAAAGCGTTTCTAAAAACAGACAGTAACATTGGAGATGACTCAGAAAAAACTACAAGGTATTTTATATTTGAAAATGCATAAAGAAATGAAAATAAAATATTTGAAATATATTCAAATTCTATACTTAACATATTGACTATATAGTTAATATATATTGATATTTATATATATTAATATTATATATTTATTAATATATAATACTAATATATATAGTATTAATCTATTAACTAGATGTAAAAATACAATTATGCATTTTTATAGCCAGAGATTTTTCTCAATTCACAAAATTGTAAATAAAGTATATCATTTTTGTATATTACTGCTAAGATTAGCATGAATGCCATTTTATTCATCTAAGCAGCACAATTCCTTCCGCCTACTGTCAGTTTTTCTACAAGACCCTATATTCAACAAACTTAATCTCTAATGTAGAAGTTTAAAACCAGAGGATAAAGTCTTATTTGCCGTATATGTATATATTTAAATATGTTCATCAGTTTGGCTAAGAAATTCCAATTTCTTTGAAAGGGATATTCCTCATTCTTGGCCAAAATTTAACAAAAAAAAAGATGACTATATTTGTACAGGTACAATTTTTTTTTCTTGGTGATAAATGAAAAATATAACTTAAAATCATCCCAGAAAATATTTTTCTTTCTTCATGGTAAAAAATCATAGATTCAAAGAGAAAGCTAATGAGGAGTGGAATATTCTATGATGGTGCGAACCAAAAATTCTCCAAAGAGTACAATGTTCTTTCATGTTTTTACTCCACCCACCTCCTATGTTCTTTGTATTGAATATATTCTCTGACAATATCAAGGTTCCTTTTGTTGTTCTTTAAATTGTGTTCACTTTGTGCTTTTTCTCTCAAATCCACAGTTGCTTATAAACAATGGTGTATCATAACTTAAATTACCTTGGCAACACTGTTTTACAGATCTTGAACAATCTGATATGTATTAACGAAGTCAGTGATTGCTTTCAATAAGAAGTTATGTTCTTAGGGATTGAAAGAAGTATGCACAAAGCTCCAGTCTTTAATTTTTCTTTATAGTAACTAAAATGTTCTTTTCTGAAAATTAAATTCAAATGTTAATCCCAATTAAGTTTCACAATCTGAGTATGTCAAACCTCATCTATTATAGGAAGAGCCAACACTTTACCTCACTTTCAAATTCCCTTGTTGGAGCTGTCCATCATACACCGATAAAATATCAAAATCTTCTTCAAGAGCAAAGGTGTGGAATGACAATTGTATCCGATTGCGTTCTCCCGTGATGATAATCCAGGTGCAGTTAGCATAGTTTGGGTAACCATGGGGAAACCCTGGACTCTCAATGGTGCCATTGGGACCCTGGACTAAGCCTCCACAGTTCTGACCTGAAAAAGAAAACACACCAAAAAGCATATAAGTTTGGCCTATCTTTAGTATATTCTTTTAAAAATTTTCCAACCATTTGGTAATTGTTTTTTGGCCACACCATGTGGCTTGCAGGATCTTATTTCCCCGACCAGGGATTGAAGCCAAGCCACTAGAATTGAAAGCCCAGAATCCTAACCACTAGGCCACCAGGGAACTCCTTGGCCAATTTTTATAATGACTTATTGTGTGAGCCTTCATGCACAAATACTGAATGATAAATTGTAGTGGTGTTCTCCAGTGTTAAAAGATAGAGAATAACTCCTCCCTAAAAAAAAAAAAGAGAAGGAAAAGACGGAAATATACATTTGGGTACTCATATTACAAATTTGGGGAAATTTTGTTTACATCTTCAACCATATCAGACTGCCACATTTGTGAAACAAAGTTGGTGCCAACTGTCTGCACATTATCATGAGGAAACACTGCCCACAAGATCCTTGCTGGGGAAATTAAATTGACAGATTAAAAAAAAACATTAAATCACTTTCTAAATACATACACAGATGAATATATCTAAAGGAGTGCGATCTGAGGTATGTACTATGAAGAGTTAGGTAAAAACCATGCTCAAACTTCAAACTATTTGCACTCACATTGGTTAAAGTCCCACAAAGCCAAAGAATAAAATGAGACCACGGGGAATCTTACCCAGTTGAAAACAAAAGGTGTTAGGAGAAATTAAATTATGCGGAAATGAAGGAGCAAGCCGACCAGAAAAATAAGGGCCCTCCCCTCTATGGATGTCTTCCTGTTTATCTGGTAGGATTTACTGGATGACAGAGAAGGGAGCTGTTTGTTGAAATGATGGGCTCCACTAAAGAAAAGGCTCAGAATCAGGAACGGGTGAGTTTAGGTTTCCTTACTCAGGTTTGTAGGGTAACCCACACTTCGCTCACCCGTCTTATTCTTGCTTCTCTTAAAGAGGAGGAATTATGATAGCTCTAATGTTCAAGAGCTACATATTTGATGTTGTGATTAAAGTAAGAGATATTTATTTGGTTTTGTCCCCTCTGGCACAGAGCTCCTTAATCTCTTGGAATTTCCTAAATGAAGGGGGTGGTGGTGTTTTGTTATGTTAATGGAGCACATTTTGGACCACACCTAGGGATGGGGCTGGTTGCCAGGAGAACATCACCACGTGATTAGAGGGTTGCAACTTTCAGTCCCAACCTCCTGACTTTTAGAGGGAAGGGGGGAGGGGCTGGAGGTTGAATCAATCCCAATGGACAATGATTTGATCAGTCATGCTTGTGTAATGAAGCTTCATCAAAGATCTCAAAAAACGGGGCTCAGAGAGCTTCCAGGTTGGTGAACACCTGGAAATACTGGGAGACCGGTGAGCTCAGAGAAGGCAGAGAAGGCTCAGCACCCCTTCCCCATGCCTTGCCCTGGGCAATTCTTCATCTGGCTGTCCACTCCTATCCTTTAATAAACCAGTAATCTAATGAATAAACAGATTTCCTGAATTCTGTGAGCTGCTGTAGCAAATTAATCGAACGCGAGGAGGGAGGCCTGGGAACCTCTGATTTATAGCCAGTGGGTTGGAAGTACAGGTAAGAACCTGGGCTTTCGATTGGCCTCTGTGGTGAAGGGCAGTCTTGGGGACTGAGCCCCTTACCTGTGGAATCTGATGAGAGGAATTGTAGGACACCCACTTGGCGTCCTGAGTATTGCTTGTTGGTTGGTGTGAGGAACCCTACCCTACCGGTGGAGTTGGGTGCAGGACCCAAACAACAAGAGAAGGGGGAAAGATGGGAAGGGCGGGTGAGTACCACAAAGCCCCCTCAGTTGCTGAGCAGACTGGGAAGTGTTCCCCAGAGCTGGTTCCAGGCTCCCTCAGCCCCTCAAGATGCTGTGGCATGGACTCTACCATCGGGCTCTCCTGGCAATTCTCAGATTTCATGAGCGGTTCCAAAGAACTTGACCTTTTTTTGTCAATTGCAGCCCTGGGATGCTTGCAAGGACCTTCTGCTAAAAGGACAGCATCGGGGAGGTTAGGAACAGCCACACACCTGGACCACCGGACTGTATTGCTACCACTGGATAAACCCTAAAATCCCCCCCTTCCCAACCTCACCAATCCAACTCCTTTGGAGTATAATTGCTTTACAATGGTGTGTTAGTTTCTGCTGTATAACAAAGTGAATCAGCTATATGTATACATACATCCCCATATCTCCTCCCTCTTGTGTCTCCCTCCCACCCTCCCTATCCCACCCCTCCAGGCGGTCACAAAGCACCGATCTGATCTCCCTGTGCTATGCGGCTGCTTCCCACTAGCTATCTACCTTACGTTTGGTAGTGTATATATGTACATGCCACTCTCTCGCTTTGTCACAGCTTACCCTTCCCCCTCCCCATATCCTCAAGTCCATTCTCTAGTAGGTCTGTGTCTTTATTCCCATCTTACCCCTAGGTTCTTCATGACATTTTTTTTTCTTAGATTCCATATATATGTGTTAGCATACGGTATTTGTCTTTCTCTTTCTGATTTCCTTCACTCTGTAGGACAGACTCCAGGTCCATCTATCCACTTCTCTTGCTCCCTGGTTTCCTCCTCACCTGTTCCTCCCAACTCCCCTTCCCACATAACCACTCCTCTATATAAGCCTTCAGGGACATCCTAAGTGGTCCCTTAGTTGTTTATATGTTTTCTGTGCATGACCCCAAAGTGTGTCTTCCACGACTATGGCTCAGCCAGACTGGATGAAAAAGAGCAGAGGCTAAGAGCACGATGGGTGGATTATCTGAACTTCCCTAATAACGCACTTTAATCATCTTAACCATAACTATTACGGACATGTGAGGGAACAAAATAACTCCTATCAAATCGTTCCAACGTTGAGTTTGTCTGAAGTTAGCTCTTAAGTAGCCTCTGCAAATGGCTTGCAGTGTTTTGTTCCTTCTTAATCTGGCCAATTTCCACCAAGATGTTTAGATGTATTTAAATGTTTTGACACTAAGAATATTAAGAAACAATATTAAGAAAAATCTGGGCACACTCAGATTACTACAATTAGTAGAAGCCCTTGAATACAAGTATTATCCAGCTTTTATTGTTGAGCGACAAACAAAATTATTTCCAACTACATTTTACACTTAAAAAAATATTCACCATAGTAGCTCTCAGTGAGCTCAAATCTTTCACAGTAATGGTATCAAATGCTTGTGGGAGTTTGCTAAGTCTTAAAAAAAAATTAATGAAAGGGATTTATGAGTTTAAAACCAAAGAACTAATAAGAAGCCCATTTTCCACTAACTTTAAATCTAACAATAACACTGTAACAAGTAGATATTAAAGCTGTGGGGTTTTGAAAGGTCTGTAAAGAAAACAGCTTTTCTGGTTTATCTAGCAATACGTGCTTCACAGTAAATCAAAGAGTGAAGACTTGATCATAAATTGGAGGAAAGAAAAATAAATTCAACAGAAAAAGTGTCCACTGGAAAGTAGTTACTATTATAGACCCATCATGGTGAACCAAATTATCAGATATTACGATTTTTTCTTCAAGGAATAACACTTAGGCTGCATGTGGGTACCAATTATTACAGGGTATTTTGCAGAATGAGTCACATTTGATCCAGAGATAGACTTTTCCGGGGGCCCGTTACAAACTTAGGGAAGTGCTCAAAGGTTCTTGGATGAGTGACTGTCAAGCTGGACTGCACATTGCAAACAACTGAGGAATTTTCAAAGAGATGGAGATAACGTCTAATGTAGTTGGTCTAGGCTGAGAATTTCCAAGACAATACCAGAGATCTTATGCTACTGAATGTCATGTTTTATTATAAAGCTACAATAATCTGAACGGTGTTTAATTGTGCCAACCGAGATAAAGAGCCAGTGGAACAAAAGAGAAAGTCCCCAAACCCACAGAGATACAGACACTAGATTTATGACAAAAGTGGTGCTGCAGGGCTTGGGGAGAAAGATGGTCTTTTCAGTAGATGGTGCTGGGCCAATTGGACAACCAAACGGGAGAAATAAATCTTGATACCCACCGCACAATATACACAAACATCGGTCCCAAATGGGTTACAGATCTAAATGTAAACTGTGAAACAGTGATGCTTCCAAAAGAAACATTAAAAAAAAGAATCTTCACAACAGTGTGGTAGGCAAAGATTTCTTAAATAGCACACAAAAAGTAATAATCATAAAAGGAAAACGTGAGAAGGAAATTCAAAACAAATTTTTTAAATTGGATGTATTTCCAATCCATGTATTCATCCAATGACCTATTCACCATCTAACGAATAAACCGCACAGATCAACAAGAAAAAGGCAACACAACAGAAAAACAATAACTAGAGGTAGCTGGAGACGTAGAATCAGAGGGGATTTTTCTAAAATTGGAAAGAGGCGAAGGGATCATAAAATCTCCAGCCCTGACTACTACCCCACGCACCCACCCCAGGCCAGGGCCTGTCCTGGAGGTGTAAGGGAATAGCACTTTGTGCTAAAGAAAAACAAAAAACAAAAGAACCCAATTTATTTGGTCTTTCTTTGTGGAAGTAACAACCCCATTTTGTAACTTTTGTTCATTCCACACTTTTTTTTAACATCTTTATTGGAGTATAATTGCTTTACGATGGTGTGTTAGTTTCTGCTTTCTAACAAAGTGAATCAGCTATATGTATACATATATCCCCATATCTCCTCCCTCTTGTGTCTCCCTCCCACCCTCCCTATCCCACCCCTCTAGGTGGTCACAAAGCACAGAGCTGTTCTCCCTGTGGACTCCACAAAACTTTTGATGCTACGAGGGAACTTCGAATTTGCCTGCAATTTAGTCAGTATCTCCCGACCCATGTAACTATCTCGACTTTTCCTTAAAAAAGTCGATGAAAATAATTATTTGTCTAAGCAATAGTACTACAGTGGTATCGACTAGAGTTCCTCAGAGTAAGTGGCATTAATTCAAAATCCATACTAGTACTGAATTAAGGGCACCTCCTTATAACAATTACTTTAAAGCTGTGATCTCAGCATCTTTGGGATCTAACTAAGGGTCATGCTTCCTACATACCCACAAAAATAATGGCTGCCACAATGGATAATTAAACTAAAATTATTCTCCAAATGGAAATCCGAGGATGGAAAGTCATTATAATTAACAAATGCAAATAATGTATAGCTTACATTCTTCAACTGGTACCAGAACGAATACAGGTATCATGTTAATGTCTACCTGACACAAAGATTGCTTCAATGGAAAGACATACTTTTCACTGAATAAAATAAAGCCACAGATGAAGGTACACAGATTATATATGTCATATGTATACATTTTCAGAATTTATATGCACTTTCACATGAAGATGGAGCATGGGACTTGCCAATTGTCCCACCATCCACAAACACCAAGGTTGTGGGTTCCCAGAAGAGTTTTCATCCTACCTTCCTTATATGACTTTCCACCCTGGTTCTTATACTCCATTGGGCACTTGCCTGCTACGGAGAACTCTCAAATATTCTACAAATCTTTTCTTTTTAAATTGCGGACATCTATGCTTGATTTCAATGTTGGCCTTAAACAGCCTCAAATAAGCAGATTATTTTAACTGGAAAACAATGTTAATGGACAAACTTTTAAATATTGTAAATGTAATCATACATTTATATATTGCATAATAGAAATCTACTGTAAGTACATTTGTGAATTATATTTCCTAAGGGCAATGAAATAATCAGCAATTTGCAATGATAATTTTAATCTCTTAATGAAAATTATGTTGTTTGTTCCAGGATGGAAAACTCAGTTACTACTATTCTTTAAGAAACTGTCCTTAAGGTACTGATGCTAGAAGTTACCTTGAAATCAAATATCAGTGTCAACAGGAAAAAAAGCAAGTATATATGTATCTATACCTATACACATAGTACCTATAATACCTATAATTACAGGTTACAAATACTAACCAATAATGGAAGAGAATGTAAAAAAAATATATATATATATATAGGTATAATGGAATCACTTTGCTGTACATTGACACTAACACATTGTAAATCAACTATATTTCAAGACTATTTCAAAATATATATATATATATATATATATCAGTATATGTGGAAGTCACTCACCATCCCGTTACCAAGAATAATTATTGTTGAATGTTTTTTATTATTACTGAATTATTATTCTTCAATGTTTTTTCCAATCTATACTTTAACGGTGCTATATTACCTGATGTATAATATGTGAGCAATTTGTTTTGGGGTGACTCTACGTTTGCCAGTCCTAGGGACTGAACAGGAGACAGTAAGAACTACAGGTGTAGTACGTCTTGCTTCGTCGGTCGGTTGGCTGGTTGTTGACGTTGTTTTTTCTGAGAAGCTACATAAAATCGCCTGGGCCTCAACAAGGAGACTGCAGGGAAAATCCCAAGTCCTGAGAGCAGTGTAGCTCATGACGGTCAGATGAGGTGCAGCGCTGGAGGCCGGAGAACCCATTCTGGGAAAGGCAGGGCTAATGTGCTCTAGGACAGTTCCCTGCGTTGAAAGTCAGTCTTGGAAACACTCAGCTGAGCAAATAGCATCCTGCCCTGGTCACGCCTGAGATGCAACGGCCCCTCTGCTCTGAAGGGTCACCACACTTGGGTCTGTGCCTCACCCAGATCCTACTCTCTGAATTGTGCTACGGTTCAGCACACACCTTTCACGTCCTAGAAGAGAGTATTCGCTGAGATGATTCATCCTGATTCACTGTAAGCGTTTGATGAATGAACGTACATATACACAAATGCCTTCCTGACTCCACAAGCTGTTGAAACTGCTGTTTCCCTCACTTCTGGACCTGCTGACCCATTCCTGGAAAGTAACAGAGGTAGACGACATAATATTTGTAAACTCACATGCAAGCGTCTGACACCTACTATCTTGTTTAATTCTTGCACAGCCTTTAAGGTAGGAAGTAGCTTAGCTTTTGCAAGCTGTTATAATAATTATTTATTTATTATCATATACTTATAGTTACATTATAGTATTCGTAACAGTCTTGCTAGCTGTTGGGATATGTATTCAGATGAAGATTTGTGATAAGGTAGGGCCTTTGCTGTATAAAACTCCTTTCTGAGAGCAAACATTTTGCCATCTGGGATGTTTTAACCTGTGGTTTGGTTCAGTGACTCCACAAAATCATGGTCTATAATATTCAGTATGTGAAGACAGCCATACCAGGAAAGAACACTCTGTCCTGAATTCTAGTAACAAGGAAGCAGGTCACGCGACAAATGATTGCCAGGACCGCAGACGAATAATCTGGAGATGGCAACATTTGAGAAATATAGAGTTGCCTTCTAACTCTCCGTCCTGATATCATCTAAAAGAGTAAATAGACTTGCGTGTACAGAGTGTGAACAAAAGCTGTATTATCATGACAACCCTGTCTCTCCTTGGAGGCGGACATCGAAAATAAATAGGTTTATGTCCTGTCTGCAACAGGCTCAGATAACCACACTGGTTCATTTTGAGAACAAGGCAATTCAGGAAGTTTTTTTGTTTGTTTGTTTTGTTTTGTTTTAATATTTATCATACTTGGTGGCTGTCTCCACTCATTCCCTTCATCCATTCTGCAAAAATAAAAATTTACATTTTTCATATACTATGTAAGTTCTATGCAAATACAACTTTCATTACTTTCTTACAACCAGATTATGGACCTCGAAAGCTTCTCTTATTTTGGAATTTGGGTGGAAATATACTCTACACCTGTAGATCGGCTGCAAGACCGAAAATTCCCTTCTCCTATTGGATGGGTGACAACGCAGTAACTCAACAGTAAAAGAGAATGGTGCACTGTGATCCTCACTTGCTGTTTTAATTTTCCTTCATGACTAAGGAATATGATGACACGCTTATTAGAATTTCCAATATCAGGAGGCCTCGCATTTCACTCACGGCAGCAGAAGTCTCTCTGATCAGATAAGTACTTTTTTGAAGCGGTAAACAAATCAAATACGCATTAAACTCTGCTCTGCATTCATGAAACCAAGCGGGGCCTGTGCGACTCCCAGGCGAGGAGGCCCTTTTGTCCCCCGTTTCGTGTTGGCAAGACTCCAAGCCTTCCCTGAGTTCCAAAGGGAGGATTTGAACAGCTCCGAAGCAGCCCAGAAACCACCCGAGGCAAGACTAAAGGGACCAGAGAAACTCATCAAGATTAGGAGACACATTACCTGAGATGAGATTAAGGGGTACAGGCCCTGCTCACACCCTGATCTTGTGAGAGACCCTGCCCTTGAACCATGGTCATAAAGCCCTCATCAAATCCTCTGGGGATACAGAGCTTTTCGAGGCAAGAGCCTGCTGTGGCCCCCTTTGCCTGGCAAAGTAGTAAAGCTCTCCACTCCTACTTCACCCAAAACTCTGTCTCTTGAGATTCGACCCGGCACCTGTGCACAGAAGCTGAGCTTCCGGGCATCCTCATCTCCTACGGTGTCATTGGCTATTTCAGGGTCTGCATTATTTGGGAAAGGATGAATTGTAGAAGGATCAGGACGTAAAGTGCCCTTCCTAGGCCTTTGATTGAGGTGTTTCAAAATTACAAGTCTTCAGGCATTTTCTGGGAACTGCGTGCCCTAAAGGAAGTTTTAAGAGCATTCAATTTCTCAGCGTACCCACAGCAGCAACTGTATCAGCTACTGTAGCTGACAGCCCGAGGCTGCTTGGTTCAGTTTTAATCTCCAACACTTAGGGGAGATTACTCACGATGTGAGCAAAGAAGAAAAATAGAAAAGCTGGAGGCACATAAGCCTTAGTCCCTGAGATGCGGCCAAAAAATCAGTGCTTCCCTAATGACTTCACCGCCCCTGAGCAAGGCCATGCAGGCAGCGCTTACACTACAGATGAACCATCAATGAGCCATCAATACCCAATTCTATCACTTATAAAAGAGAGAGGGGATTTCACCAGACTATGTAAGCATGGAGTACAATCTTTCATCATTGTACTAAAGTTTGTCATCATGACCATGTGCAGACTTGGTCTGCTTAACACCTTTCCCTTTCTCAAGCACCCCAAGACTGTCCCCACCGCAGGGCCTTTGCATGTGCTAATCCATCTACCCTAAATGTTCTTCCGGCAGATCTCCCTGGATCTGACCTCTCCTCCGGTGGGTCACAGTGCAGGGGGCTCTTCCCAGACACTCATGTCCTGGTCAGTAGCCCCTCTCCATCCATGCTCACTGGCCCATGCCCTGCTGTGTTTCCAGATGGCATTTATCATTCTGTGAAAATATCTTGTTTGCTTCTTTATTCGTTGTCTACCTGTCTCTGTAACAAATACGTAAACCTTCCAAGAGTGAGGGTGTTGTTGGTCTTGTTTATAACCCCGTTCCTACAAGACTGTCTGGCACTCAGTATTCAGTTATGGAGGCATGTGGGTGAGTTGGGGTATATGTGTGGGAAACAATGGTGGTGGTGGTGTAAATTATGAGTTATAAATCTATGTGCACACTCATGTGGAAAGAATCTGTAAAAATATAAAGTAGTGGTACTAGAAGGAAACTTCCTTATATTCTCCAGCCAAGTGATTACCTAGAACATTCAGAGTGTAGTGTTATCATTCTAATTCCAAGAAAACGGATTTTATCATCTCCGTCCTACAGAGCAGTCTGATTGGCAAGAGCTCCTAAGACTAATTTAAATATTCCCTGCTTCAAATGTAAATTGGTGCAGCCGCTATGGAAAACAGTATGGAGGTTCCTCAAAAAACTAAAATTAGTATTGCCATATGATCCAGCAATCCCACTCCTGGGCATATATCCAGACAAAACTATAATTCAAAAAGATACATACACCCCAATGTTCATAGCAGCACTATTCACAATAGCCAAGACATGGAAACAACCTAAATGTCCATCAACAGGTGAATGGATAAAGAATATGTGGTATATATATGGCATATTACTCAGCCATAAAAAAGAATGAAATGATGCCATTTGCAGCAACATGGATGGAACTAGAGGTTATCATACTAATTGAAGTAAGTCAGACAGAGAAAGACAAATACTATACGATATCACTTGTATGTGGAATCTAAAATATGACACAAATGAACACATCCATGAAACAGAAACAGACTCACAGACACAGAGAACAGACTTGTGGTTGCCAAGGGGGAGGCGGGTTGGGGAGGAGTGGATTGGGAGTTTGGGGTTCGAAGATGCAAACTATTACATATAGAATGGATATGGGACTTCCCTGGTGGCACAGTGGTTAAGAATCCGCCTGCCAATGCAGGGGACACAGGTTCGATCTCTGGTCCAGGAAGATCCCACATGCCGCAGAGCAACTAAGCCAGTGTGCCACAACTACAGAGCCTGTGCTTTAGAGCCTGCGAGCCACAACTACTGAGCCCATGTGCCACAACTACTGGAGCCTGTGCTCTTCAACAGGAGAAGCCACTGCAATGAAGATGGAAGGCAACCAAAAATAAATTAATTAATTTAAAAAAAAGAATGGATAAACAACAAGGTCCCACTGTATAGCAAAGGGAACTACATTCAATATCCTGTGATAAACCATATGGGAAAGAATATGAAAAATAATATCTATATATATGTATAACTGAATCACTTTGCTGTACATCATAAATTAACACATTGTAAATCAACCAGACTTCAATAAATAAAAAAATAAAAAATGAAATAAAAATTTACTACCACATATTCCCTGCTCTATTTGAAGCTAATTTTTCTCTTATTTGATCCTCCTTCACACACTGGCATTTCTGCCTTTCTAGAGGTGAGTCATAATTCAGGATAAGGCAAGGCTGTGGTTAGTCAGACCTGAAACTGCTTAGATGTGAGGTCAATGTTGTTTCCTTAGCTACCGCACCCAGGGGAGGGTTTTTTAGTTAATTCTAGGACTGTAATAGGTTCACCAACTGAGAAATTCTTGCACTGATGGTAATAAAGTCATTCAATATCAATCCACTCTGAAGAGATAAATTGGAAGAACACTGTACAGAGTGTAGGGTCAAAAAAGCACTGGGCTGTGGATCAAACAAAACAAAAATGGGATTAATATCCAGCATGAAGCACTGGGGATTCATCAAGTCACCTGGCTGATAGTAGCCTCAGCTTCCATGGGTGGGAGATGAGAATGATACCATGTTGCAAGACTGTAGTAGTGATTAGAGATGAAGCACGGTTGAGCAGAGGTAGAGGCTGGAAAGCAAAAGGATAGCTCCTGTAGCTACAGACGAAATGCTTGTGTCCCCACAAAATTCGTATGTTGAAACCCAATCCCCATTGGTGTCATGGTGTTAGGAGGTGGGACCTTTGGGAGGTGACTAGTTCAGAGGGTGGAGCCTTCATGAATGGGATTAGTGTCCTTATGAAAGAGACCTCAGAGAATTCCTTCACCCCTTCTGCCATGTGAGGACACAGCACGAAGACGGCCATCTATGTTCCAAGAAGAGGATCCTCCCAGATACCGAATCTGCTGTCACCTTGATCCTGGACTTCTAGCCTCCAGAAAAGTGAGAAACAGATTTCTCCTGTTTGTAAGCCCCCAGTCCATGGTGTTTTGTTGTAACAGCCTGAACTGACTACGACAACTACAGATGGCCCCCAACTTATGACGATTTGACTTACAATATTTTGACTTTATGATGGTGCAAAAGCAAAGGAGAAAACATACTTCAGGTTTTGAGTTTTGATCTCTTCCCCAGGCTGGTGATAGATGGCCTGATCCCCTTCAACCCAAGGTCACAAGGGGAAACAGCCAACACGCCTGTAGACACAGACAACTATCCTGGAGACAGACAACTATTCTGTTTTTCACTTCCAGTACAGTATTTGATAAATGACATCAGGTATTCAACACATTATTATAAAACAGGCTTTGTGGTAGATGATTTTGCCCAACTGTAGGCTAATGTAAGTATTCTGAACACGTTGAAGGTAGGCTGGGTTAAGCTACGATGTTCCATAGGGTAAGTGAATTAAGTCCATTTCGATTTATGCTATTTTCAACTTACAATGGGTTTATTGGGATGTAATACTGAGATGTAACCCTATCGTAAGTCGAGGAAGATCTGTACTGTTTTCAAAAAGGATGGTTCACTGTAGAGTCTCCTGATTTTAAGAGAATTTTACAAGTTAAGTAATGAGTGGGACCTCACCCTTTATCTGGCTCTGCCCTGCTTTCCTTTAAAGGCCTGGGTAGACGTTGCATTTTAGGAGATGCCTTCATATGCACCTGTGTCTGCCTGGTGCCTCGTCCACGAGGTCCTCAGCTCACAATGTGGTACTTAAAATACCAGGATTGCCATTGCCAAATTATTTGACTTTCTAGATTTTGAGTGATGAAGTTGGTTATATCACAAAACAAACCAAATTAACACAAACAAACAAGCAAATAAACTGTACTTTATCATGGTTCCCAGATCTCACACTGATGCTCTTTCAATAGGTGACTTTTGGTCTGAAACAGGCTACCATCTAAATTTGAGTCTTTTCTCTCAGAAACTTCAAATCTACATTTCTCTACTGCAAGTTATTTTGAACTCAACTCGACTTTGCTCATAGAAGCACACCATGCATTGTCAATTAAGATAATTCTCTCTCCACGGACTGTAGAACTAACGTTCTTAATTGTACGTCAGATATTGCTTTATCTTTTCATGAAATACCCAGTGATGAAACACATTATGATCGGTCAATAGAATCGAATTGTTCCTCAAATTTGAAATAATGTAATTCTGTATTTCTGCTTTAATACATGAGAATTCAAAAGAGGTATAAATCAGTCTCAAGGTAATGGTGGTAAAACAATGTAGGAAAATACGTTTCCCTTAAATAGAGCATTTAAAACCTAAGATGTTGATATAATTTAACCTTGATGCTGTACAATCAATTCGGTGATACCTGTTAAGAAAAGTAAAATAAAACTATCACCTGACTCCTTCCTGGGTGCTCCAAATCCCTACCTGCAATGAGGCCTATCGATCCTCTACATGAATTATTTCTGTGCAGATGGATCGCCACCATCCTCTTCCCCATTTCTTTCTTTTTTGAACAGTAGTGAACAATTTCTAGATCTGCAAGAGAGATTTTTAAATTCTAATACTATGTTCTGTTTTAATGTTTAGTGAGAATTTACCTCCAAAGAGAAACTGAAATGTTAAAAAGTCACGCTAAAACCCCACTAACCTATGGTCATCTATGAAGTGTGAAGCTAATGTAAACTCTCATAGAGGAAAGGGAAGGAGAATATTCATCCATGAGGTCCTTTGTGGTTAAGGAAGATTTTCAGATTTAGAGACTGAAAGCCTGACAAATCACGAACAGGTATTTTTTTTAACCTTATCAAAATTAACACAAGCACTTTAAAAATAAAAGGAAAATGTGTAATGATTTCCTACGTACTTTGAATACCACCCAGAATGAGTGGCTGAGACAGCAGATAAGTCAGAATCTTAAGGGTCACTGTATAGGTTTAATAGGAAAGAACTGATCTCCAAGAAGTTGTGCTTAAATTTATCAAACAAACAGGTTTAAAATCTGCTTGTCCCATTGGGCAAATAGACCACTGGGCCCAACAGGACTCCTGAAATGGTTCAGGTCTCAATTTAATGTCTCTCTTGGTCGCTTTCCCCACCTGTGAATCTCCATGGAGATGATTCTGCCACCCAGAATCTCAGTGGCTTCCCGGAGGGTCCACAACTACAGGACATCAAACGGTGAGATCCCTCCCCCTCTCTCTCTTTTTCTCTCCCTCTCCTGCCCCGCCCTGCCCAGACATACACTTGCACACAATGCTAGCCTGCTTCCCTCGCCTCTGGATGAAATGGTGTTGGGTTTTGTACTAGGATTCGGTGTCTTCCTGAACGAAATACTAGACTTTCACACAGTGGCTGCACACTGGAAACTACGACATATGTCATCATTCACAGGGCTGGCTTAACATCTTTTAGCAGATTTTTTCACACTTGCAATTGTGTTTTTCCTCAGAGTCTTCACTATTTTAGGGAGAGAAGGTTGGGGGATAAGGGCTTGACTATAGATCCCCCATCATGATGAGACATCAGGACCTGTCTTCCCTGGATCCAGGGCTCAGCGAGACCTGACAGGGAGCTTCCCGTCAGTTACCTCTCAAGTGGCGAATGTGCATTTTATGGATGATGGGAAGGGATGCGGGTCTCTATTGTGTCCTGAAGTACTGATGTTTACTCAACAAAGGGTGGAGTACCAAGTGCCATTACCATATAATCTACAACTTGATTACCTATTTCCCTTGGCCCTAAACTCCTCACCTGGACTGCAAGGGCTATATCTGTCAGGGTGTGTGAAAAAAGCAAGTTATTGTTGATAATCCATCATTATTTTATCTTTTCATGAAAATCTAAGTGGTCTAGACTGGAAGCCATGAGGTCAGAATCCCTTATCCTAGAATCTGTGATTCCATCCTAGGTGCTAAGGACTGTGTCCAGCACCTACTAAACAATCAGTCCATGGGAGCAGGAAAACTGCACTGACTGCCATGTCTGATAAAGGACAGTGTTTCTCCTATGGTGATCACTGCATCCTTACTCCACGGCAAGCACTTTCCAGACTTTCTCTAGCCCTCGAAATGATCTTGATAGACGTGCACTGTCATTCCTTTTTTTTTTTTTTTTAAGAAGATGTTGGGGGTAGGAGTTTAGTAATTAATTAATTTATTTTTGCTGTGTTGGGTCTTCATTTCTGTGGGAGGGCTTTCTCTAGTTGTGGCAAGCGGGGGCCACTCTTCATCGCGGTGCGCGGGCCTCTCACTATCGCGGCCTCTCTTGTTGCGGAGCACAGGCTCCAGACGCGCAGGCTCAGCAGTTGTGGCTCATGTAAGTGATTTGCCCAAAGTCACACAGACACAAAGGCCAAAGCAATGGGAAGCGAGTCAAGTTTATTTTGGCTTCAAAACCGGTGCTCATCCCATGACACCATAGTTTAGAAGCCGTATACTATCACTTTCTTCTACTTTCTAAAAGGAATGGATCCTGCAAATTGTGCTGCAGAAGCATAGGGCAGTGTCTGAATCCTCAGAATGTTCCTACTGCTGTTCAGGAAGAGCCAGGTGACCACGTAAATTGGGAAAGAAACAAAAAGCGCGTTTGTGTATCTGAGCTGAAGGCTGGATTCTGCTTATCTGTCTCTACGCGGGGGCATTTAAGAAAGTGAAAAAAGCTTTTTTTAGTTATGGTTTGATTCTTTAAATAACTCTTTTGACCCAAAGCTCTTACATGCTTAACACATAAAAGGGGTTGGGATTTCACTAATATTTCTAGGGGTGGGATTGGGGGACACAGAGATTGTATACTGAACAACTTTAATGGATGCCATTCACACACACTACCCAGCTAATTAAACATAAGATAGTTGAGAACTTGACTGATATCAGAATTTCTCACGTCTTAATAACGTTTCCTCTGAATGCGCGGAAACAAGACAGAAGACACTGACCAAACAGCCATGGAATTATCCATGGAAACAGAAGCTCCACTTATGGATTTGCTGCTGTAATTGATCTTTACGTTCGTATCTACTTCCATGTTTATGACCTTTCAACTTTTTACCTGCTCCTAGGCTGTGGGCAAGAAAGCAAAGTCCTGGATTCTGTCCCTTATTTATATATATATATATATATATTTTTTTTTTTTTTAAGATTTCTATTTTATTTATTTTGTGGCTGCGTTGGGTCTTCGCTGCTGTGCGCGGGCCTTCTCTAGTTGCAGCGAGCGGGGGCTACTCTTCGTTGCGGTGGGCGGTCTTCTCATCGTGGTGGCCTCTCTTGCTGTGGAGCACAGGCTCTAGGCGCACGGGCTTCAGTAGTTGTGGCACGTGGGCTCAGCAGTTGTGGTGCAAGGGCTTAGTTGCTCCGCGGCATGTGGGATCCTCCCAGAGCAGGGCTCGAACCCGTGTCCCCTGCATTGGCAGGCAGATTCCTAATCACTGCGCCACCAGGGAAGCCCATGTCCCTTATTTTATCTTGGTTTTGTGATGTTTCTGAAGGAATCATGCATGATATTGAAATTCCACGGAGGATTAGGTTTTGTTGTAAAAACTACTTTGGCAAAAAGGTACTGCTGTTCTTTCAAATCCGCGGCCTTGAGTTGAAACAATACAGTGTGTAGTGAACTTTGTGTGTATTTTTATTTTACTGATTTCTACTTAGAACTTCAAGAGAACAAAAGTTTTTGTTTTTCTCCCCCCCTTTAAACGTAGTTATTTAGTTTCATCTAGGTTCTATTCTTCTTTGCTTTATTGTAGTTTAACTTTCAAGGTTTTAGACCAGAAAAAAGATCAGAGAGAAAAATAGCTTACTGCCTAGATAAAGAGTATTAACAGCAGTGCTGGTCTGTTTTTTTCAGGAAAATACTAATTTAATTTGCCTCGCTTTAACTACTGCATATATACCAGAAGATTATACTCATAACTTAAATATTTATAAAAAGAAGGTATATAGAGATAAATGACCATTTGCAGTATTAACTGATCAAAGCTGCATAGTAAATCAAATCTTTTAGACCTGTGGGAGATGGCTCCGGAAAGTATAATGGGGAGCTAAGTGAATGACAATAAAAACGCTGAAGCTAAATGAGCATGTTGCTTTCAACTGTGAACAAAAAAATCATTCTGCTACACAAAATTCCATAACATGAAATGTATACAAATTTAGGAATGTTATACAGCTGGACTAAAGCAAAGGGGAAATTGAATAAGTGATAAAAAGGTTTTTGTTTAATTATCAAGAGTGAAATAATTCTCGAAATGGGTGAACGGGGTCCAAAAGAACAAACTCCCAGTTATAAAACAAGCAAATCCTAGGGATGTAATGTACAGCATGGTGACTATAGTTAATAACACTGTATTGTATAGTTGAACGTTGCTAAGAGAGTCTGATGTATGTGAACTAGGTTTATTGTGGTGACCATTTTGCAATATATACACATATTAAATTATTATGTTGTTCATCAAAACTAACATAATGTTATATCTATAGCTCAGTATAAAAGTAACAACAAAAAGCGGGAAGACGCAAGCAGGAAGAGATATGGGAACATATGTATATATATAACTGATTCATTTTGTTGTGAAGCAGAAACTAACACACCATTGTAAAGCAATTACACTCCAATAAAAAATATATATATATTAAAAAAAAAGTAACAACAACAAAATAATTGGCATTTCCAGAAGAAAAATGGTTGATAAAACCACTCTCTAATGGTGAATTTTTAAATTGATGATAAGCCCATGGGGCATGGCTGCCTGGACGGCTATGCTGCTTCCCTGGGCCCCGGGCCATCATCAGGTCCAGTGTGTTCCATGTAGCTTGGTTATAGTCATTTGCGGAAAAGAAAACTTCGAACAAGCACAAGTGGATCAGATAAGAAAGAATCAAGTTTAGTGGTTTCTCTACGCAGAGTCATACTTCACTTCACTCTTAGGGACTAAACCCTTATTCACTCCTCAGCGTCTCAATCCCCACCTGCAACGTGAAGTCCAGGGGATTCACAGCCTCACATGGTTCTTAGACATCTTCTGGGAGAATTCTCACTGTCTCAATTCCTGCCAAGTGGATGATGACATTCTCTCATTGTTATCTCCCCAAAACATTCTAATTTAAGCCTTATTTTAGAATTAAATCAAATACACATATTTAGTCCCCATCTGTACTACTTAATAGGCAAGGTGTGTGTTTATTAGGGTGACCTGATTTCATTCACTGAACAAAACAGAGATGTTTGACATTCAAAGGTGCCTGTTTTAGAGAGCACCCCAGCCAGTAAGTGAAGGACATTAGATTATGCTGAATAACCCAATGCTACTTAAAGAACCAAGAGTGAGGAATTTAACTCAATTTTCTGGGTTTAGTTCCCTAAAGTACAGAGGAGAGAATGAATTAGAAAATCTCTGTCTGAAGTTTCCTCTGAGACATAAATAAGCTACGTTTGAGTCAGGAATAGCTTGAACTGTCAATTCTTTAACATCATTTTTCAAATAAACTAATACGAGAGGAGATTAGGAGAAGCAGGGGGAGAAATGATAAATTCTATCCCCAATCATAAAGAATTAAGAGCTTGCATTAATAGGAGTCTTCGAAACAACCATAAAAACCTAAGGAGGGAGTTGGAAAAAATGACACAGGAAAATAAATCCAGTCTCATCTCATTCATATTTGTCTCTTCACTACCCCCTCCTGGAGGGGACACACAGTTTTGAGGACATTAGCCCACTGCGGCCCCCTTGGCATGGCAAAGCAATAAAGTTACTCTTTTCTACTTCACCCAAAACTCTGTCTCTGAGATTTAACTCGGTGTTGGAGGTACAGAGGTTGGATTTGGCTTCAGCAGCAAAAACACATGAAATGTAGTATCTTTTTCCTATTACTGAAAATTCTGTTATTGTGTTCTAATTCACAATAGTAACTTGTCTGTCACTGTACAGGTGCAAATAATGTTATGTTTTGCTCTAGGCAAGTTCTAAAATCTTGAGTTTTAAATGAAGCCAAGACTTACAGGCAACAAACTTTCTAAAACAGATTTTAGAAACCCATGATCACGATTGTTTTTAATTTGTTTCAAAATAGAAGCTTTTCTTTGTGATTTATGACATGCATTAAAATAGTCCTAGATAAGAACTCAGGGCTGTCAAGTCAACGGCAGGGGTTCCCGATCTCAATATGATACTTGGGGAGTTAAGTTGCCCCAGGCTGAAAAGAATCATAACACAAATGGCAAAAAGGAAACATCAGATTAAAATCTATTTTCAAATACATTTCTTTGGAACTCCAAAGCATGCTAAACATCATTCTGAATTTGAATTGAGGCTTTTGCAAATAACTGGTCTAAGTGCCATGCTTTCAGGATATTGAAGAAGACTTATATTTTTCATATTGTTATTCATGCAAAATGTCTCAGTAGCCATTTTTCTCCAAAGCATGTCCTTGGGGATATTTTAGGATTGAGCTGGGTTCATTTGCTCATGATTAGGGTTTTGATACCCAAGTTTTAAGGTCAGTTCTGCACATGAATTGGCTACAATCATCTAAGTTCAAAAATAACTTCCGGGCTTCCGTGGTGGCGCAGTGGTTGAGAGTCCGCCTGCCGATGCAGGGGACGCGGGTTCGTGCCCCGGTCCGGGAAGATCCCACGTGCCGCGGAGCGGCTGGGCCCGTGAGCCATGGCTGCTGAGCCTGCGCGTCCGGAGCCTGTGCTCTGCAACGGGAGAGGCCACAGCAGTGAGAGGCCTGCGTACCGCAAAAAAAAAAAAAAACCTTCCATGAGTCCCATAAGGAGCCTCACTAGCCCTCTTCTCTCCGTCTGCAAACTGGGGCCAATTTAACACCACATTACTTGGTACTTGTGCTATTTGTCTGTTGCCTCATCTTAAAACCATTCTTCTGGATTACTCTGGATTCAGGTCTCCAAATGTATTAAAATATTTCTCAAGAATTCAGCTTAGGCAAATCTCAAGTGAATATGGACATATATGGAAAGGACACAAATGGTTCTCAGATGTTATTTCCTCTCATTTGGAGGGACCTCCATTAGTGTAAAATTCCTGGTCTCTCTCTACCCACCCCTCCCACGTACACTCTATTCCAGAAGGGGTAAATTATTTGCTTGCTGTGTTTAGAAGGGGAAGGAAGAAATCTGGAACGTGAATCTTTTTTCTCTCCCATCTTTAGGCAGCCTGCATTCTTTGTCGCCTTCTAAGGAGCGACTGTGCGCTTGCAAAGGTGTGAGTGGAGTTGAATGGGAGAGAGAAAGGATGATGGTCTAATGAAAGAGTTTCTTATTAGAAAGATCAAATGCCTGTAGGTATCAATTAAAGGGTTCAACGGTAGCTTCATTTGTAATAAGGCTGCCCGTTGGCTCCCATCAGCCTTGCATCTTTGCCTTATTTCTTAATTTATTCATAACTTAAGTAGGAAAGAAGGTTATTTACTGGGCTCCTTCTGCTTGCACAGGCAGACGACTTTGGAAGGTGGTCTACGTTTGGCCAAACAGAAACTCTCTTTCTAGGACAACAAATAACTGTCACTTGAAAATGAGGCTAATCAAGATTGTGACACATCGCCACAGTCCAATCTCTTCTAATGTTGCCTAAATCTTCATTCAGTTTGTCCGTCAAAGGAGACATGTTGGTTCTTTTCTTTGATCATTCTAAGACTGTGTCTAACTAAGACTCAGTTTTGATTCTTCTGACTTGATCAAAATCTTTCCTTCAACATAGACAATGACCTTTCCCGTGAATTTGTTTTCTGTCCTCCTGAAAATCTTTTCTTTGTAGTTAGACTGGAACAGAAGCCCTTTTTGTGTTAATATTCAGGCCACTGTCAGTTCCCTCCTGACCTCCTGTCTCCAACCCACCTTGGGAGGCTGTGAAAGTGGCTTCCAAGAGACAGAGCAAAACAAAGCCAAGTGAAAGTTAAAAATAATTGCATGGAAATGCAAAGCTACAGACATGACTTGGCTTTTTTTTATTTTCATTGAAGTAAAATCTTTGGTGATCAGAATTGAAGAGAAACTCAAATTGTAATATATGCTTCCATTAACATTTGACAGAGAAATAAACAGTGGAATTAATTAAATTAAATTTGCCGAGCAAATTCTAGGTATGTAACTTTGTGGTTATTTGCTATAGGAAAATATGGCACGTAACCACCTTAACAATTTAGTTGAAATGTCTAGATAATGCAAAACCTAAATAACCTAAAAAACCTAAAACCAAAACCACAAAGAGATGTTAAAGGGAAATCGCATGTTAATAAGCACAGCTACTCATAGTTACAGTAAAATTTAAAATGATGTGTAAAAATTAATTACTGAAAGAACCTCAACAACAAAATATGGACTGGAAGTCAGCTAATTCATTTATTGGGAATGGGAGAAAAACGCTTTCTGTAATTCATGAAATATTTATCGACTATTAACTGCTTCCACAGTTCTAGTCCCTTGAGTTCTATCAGGGAAGACAAAGATCCTGGCCCTTGCTGCTCCACTGCAGTGTAGAGGGTTAGGCAGTAAACAATGAAAGTATAAATACACAAATTATATGCTCCGGTAGGAGATGAGAAGTGTCATGGAAGGAACAAAAACGTGCAGCAGAGCAAGGGGAAAGGGGCTGCCAATGGTATAAACCTAATTTAACCTTGGTTCCAATGGCAGGTGACCTTGAGCAAAGAAGGAAGTGAAGGGCAGTGCTGTCAGGAGGGTACCTGAAGGGGCAGGAGGGGCGGCAGGGAGCTGAGAGGAAGCAGAGGGGGAAAGGAGGTCTGGGAGGTAACCTCGGGGTGCTGAGGGTCACATCGGGTGTCATTGTTTTGGATTCTTGTATGAGTGAAGTGGGGAGGCTCTGAAGGGCGACTGTTACATGTTACTGTATTAAGGACTTAAAGCCTAAAGGACTTGACCTTAACTGATGAGAACATTTACTGGCCATTTAGTTAAACACCCATTTCCCGGGCTTCCCTGGTGGCGCAGTGGTTGAGAGTCCGCCTGCCGATGCAGGGGACACGGGTTCGTGCCTCCGTCCGGGAAGACCCCACATGCCGCGGAGCGGCTGGGCCCGTGAGCCATGGCCGCTGCGCCTGCGCGTCCGGAGCCTGTGCTCCGCAACGGGAGAGACCACAACAGTGAGAGGCCCGCGTACCGCAAAAAAAAAAAAGAAAAAAAAAAGGATAGTGAGATAGTTCATAATCACTGAATACACTGAACAAACTGTATTGTTTGTGTGTCTTACTCTGTCTGGATAGTTACCTGAGGACTGATAGAAAGGGCTTGTGTTTGTTCTGTGTAACTTACAACTCAAGGCAGAAAAGGGTGAGCGTTCCTCAAAAACGTTTTAAGGCAAGTAAACAACCAAAACCACCTAATGCAAAATTTTATAATTGAGGCAGACAATAGAGTACCAAAGGGCTGGGAAGAAAAGCTGGAGAGAGTTTCTTTGGGAAATCAGGGCATTCATTCCAAAGCACCATGTATAATGGGAAATTTAGAAATTTACACACATGTCTCAGGTAGGATGCATTCTCAAAAAGGACCTGAAAAGTCCCTAACCTTTCAAATCTGGTAGATTGCTAGGAAAAAATTCAGGCATCCAATGGGAAAGGAACAAGTAAAACTATCTGTGTTTGCAAATGACATAATCTTACATATAGACAATCCCAAAGAATACACACACACAAATGACTAAAATCAATAAAAAATTCAGCAGAGTGGCAGTGCACGTGATTAACACAGAAAAACTTAGTGGTATTTCTATACACCAGCAATGAACAATGCAAAAAACAAATTAAGGGAACAATTCCATTTACAATAGCCCCTGAAAGAATAAAATACCTAGGATGAAAATGTAACTAAGGTGGTGAAAGTCTTATAAACTGAAACCTGTAAGTCACTGATGAAATAAATTAAAGGCTTATATAAATAGAAACGTATTTCATGCTCATGCATTGAAAGACTTCATATTTTTAGCATGGAAATACTACCCAAATTGATCAATTACTTCAGTGCCATACCTATCAAACTACCCACAATTTGTTTTTTAACAGATGATTCAATCCTAAAGCTCATACGGGCTTTTGAGGAACCCCCAAATAGTTAAAATAATATCAAGAAAGAACAAAGTTGGAGGACTCACACTTGCCAAGTTCAAAACTTACTATAAAGCTACAGTAATCAAAACAGTGGTAGCATAAAGATAGACATATAGAGCAATGCAATAAAACTGAGAGTCCACATATAAACCCATACGTCAATGGACAACTGACTTTTGAAAAGTCTGGCAGGAACATTCAACAGGGGAAACAGCAGTCTCGTCAACAAATAGTCCTGGGACAACTGGATATCTATTGATACATAAGAAATAAAGAGTTTGGATCCCTTCCTCACCACATACCAAAATGTACTCAAAATGGATAAATGTCCTAAGTATAAAAGCTAAAACCATAAAACTCTTTGAAGAAAATACAGAAATACATCTTCATGACCTTGCATTTGGGAATGGATTCTTAGATATGACAACAAAAGCATGGGAAACAAATGAAAAATTAAACCGTTAAAAATTTTAAAAATCTAACAACCTTTGTTCATCAAAGGACATTTTCAAAAAGTGAAAAGGCAAAGTACAGAATGAAAGCAATGTAAATTATACATCTTATCAGGGTCTAGTAGCTAGAATATATAAAGATGCCTTACAATTCAATAACAAAAAGATGGCACAATTTATAAAATGGGCAATGTGCTTGAACAGTCATTTTTCCTAAGATATACAAATAGCCAAGACATAAATGAAAAGATGCTCAAAATCATTAGTCACTAGGGAAGTGGAAATAAAAACCTCAATGAGGTATAACTTCACACCAGTTAGGATGGCTTAATTTAATAAAAAAGAAAAAAAACAGTGTTGGTGAGACTATGGAAAAATTGGAGTCATTGTACATTGCTGGTTGGAATGTAAAATAATTTAGTTGCTGTGAAAAGCACTACCCAAAAGTTCTGCAATAACCAAAAAGTTAAACATAGAATTACCATATGACCCAGCGATTCCACTGTTAGGTACACATCCCAAAAGATTGAAAACAGGCACTCAAACAAATATTCGCACATAAATGTTCATAGTAGCTTTAAACACAATAGCCAAAAGGTGGAAGCAACCTAAATTTCCATCAACAAATGAATGGATGAATAAAATGTGATATATACCTAAGATGGAATATTATTCAGCCATAAAAATGAATGAGGTTTGATACATGCTATAAAATGGATGAACCTTGAAAACATTATGCTAAATGAAAGAAGCCAGACACAAAGGGTCATAGAAAGTACGATTTCAAACATATGAAATATTCAGAATAGGCCTATCTATTAACAGAGAAAGCAGATTGGTAGTTGCCAAGGTCGGAGCTATTATTCAGGAGAATGGGCAGGAACTGTTTAATGGGTATGGAGTTTCCTCTTCGGGTGATAAACATGTTTTGGACCTAAATACAGGTGATGGTTTCATAACACTGTAAATGTACTAAATGACACTGATTTATTTACCTTAAAATGCTTCATTTTATATAATGTAAATGTCACCAGAATTAAATTTTAAAAAATCAATTAATGTAATCCCCCTTATTAACAGGCTAAAGAATAAAAATCACATGAATAAGAAAAATCACATCAATGCAAAAAAAAAAAAAAAAGCATTTTACACAGTTTAACACACATTTGGCATAAAACCAGTCAGAAAACTAGGGCTCAAGGGGAAATTCCTCAAATTGATAAACAGCATCTATATATATATATATATAGCTATAATTAAACTTAACAGTGAAAGACTTTTTCCTAAAATTGGAAAAAAAAGATATCCACTCTCACCATTCTTATTCAATATACTGTTGGAAGTTCTTTAACCAGTGCAAAAAAGCAAGAAAATAAAAGCGAAGTTATACAGATCAGAAAGGAAGAAATTAAACTGCCTATATTTATAGATAACATGGTTGTCTATGTAGAAAATTCCAAGAAATCTTCAAAGAAACTCCTAAAACTAAGAAATGAGTTCAACATGGACAGAAAAACTAAAAACGCAGTACCATTTAAAATCATTCAAAAATGGTTAGGTAGAAACATAACAAAACACAAGACTTGTATGTTGAAAACCACAAAATACTGGTGAAATGATGACAGAAATGTAAGTAAACAGAGATATACCACGTTAGAAGACTCAGTATGGTAAAAAATATCAATTCTCCCCAAACTGGTATACAGGTTTTATGAAATTATTTTAAAAATCTCAACCTAACTTTCTATATGTGTAGATGAGAATATTCTAAAATTTATGTGGGAAAGCAGAAGAGCTAGACTAGCTAGAATGATTTTGAAGAAGAGTAATAAAATGAAAGAAACCAATCTAACTAATTTCAACACATTATATAAGCTACTATAATCAAGACTCTGTGGTATTGGCTAAGCGATAGATACACAAATAGATAAAACAGAATGAAGAATCCAGAACTAGGCCCGCACAAAAAAGCTTAATTGATTTTTACAAAGGTGGAAAAGCAATTCAATTAAGGAAATATAGAGGGCCTTTTCGACAACGGTGCTGGAGCAAGGGGATATCCACAGGCTTAAAATGAACCTAGACGTAATTCTTACGTCTTACCAAAAATTTACTCAACATAAACCATGGACTTAAATGTAAAATGCAAAACAATGGAAAGTTTTGAAAAAAAAAGTGGGGAGAAAATCTACAGGATCTACAAATAGGCAAAGAGTTCTTAGACTTGACACCAAAACCACAATCCATAAAAAGAAAAAAATGGTAATTTGGACTTCATCAAAATTTAAAAAAACCTTTTGTTCTGTAAGAGATCCTGTTAAGAGGATGAAGAGACAAACTAAGACAAGCAGAAAGTGGTTTCAAAGCACATATCTGACAAAGGACCAGTATCTGAAACGTACAAGGAACTCTTGAAGCTCTTCTGTAAAAAGCAAACAATCTAATTGGACGAAGGCAAAAGACAAGAAGAGACATTTCACTGAAGAGGAGACGCAGATGACAAAGCAGCACATGAAAATATATTAAACATCATTAGCCATTGGGGAAATGTAAATTAAAACCATAGTGAGAGATCACTAAGCACTTGTCAGAGTGGCTAAAATTAAAAAAAAATAGTGATAATATTCAACGTTGGCTAGGATGTGGAGAAAATGGATAAATCATACATTGCTGGAACATGGTACAGCCACACTGAAAAGCAGTTTGCAGTTTCTTTAAGAAATGAAACCTGCGGAACTTCCCTGGTGGCGCAGTGGTTAAGAATCCACCTGCCAATGCAGGGGACACGGGTTTGAGCCCTGGTCCGGGATGATCCCACATGCCATGGAGCAACTAAGCCCGTGTTCCACAACTACTGAGCCTGCGCTCTAGAGCCCACGAGCCACAACTACTGAAGCCCACGTGCCTAGAGCTCATGCTCCACAACAAGAGAGGCCACCGCTATAAGAAGCCCATGCACCACAACAAAGAGTAGCCCCTGCTCGCCACAACTAGAGAAAGCCCGCGTGCAGCAACGAAGACCCAACACAGCCAAAAATAAATAAATAAATAAATAAATAAAAATAAAAAAATAAAGAAGGCTGAAAAGTGAGCCGACCGCCCTGTTAAAAAAAAAAAAAAAGAAAACAGAAAAGAACTTACCACTGGGGGAAACTGAGTAAATGGACAGGAGATGTTTGTATTAATTTTTACAACTACATGTGAATCTAAAATTATCTCAAAATGGCAAATTTGATTAGAAAAAATATATAGACAAAAATCAATTCCTTATAAGAACAGTAAATCTTGATCATCCCAAATTCCCAAAACTGTTGGAATTGGAAATAAGCTTGTAGTAGGCAATGTAAGTTGTCTAAACCCAGTGTTAGCGTGAAGATGAAGGAAAATAGCATGTTGCAACCTGAATGAGTACATATATATATTTATATATATATATTCACAGTTAATATCTTTTTAAAATAAATTTATTTATTTATTTTTGGCTGTATTGGGTCTTCGTTGCTACGTGCAGCCTTTCTCTAGTTGAGGCGAGCAGGGGCTACTCTTTGTTGCAGTGCACGGGCTGCTTCTCATTGTGGTGGCTTCTCTTGTTGTGGAGCATAGGCTCTAGGCGCGCCGGCTTCAGTAGTTGTGGCTCGCGGGCTCTAGAGTGCAGGCTCAGTAGCTGTGGTGCACGGGCTTAGTTGCTCCGCGGCACGTGCGATCTTCCCGGACTAGGGATTGAACCCGTGTCCCCTGCATTGGCAGGCGGATTCTTAACCACTGAGCCACCAGGGAAGTCCCCACAGTTCATATCTTCTAATATGATTATCTGAATTGATGGAATTTCTACATAGTTATACTAATCTATAATGTTATTATGATAGAATGAACATAATTTTGCTGTTAGTAAGGTTCACATTTCATGAACAAATACATCATTGACACATGCAGGTCAAATAAAAAAAATGTGTTTAGACTTTATATGAAAAGGGAAAATCAGAGATGGAGAAAGACCACATACACATCCAACTTCTGACTTTTCAAACACATTATGATCAAATGCATCAATTGCAAAGGAAATGAAATCCCTTCCATAAATCCATAAACCAGTTCTAATAACTTGGCTTGTTCTCAAAATTATGAATACATTTTTGATAATTCATAGCAAACTTAATAAACATTCCTACTTTGTAGACAAATAAGGGGTTTCTAAAAATAACAGAGGACTGAATAACTCGGAGCAAATGAGAAAAGGCATGGGGGCATTTTTTAGGAACACAGATTGTTCTTGAAATTGCTGAGGAAAAGGATTAGGTTTTACAAAAAGACCTCATTGCTACACTTTTCTTTTAATAACACTAATTTCTTTTTATTTTCTCCAGTGAGGCACTTTGTTTCTGTAGTTGGGTGCCTTCCCATCGTGAAAAGCCCATCTGTGCTTTTCACGCACTTTCGCTGGTCTCCCTGGTGAATGTTAATATAAAGATGTGAGTCATGTGTCCAACAATGTCAGTCTGAACTGTTACTATTCCTCACATCATGTTCTTCAGAAAAATAAAATCCCTTTCAGCAGCCACTTCCCTTTGCGTTAATGTGGCTACACGGTGTTTTCAAATTTTCGGCAATTACTCTTCACATCCACCTTTGCTTCATTATTTCCACTGAGTGTGGGTCCAGACCTTTTCCACTGGGGATGCAAGGCCATGAGACAAACCAGCTCCCTCATTATCAATATTGTGTCAGGACACACGTGACAGTGTTGAAACATGGCAGACAGTGCATGTTCCCCAATGGGTCAGCCAACAAAAGAGGAACAAAAGAAAAACAATGAAAGAGACCACTCTGACGTGGGCTGGTGAATCTAGAGAGAAACGTGGGCACATTTTTATCCGCTGGAGACAGGCGGGATCAGCCTTGAAGATTCTGGTCCTCTTGGTGAAGCAAGCCTTGATCACATTCTCCCAGCCTTATTTTTGCTTCAATTTTTCATGATCTTTATATACAAGATAACAGAAAGTTAAAGCTAGGAAGAACTTCCAATCCCCTAGACAAAGCCTTTGATTTATTTTTTTGGGGGGGGTTATCGCTTTTTAAAGATTTCAGGTGGGCAGTGATATCGCATTGTGGGTTAAATTGTATTTCACTAATGGGTAATAATATTGAACATACTTTCATGGGCTTATTTTTCATCTGCATATTCTCTTCAGTGAAACATTTTTACATGTGTTTTACCCTTATTCTTATTGGATTTTTTTTTAATGTTGATGAAAGCCCTTCATTGAAAAGGTAAAGAACAGAGCAAAAATATCTAGAACCTGCAGATACATTTGCAATATCCTCAAGGCTCCAGGAGTAGCGAGCGAATTCCAGGATCTTGACATCAGTACTTCAGAATCTCACAAGTCCCTTGCCTGGGTCAGGAAAAACCTCCTGGGACTCTTCTATACCATCTAGCAAGACCTCCCCTGACATAAAACTGGATAAACTGACCCAGAGGAGCCCAGGGATTGGTGAAGTGACTCCTGTTCATGATTCTAACAAACCTTTGTCTTGGCGAAGCAAAGTCAGGAAACCACCAGTGTGAATTCTGTGAGTGAGTCACTTGCAGGATGTCACCAGATTCTGGTAAAGCTTCCCATACCTTGTCATATACACCCTGGGATGAGAGAAGCAATGCTCACGCTACTTGGCTCTAAGTTTCCTAGGAGCGGTTTCCATCTTTGCATTACCTTGGATAAACTTAAAACAGTATTTCCAGTGTTTCTCTCCTGGTGGCTCAGTCATGTGGTCATGACGTCCCATGGTTTCTTCTCCACATCGCGTGTCCCCTCTCTCAGTGTGTAGGTCTGTCTTTTCCGTCACATTCAGGCTGACTGTTCTCTCACATCACTGAAGCTGCTTATTTTATTCTTTTCTTCTAGTATATCTATTGGGTTGGCCCAAAAGTTCCTTTGGTTTTTAAGTAAAAATAAAAGACACATTTTTCATTTTCACCAAGAACTTTATTGAACAATGTATTCACTGTCTTGTTCCACTGCCTTCTGCCATTTTTCAGGCAACCTCATAATTCCATATTCCCAAAACTTTTTAATCTTTTTGAGCAAAGAACTCTCCCAGGTGCCTTTTACAGTCTTCCAAGGAATGGAGGTTTTATCCATTAAGAGAATTTTGTAAAGACTGAAATAAATGGAAATCCGAAGGTGCAACATCTGGTGAATACGGCGGATGAATCAGAACTTCCCAGCCAAGCTGGAACGGTTTTTGCCTGGTCATCACAGAAACATGCGGTCTTGTGTTATCTTGATGGAATATTATGCGTTTTCTGTTGACTAATTCCAGACACTTTTCGTCAAGTGCTGCTTTCAGTTGGTCTAATTGGGAGCAGTACTTGTTGGAACTAATCCTTTGGTTTTCCAGAAGGAGATCATAATAGAGGACTCCCTTCCAATCCCACCATATGCAGAGCATCACCTTCTTTGGATGAAGACCAGCCTTTGGTGTGATTGGTGATGGTTCATTTCACTTGCCTCACAACCTCTTCCATTCCACATTGTTGTACAGTATCCACTTTTCATCACCCATCACAATTTGTTTTAAAACTGGAAAGTTTTTGTTATGTTTAAGTAGAGAATCACATGCGGAAATACTGTTAAGAAGGTTTTTTTCGCTTAACTTATGTGGAACCCAAACATCAAAGCAATTAACATAACAAAGCTGGTACAAATGATTTTCAACACTTCATTTGGATATTTTGAGTATGTCGGCTATCTCCTGCGTGGTATAATGTTGACTGTTCTTAACGAATGTTTTGATTTGATCACTATCAACTTCAACAGGTCTACCCAACCGTGGAGCATCATCCAGGGAGATGTCTCCAGCATGAAACTTCGCAAACCACTTTTGACACTTTCGATCAGTCACAGCACCTTCTCTATATACTGCACACATCTTTTTTTGTGTTTCAGTTGTGTTTTTACCTTTCTTGAAATAATAAAGCATAATATGCTGAAAATGTTGCTTTTTCCTTCCATCTTCAATATTAAAATGGCTACACAAAAATTCACCGATTTTTGATAAGTTTTATTTTAAATGCACGCTGATATGACAGCTGTCACATACAATCTAACACAATTGTTTCGAATACAGTTAAAGACAACTAAGCACTACTAGAGCCATCATGCGGAAAAAAACAAACAAACTTTTTGGCCAACCCATATTATATCTGAAATTGTCTTAGCTTTATTTCTAATTTATTTCCTTCGATCTCTATATTCCTTTCAATCTCATTGATTGGAATGTTCTAGTATTCTGGAAGTATGAAGTGGATGTTCTATAGTTCCTTGTGGAAACTTTTTATTTCTGAATACAACTCTTAAAATTTTAGAGTATGAAGTTGTCAACTTTTTTTTAACTTTAAAACTTTTGCGGTTATTATTTATTTATTTATTTATTTAGGCTGTGTTGGGTCTTCATTGCTGTACGCAGGCTTTTCTCTAGTTGCAGCAAGCAGGGGCTACTCTTCGTTGTGGTGCGCGGGCTTCTCACTGCGGTGGCTTCTCTTCTTGTGGAGCACGGGCTCTAGGTGCACAGGCTTCAGTAGTTGTGGCACGTAGGCTGAGTAGTTGTGGCTCACGGGCTCCAGAGTGCAGGCTCAGTAGTTGCGGTGCACAGGCTTAGTTGCTCCACAGCATGTGGGATCTTCCCAGACCAGGGCTCGAACCTGTGTCCCCTGCATTGGCAGGCAGATTCTAAACCACTGCACCACCAGGGAAGCCCTCTGCTATTGTTTTGGGTTTTTTTTTTTTAATTATTTTTACACAGCTCGTACTCATCTTCTTGGGGTTGGAGGCTGGGGCACAGCAATGGTTTTCCAGAAGGAGAATGATTCAAACAGAAATATTTGGAAGGACATCCAAGAAGAATGGTGTATTAGAAGGCAAAGAACAAAAACTCACTAGGTTTCTGTGGCTTCTAGGAGTGATATGAGAAGCAGTGGCCCAATGTCATATGCTCCTCCTTCAATCTTTTTTTTTTTTTTTAATTTTTTTTTTGGCGGTATGCGGGCCTCTCACTGTTGTGGACTCTTCTATTGTGGAGCACAGGCTCTGGACGCACAGGCTCAGCGGCCATGGCTCACGGGCCCAGCCACTACACGGCATGTGGGATCTTCCCTGACCGGGGCACGAACCCGTGTCCTCTGCATTGGCAGGTGGACTCTCAATCACTGCACCACCAGGGAAGCCCTCCTCCTTCAATCTTAAAAGACGTGTGTCTAAGAGTTTACAAACATTGAAGCTATTTAAGCAGAAGATGTAGTAGAATTTTCTAAGTGTTGCTCCATGTAGATCAATGCGTCCTTTGAATCTCTCCTGAGAGAAGCCATCTGTAACCAGGGAAACTGGCTTGGGGCATCCATGTCACCAAATATAAGACAGAGGAAGTTTTCTGAATAGGGTAAATTTAGAGATTGACTTTTTTAGCTGCTACACTCACAATCTGCCTAAACTAAAGCCCTCCCCCTACATTCCTACTGTGTCTCCTTACATGTTATATGTGTCAGCTATTTAGAACAGCAGTGGACTGGCCCCCACCACTGCCTCAGCTCTCATTTGCCTCTTTTGATGTTGTACAGGGTCTTAACCCTACTGAGTGTCAGAGTTTCTCCTATTCATGACCCTGTCCAGACCATGGTTAATAATGAAACACCCTCCTAATAAGTGAAGGAGTGGGCAAGGATATTGTGCATTTGGGATAGTCAAGAAGCAGATATGCTGTTTTAGTTTGGGCTGCCATAACAAAACACCACAGGCTGGGGGGATTAAACAACTGACATTTCTCACAGTTCTGGAGGCTGACAGGTACAAGATCAAGGTGTCAGGCAATTCAGGTGAGGATTATCTGACTGGCTTGCTGATGGGTATCTTCTCACTGCATCCTTACGTTGTACGAAGAGAGAGAGAGAGAAACGAGCATACTCTCTGGAATCTCTTCTCACAAGGGCACTAATCCCACCATGAGGGCCCCACTGTCATGACCTCATCTCAACCTAATCACCTTCCAAAGGCCCCACCTCCAAATATAGGTTTGGCCAAAAAGTTTGTTCAGAGTTTTCTGTAAGATGTTATGGAAAAAACGAACAAACTTTCTGGCCAATCCAATACCATCACACTCAGGTATTGACTTCAACATATGAAACTGAAAGAATGCAGTTTAGTCCATAGCACATGACCTATGAGCTAGCTACCTTATGCTATCTTGACTATCTGTACATGAATATTTTATTATAATTAAAAGTACCAACTTCAGGAGTACTGCATTCTGTATTTGGCCTGTACTCTTAAAATGGGAAATGAAGCACATCCCTATTGGAAGCAGTTCTCTCTGCCACCTGTTTTGATCCTTCACTGTGCAGATGTTATCTGCAATAATCCAAAAGTATATTCAAAGGTTACTATGAGTGCATGGACCACCGTGATGGGTCTCGATAAGATTCAGGACACTTCAGACAACCCACAAACAACTGGTGGTGGTAACTGGTTGAGAAATATAGATACACAAAACTGTATAATACAGAAATAAAAACAGAAATTTAATGGGACCTAATCAAACTTACAAGCTTTTGCACAGCAAAGGAAACCATAAGCAAAACGAAAAGATAACCTACAAAATGGCAGAACATATTTGCAAATGATGCAACCAACAAGGGCTTAATTTCCAAAATATACAAACAGCTCATAAAGTTCAACAACAAAAAAACAAACGACCCAATTGAAAAACGGCAGAAGACCTAAATAGACATTTCTCCAAAGAAGAAATACAGATGGCCAACTGGCACATGGAAAGATGCTCAACATCACTAATTATCAGAGAATTTGTAAATCAAAACTACAATGAAGTATCACCTCACACCAGTCAGAAAGGCCACCATCAAAAAGTCTACATACAGTAAGTGCTGGAGAGGGTGTGGAGAAAAGGGAACCTCCTACACTGTTGGTGAGAATGTAATTTGGTGCAGCCACTGTGGAGAACAGAATGGAGGGTCCTCAGAAAACTAAAAATAGAATTACCATATGATCCAGCAATCCCACTCCTGGTTGTATATCTGGACAAACCTATAATTCAAAAGGACACATGCACCCCTATGTTCATAGCAGCACTGTTCACAATAGCCAAGACATAGAAGCAACCTAAATGCCCTTCAACAGAGGAATGGATAAAGAAGATTTTGTAAATATATACAATGGAATATTACTCAGCCGTAAAAGAGAACAAAATAATGCCAATCTGCAGCAACATGTGTGAAACTAGAGATTATCATACTAAGTGAAGTAAGAAAGAGAACAAATACCATATGATAGCACTTCCTTGTGGAATCTAAAAAAATGACAAAAATGAACCTATCTATGAAACAGAAACAGAATCATGGACATAGAGAACAGACTGGTGGTTGTCAAGGGGGAGGGGGTTGGAGGAGCGATGGAGTGGGAGGTTGGGGTCAGCAGATGTAAGCTTTTATATATAGAATAGATAAACAACAAGGTCCTATTGTATGGCGCACAGAACTATATTCAATATCCTATGATAAGCCATAATGGAAAAGAATATGAAAAAAGAATGTATGTATATATGTATAACTGAATCACTTTGTTGTACGGCAGTAGTTAACACAACACTGTAAATCAACTATACTTCAATTAAAAATGTACAATACAAAGAAAAAGATGATTTGTTTCATATGCTCAGTAACAGTACATTTCCTAAGAGTGTAGGAACGCAGTTGTGTGTGGTGGTAGAGGTGGTTGTGTGTGGAAAGGGCTTTATTCATGGAGCAGAGTCACGTGGCAAGCACATCAGTGTTATCTCCTGACTCTGGCTTTACCAAGAAGCTCCACTGGGCTTGCATCCATCAGATGCTGTTTTCCCGCCAATAATTGTGAACACAGTGTTGGCAAATATCACAGAGTATCAAGCACTGCTGGTTAAAACTGTGGCTTGAAAACTAGCTCTGTTTCCAAGTACTAGTCTCTGTTAGGACCTTGTGGCATGATTTATACACCTATGAAGCTCAGTACTCTACTCTTCCTCTCAGTATTTTTCTTCCCCTTCCAGACGAAATAGTCAATCCTTTTGTCATTACGGTCATGAAACTACTGCTTTGCGAATGCAGGTTACTGAATGGCCCTCGGGAAACACTCACATGGCAAACGTCTAGATCCTGTTTGTAGCCCCAACTGATGCTGTTTGTTTATCTACTTAAAACAACAACAACACACACATTGCAGTCTTGAGTCTTCTGGCTAATCAAGTGGTAACTTTTCATGAGGCGACAAATTAAAAAATTAACATTTGGCAAACAGGTTTATTGTGATAATCCTGAAAGCACAGGAGAGAAGCCACTGCTTTGGAACAATAGCAATGATGTTGGCGAAATGTGGCTGGCGGTCTTCCAGGCAGGGGTCCTGTTCTTCTCCCCACCTGGATGCACCAGACACTCACAATGGAATCAGATAACTTATCCTCAATAGTGCCTCTCTCAGCACAGAGAGATTAAGGGGAACAGGTTTAAAATGAACAGTTTTCATGGTTAGATTTAATTAATAGATCCATTTTGTTCTCACCTTGTAAGACACACAGGTCAGAACGTATTGTTAGTTATATATCTATTTTTTCCTCTCTAGGAGGCTATTGGCCTGAAAGAGCCGGTGGGGAAAAATCGTGTTTGAAGACTTTCATCCATGCCTTGTCTTTTCAAGTCACATTCAGAACAAGGAGACAGAAACACCCCACCAGCCGACAAGAATGGCTCCTGAATGGGTCAGTTTTCCAAAGTGCGGAGCAGCCCCTCCACCCAGGTTGGCTTCATGTTTCTTTCTCAGAACATCTAACGCAGTTCAGGTGGCTTGTGGAGAGTGCGACAGCGCTCACATCAAGGGCGGCCCCGAGCTCTCTGTGCAGGAGATGAAGCGTTCCTGAAAGAATCAGGCTTTCTGCGGCCCAAGAGCCTGGGGACCCATCTCCCCTGTGCCTGGGGTCCCAGACCTCAGTCCAGCATCCCAGGGGGGACCCCTGCTGGGCTTCTACTGGCCAATCCCCTGGAACTGCAGGCAGCTCGGGGCCCTTAGAGGGGATGTTGGCGGCACAGGTGTCTGCACCTCCTTTAAAAGAACACATTTCAGGATTCTTTTGATCTCTTGAAATCGCTCACATGGAAATGGCCCTGGGACCTAGGCTCTAGGATCAAAGCAGCGAGGTGGGGAGGCGCTGACTTGATCACGGGAGGGTAAGGATGGTGGAGACTGTCAACATCCCCCAGGTAAAAGCAAACTTGGAAGGATGGGCAGGAAGTATCTGCAGTGTACACAAAATCAACCAATTCCTCACGGAGAGAAAAGGGAGAAAATCCATTTTGTATTATTGCTTAAGAGAAAACCTTCAGTAAAGGGTCATTAAAATAATGAAATACATACCTATAAGGTAAATAACACCAAGAAGAGAAAATGTAAGACTATCACTGAATCTTGGATACATAAAAAGTGCCAAGCATGCAGAAAAATTAAAAACAAACACATAGAAAGGACAGATGCTTGACCAAAAAAGGAAAAAAAAAAAAGATTTTCGAGTCAGGAACGAGAAAGAAAACTTGATTGTACACACACACACACACACACACACACACACACACACACTCACACATACACACACATACACACATATATGCACTGGTATACACATACACACTCACACGCATACACATAAACACACACACTCACATACACAGCGACATGCACATGTACACTTCTTTGGAAAACTAGGAAAAAACTCCAAAAGTATTGAGAGGCAAAGAGAACTGCACCCAATAAGAAAGAAAGAAAGGGAGAGAAAGAAGAAGGGAAGGAATGAGACATGGTGAAATCTTGATTCTACCGTTCGTGAGCTGACTGATCATTGACTTCTTTAACCTCACAGTCTCAGGATTGTAGGAATATTAGATGAGAACGGTGCAAGCACAGTGTAGAGCAAGATTTGAAGCACAGTCAGAGCTGGAAGGACGGGCCAGGTCTGAGAAGGATCCAGAGTTCCCTGTAGAGATAATGGAGGCCTGAGCTGAAGGACCAGTGGTTACAGAGAGCAGAGGATCGTCACAGGAAATATGAAAGGGACAGCCTTCCTGGCAACATCAAAACAGAACTAAGTAAAAATTCAACAGGTATGTTTGTATATTTTTCTCCCCTATTTTCCCAAATCCACCTGTGGTGCCTCTGAGCGCCTTCTACTGGTCAACAATAAGCTTATATTTACATTTGGGGGATTTATTTCCTTTAAAAGAATGCCAGAGGTGCTCTAATCATTGCATGTGTGTCGTATAGTAAGGCATCATATTGTTCCTAGACACCAAGTTCCTAAATTTTCAGATGGACAGGAAAAGCCAAAAGAGAACCATCCAGGCTGAATCACACACTTATCTTCAGGATGTGCCTGAGTTTGGTAGATACAGTAATCCCTCACATTGCTTTGCATAAGGATTTGCGGGTTTTGAGCCATACTATCTCCTTTGATCCTGACAACAATCCTAGAAAGCAGATGAGGAAGCTATTATCCACATTTTGCTGAATGATAATTACATGATTCAGCTTTACACAGTATTTCCTCATATCAACAGCCACATTCTGTGCATCCTCAGACAGAGAGATCACAGACACAGGCCTCAACATACACCAGCTTGGAGGTACCTGGGATTGAAGAGACTTTCAACAGCATCTTTACTCTTTTGTTTATGACACCCTCTCCATACATGCTGAGACCAAATTAACCAGCTTCTCATTCCCTGCCAAGCAATGAAACAGAAGCTCCCGACTGCACCTGCACCCGATGTTGTCCGTGTCCCACTTCTGACACCCCAATCCACCTTCAAGCACTTCTCAGAGCCTCTGCAGCTGCCGCCCTGTGTTCTTATTCCTGTCTTTAACCCTCCATTTGATGCATCACCAGGTCCTGCCAATTTTGCTTTTCAAATAAATCTCATCCTTTGCAACTGTCTCTGTCAGCAGCAGTGCCATCTCCTTCACTCAGTCCTCTCTGACTCCTCATCTGCAGTGATCTGCTTTCCAAGCCACAGTCAGAGGACAAAAACACAACTGTCATCATGACTTACAGAGCCTGTCACTACTGTTCCGTGTCTACATCTCCACAGCTGCCCCCTTACTTTGTTGTTCTCCAGACACTGAGACCTTCCTTGGTTCCTCTTAGCACATTGTTCACTTTGTAAAACGTCTTTGAACTGCTGTTCTGCTTTCCTCCCTCTCTCTCTCTCTCTCTCTCTCCCCCACACCCCGCTCCACTTCCTCACCCCAATATAACACACTTTTTTAATTTTTAAATTTTATTCTATTTTTTAATACAGCAGGTTCTTATTAGTTACCTATTTTATACATATTAGTGTCTACATGTCAATCCCAATCTCCCAATTCATCCCACCACCACCCCACCCAACACCACTTCCCCCCTTGGTGTCCACACGTTTGTTCTCTACATCTGTGTCTCTATTTCTGCCCTGCAAACTGGTTCCAATATACCACACTTTATCCACATATTCTATAATCATGGATTTTATTTCCAACCCAGAATAACTTTCTCAGGAAAACTTCTCCTTATAATCTAGACCACATCAAGAATACCTGCTTTTATGCTTTCATAGTGCTTGAATACATTTTCTTTACAGCATTGATCACTGTTGCAATTTTACATTTCTCCACGTGATCATGAATGAAGTTCTCCCTCCAACTGGACTACAAATTTCATGAGTTCTGCTTTTACTCACCACTGTACCCCTGAACACATGAAAGTGCTGGGCAGTTGGTAGATGCTCATTAAATAGTAGTGGGAAGGAAAGGATAGAAGGAAGGAAGAAAGGAAGGGAGGGAGGGAGGGGGGAAGGAAGGAAATTTAAGAATGTCTCATGTTATATATTAAAAACATCATTTTCAATCTGTAAAGTAACTATGAGATTAATGAAACTATATACTGATTCCCTGGGTCTAAAATACTAAAGGCAGTAGTCCTTGCCTTTCATTTATTGGCAACAGAGAATAAAGAGGATATACAAATAACTGTAAGATTATGTGATGACTATTTTTGTAAGAGTACACACACACACACACACACATGAATTAAAGAGACTATTTTATCAGACTGCATCGAATCACAGAATCTACAGAGAAGAAATGCCTGTTAGTAACTTAAGAACTATCCTATATTTCTTATCATTTATATAGCCAGTTAAGTACACAGAATAGTTAAGTTACTGTGGAATTTACACTCACTGAGTTTTGGAAGGAATCCTTTTTTGTGGAAAATATCTGATAATATAGCCAGAAATTAAAGCAAATAATTAACATAAAATATAGAGTTCACCAATTAATGAAAAACACTATCTCCATATTTATCTTGGAAATGGATAATGGGACAACATTCCAACATAGGCATTTGAAATAGATAAAGGTGTTTTGGAGGAGGCCTATTGTTACCAACTTATGTTAATTCAAAATACTAGCAAGGTTGTCTCACTTCTTATCAGATTTTGGCCAAGTTTCTTTCCATGCACTGTGACGAGGGTCTGGTTTTGCTAACTGGGGCATCACCAGTCAGAAGCCGTTCCCCACTACTGCCATGGTGGACACAATAACTAGTGATGCTTAACAAATGGATAATGACCCACCCCCAGACTCCAGCCACCAGACCAGCAATGGTGATATGGAAGCACCACACCGGCTCTGTCCCTCTCCCATGGACTGGTGACAACAGGACTCTGCCCAAGTCCCTTCTGCATTTGTCCCTAATCTCTCCCATGTGGTCCTAATCTCCCCCAGGTGACCTCACATCCATGATCCTTTTACAAGGGTCTCTCAGGACCCCTCCCACTACTGCTTCACTGGCCTGGTATCTGCAGAAAAGAATGAAGGGCAAGTTACAGGTCCCGACCCTGGGTGGTCACCTTAGTAGCAAGGCACACACTTCTCCAGTGAACTTTTTCTCTTCTGAAGATGCCATCTTATGGATAGACGCTTTAAAACTATCTTTAGCTCACACCCACTGATAAACATTAAAATATGAATCCTTTCTTTAGTGTTGTTGAAATTTAAAATATAGAAGATGCTGTGCTTAATAACAAATCAAAGCGACTCAGCCCTATTGATTTTTAGACCAACCACCCTCCCTTCCCATGCACACCCACCACTATTCTAGAATTTGACAAGTCTAGCCTTGACTTCTGACATCAGGCCCCAAACTCCATGCTGGGAGCTAGAGAAAATGTGTTTTACACTACAAAAATTGCTATAAGTCCTCTTAATCTCCCTCCTTCTTTTCTGATAATTTTTATACAAGGAGGTAATATCTTACTAAGAGGTTAGGAGGGGTCAAAAAACATAACTATCTAAAAGAGCCCAGGTGCTCAGTAAACGTTTGCTGAATAAACGTTTGCTGAATCTGAAATTTATCGGTTTCTATAACTACTGAATTCTTTAAATGAAGCTTTATGCATAAATAACATTTGCATAAGTTATATAAAATGCCTTTGCCAGGGGCTTCCCTGGTGGTGCAGTGGTAGGGAGTCTGCCTGCCGATGCGGGAGACGCGGGTTCTTGCCCCGGTCCGAGAGGATCCCACATGCCGCGGAGTGGCTGGGCCCAAAAAAAGTGAATGGCCATTTCCCCAATTAACTGCTAGCTGTTTTATCTCTAAAAACGCAGATTTAAAACCGTATTTCTAGAATATTAGCTATAACAGCTTGTAATTTGTTTGAAGATTTTTCAAGTATTCTGTCAACAGGCCATGAAAATGAATTACATACATACTTTAAATCATTTAAAAGTTCATAGTCTTTGGTAAAAGGGCACCTATAAATATACACAATGTATTTCGAATCAGCACTGTGCCTGGGATCAATTCAGATCAATTTGTACCCTGGAAAATCGCAAGCTGCAGCCCTGGTTACTCAGCTGAATTTGAAAAATACCTGTTACGTTGTCACTAAAATTCTACCTAGAAAAATGAGTCTGGAAAGTAATATGAATCTGAAAGTGTTGGGTCACTTAATCTAACCTCAAACCTTTCCCTACCATTGTTACTTTGTAATATGAATGCACTTCCCTGTGAATTTCCTTCACCCTTTGAAACTACATGCAATGAGAAGCCGTGTTTGCATAACTGTACTTTCACACTTGACGGTGTGGGCAAGTGTATTAAATTCCAGAGTGGGTAGGAAGAGGAAAGTAAAGTGGGATCGGTGACAGTGAGCCAACTTGAGAACAGGCCAACATATTTTTAGATAGTTTTAATGTGAATACAAGAACACACACACACACACATATGCATGCTTTTTAAATTCAGAAACATTAACTTGCGAAGTAGCTGTGTAATCAAAAATAATTAATGTCTCTCCTGAATAATGAACATGAAAAGACATTTCTTGACAGAGGCATGCACTGCCAGTAAGATGTCTTCAAAAGGTATCCTTACCAATTGAATTGTTTTTAGGAAATAAGAGAGATCATTTGATTCTAAGAGGCTAGATATCTAGATGGGTACATCTCTGGCTATGCTTTCGTCTCCTACTTCCTACTCGTAAACCTGATGAGAGGTACGACAGTATTTGACTGAAGAAGAGTTGAAGTAACCAAAATAATTTACTCGTTTCAGTGGCATTATTGTTGTCTCCCCTGCATCTATTTCTCTGTTTTTTCTTTCTTAACAGAACTCCAGTTCTTCCAGTCATTGGATTTTGGTGAAATAAATCCACCCTGGTGCCAAGGAGTCAATGGGTGTCAGCCAATCAGCAACTGGCACATCTTCCAATGGCCGTGTGACGTGGCCTATTCAGATCGAGATGCCCCATTGTCCTGGTTGTAGTGATTGGGCGTCCACATGATTGGGCCTGTGGTCTAAGCTGGTCCTACTATGGGAAGCCCATGGCTGATGCCCAATGGCTGGAAAAGAGAAGTTCTCTTCTGCCTTGGCTTTGAATGTGGAACCATGTGGTCTTGGAGATTCCAGCAGCCATTGCTCTATCATGAGCAAAGCGTTACGAAACGCATTAGCCAAAGAATAAGGCAGAGTTGAATGCATCTGGGAGACCTAGAGACACGGCCCTGAAGAAATCATGACCCTAAGGCTCAAGCGACATTTGAATCCCAGTGATTACGTAAGGCAATGCATTTCCTTTGTCAGCTCAGCAACTTAAATTGTGCTGTCTCAAATGAAAATATCTACAAAACAGAAACATACAGATATAGGGAACAGACTTGTGGTTGCCAAGTGGGGGGTGGGTGGGGAAGGGATGGATGGGGAGTTCGGGATTAGCAGATGAAAACTATTATATGTAGGATGGATAAACAACAAGGTCCACCTGTATAGCATAGGGAACTATATTCAATATCCTGTGATAAACCAGAATGCAAAAGAATATGAAAAAAAATATATGTATAACTGAGTCCCTTTGCTGTACAGAAGAAATTAACACAACATTGTAAATCAACTATACTTCGATAAAGTAAGAAAAATACAATGTGCTGTCTGAAACTTGCTGAGGAAGAAACATCACAAGCAATATTGTAACCTCCCTAAGACTGTTTTGTCACCTCCCTGGACCATTAGATGCCGCGGGATCGGGTCTGCTCTAATACTTTCCCCCTTTCTTCCCAAACCAAAAAAAACCCAAACATTAAGAGTGAAAAGGAGAAGCAGGATAGCACTGTGAGAAAATCAACATCCTTGGGAAAGATCAAGTGGCATTTAGCACTTATTATGTAGGTGACGTTGAGAAAGTCATAGAACCTCTGGAAGCATCCATCTCCTTCTCTATAAATTAAAGACAATAAACCCTGAAGCTCTAACTGACAAAGAGTCCAGCACAATCCCCACCACATGATGCATCACCAGTAAATGCTGACTCTCTTGCCTTCCTTGATGTTAGTGGAAAACTTGATTAATGGACTTGGCATGTTTATGTTGGAATGTTTATGTTAGTTCTTTTGGAGAAGCTCTTTTTGATTAGTCACGATGTTTCTTAATTATTTGTTTATATTTTTATGTTCTCAGTGATTCATTTAGTACTTTTCTAATTAGAATTATTTACTTCTTACAGGGTTTTTTATACTCAGTATCTGGAAAACACCTAATTCCCATGGTCATTTTAAAAGCAAATAAGATAATACATGAATGTACTATGCTGTCTGAAAAGTCCCATATAAATGTAAAGGCTTTTAGAAAATATTTATTTTTAATTATAGACTTTAGGACACTACAGATGACAATTGCATGCTGCTTTTTATTCTGGCAAAAGGATACCCTAATTAAATAATATTGGTCCAATTCATGATGTCTTCTTGTTTAAAAATATGGTTGAAATGCTCCAATACATGCATTTAAATGAATAATGTATATAATAATATGATTTCTCACTATGTTAAATATACTAAAATATTCTATTTAAAGTTTAACAAATATTGAATGCTTAGTTTATTAATATTTTTAATAACTTTGGGAAGTTTCCAGAGGAAGTCCATCCCATTCTCCTAGAAAAATAAGTATTATTTTATATGTACAGATTTTCACACATATTACGCACACATCCAGACTCTCTCACTTCTCATTGGTTACAGAAAGATCAAAGGAGTTCAATGTATCCATGTGGTGCGGAAGTCAGAAAGAGAACTTTTAATTCAATCTGTGCTACTATCATTGTCATGCAACTAAAGACACCAATGATCTAGAATTCTCATTTCTGATTTGTTCATTCAACACGTAATATGTCCTTGAAACAATTTCGTATTACCAAAAAGAGTATAATTATCTCAATTTCTGTTCCAGGAAATTCATCAAAAGAATAAAAGATGCCTTAAAAGTCAGGAAGATGCATTCTTCAGAAGGATGCACTAAAAGTCATGAAGGTAAATACGACATTCTCCCGTTGTACAAAAAGAGCAAAATCCAAAGCAGACTGAACGGCTTATAAATGTCCTACCAGATGCACAAGTCCATTGGGAGGGGGTTTCCAAGGCTATACCCTCCCTCTCCTGCTCAGAGTCCAGACCCCACATTTATACATTGATTACAGACTGAAGGACACACCTGGTCCAGCCAGGTCGGTCAGACTCTGCTCCTGAAGATGCAGGGTCAAAACTGAGACAGCCTAGTTCCCTTCTGTTAGTGATGGAGCTAGCAAAGCAAATTTGGCAACTAAGAGCACATTATTTTTCAGCCTGAATTATTCACGGAGGCTGAGAAAGCCTTTCTTCAGAGAGTCCTGGCAATGACCACAAACTTCACAGAGACAGGTAGGCTTTCTAAATAAAGCAGAGGAGCCAGCAGCCCGGCCAGCTGCGCTGCCTCCTTGGGGTCCCCTCCATGTCCTGAGGCACTCAATAAAATCTCCTCTTTTCTGTACACTTAGCTCAGAAGTGTTCTGTTGTTCACATCTCTCTATACACTAAGCTTACTGAAACACTCACAAAATGATAACAAAAAACAAGAACAAGCAGAGATGTACTTCCTGGATCATCAATCTGTGCCTTTTGAATAATGAATCTCATTCAAGAGCTGCAGAGTCAAGAAACAATAGCAGTGTGAGCAGAATCTCATATGCAGGGGAATTCTTCTTCCTTGTTTTAAAATCAAAGGATTATATATTATAGTGAAATTTAAGGAAATACACAATTTACAGATCAGATATCGGCTAAATAAATTCTAGCATATCAACATGATGGCTTTATACAACTTTTAAAACAATTTTTCAAAAACATTAAAAATCTGGGGAACTTTGTATAAGGGAAAGAGCACAATGTAAAATGACAGACAGACAGATATAGGTGTAGGAAAATAAAAGAATACGATAAACTATAACACTGGCAAGGTATTCTGAGTAAGGACATTATGGGTACAATTTTTCTTCTTCATATTTTGAAAATATTTCTACAAAATGTGTGCTTTGATTTTTAATAATAACAAATAGGAGAGGACTTCCTTGGTGGTGCAGTGGTTAAGAATCCGCCTCCCAATGCAGGGGACACGGGTTCGACCCCTGGTCCGGGAAGAGCCCACATGCCATGAAGCAACTAAGTCTGTGCGCCACAGCTACTGAAGCCCGCGTGCCTAGAGCCCGTGCTCTGCCACAAGAGAAGCCACCACAATGAGAAGCCCGCAAACCACAAAGAAAAGTAGCCCCCGCTTGCCACAACTAGAGAAAGCCCGCGTACAGCAACAAAGACCCAATGCAGCCAAAAACATATGAATAAAATAAATGAATTAAAAAAAAAAAAGTTGGGATGGAACTTCACTGGTGGTCCAGTGGTTAAGACTCCATGCTCTCAATGCAGGGGGCATGGGTTCGATCCCTGGTTGGGGAACTAAGATCCCACATGCCACACGGCGCGGCCAAAAAAAAAAAAAAAAAATAGGAGGGATGACTTGATAAAAATACATTTTCTGTTATTCTCACAGCATATAACCTACCCTCTTTCCTCCATCTATTTTATATTCTCCAAATTCCAATTGTTTCCAAAGCTCAAAGCTGGCATCATGCTCTCAGAATTGGATAAACGTTCACACACACACATTTTTTTATCATAACTAATCAGCTGTTAATGACTTAGCTCACATGTAATGTATGTTCCCTAAGAATTAGACTAGTTTGCAAAGATGTTTTAAAGATGAAGTTATCTTTACAGATATTAAAGATATCTTACAGAGATATTTTCAAATTCAGACTTTGCCACAGACATACTTGGTACTTTGTACTAGTTTATCTGAATGCTTTTGTGTAAAGTAAGGATAAAACGACAAGAATCTAAGGATTGTGAAGGCAATTAAGTGAAAGAATACATGTAAAATATCATCAACATTAGTTGCCTTAGCAAGAAGAGTGGCGAATGTAAAAATATCATGAGCCATATATAAGAACTGAAAAAAAAAAGAGGCTCTTAATCTATAACTATGTTTCCCAGTGAATTATAAAGAAGTTACTCAAAGCTAAATCAGTGTAGGCTTAAAATGGGCCCCCATTGGTCATGATCTTTCAAGGCAGTCATGTTGAAAGAGTCGCCTCCACTTTCTGCTTTGGGTTCTCCTGTGATTTCTGGCTCTCTCATCCCATGCCCCCATCGTCACGAATGCCCTTAGTACATACACAAACACACACACGCACCACGCACGTCTCTCACCGGGCCTTGTGGCAGGGTGTCAGCTTGGGTAAGTATATACCTGGCATGAAATGGGATGGCTACTGTTTCCCACCCTGATCATTTCATTCTGTTTCCCCAAACTGTTTTCAACTTCTGCTTGGTTTCATCTGGTGTGTTTTTCACAACACTGTTCCACTATCAGAAGATATTTAGTTGGTTATGCTGAGGTTTCATTCACTTTCTTCTCCAGTTCTGTGGTCTTGCAAAATTCCTCTAGAAACGGGAGGGCGCTACAAGTCTGTCCATGTTATTTGACTCTAGAAATTTGCTCTCAGTGCAAGAGAAGAGTGTAGATTCTTTGGGTCTTAAATATTCCTTCTTATATCTTAATTCTCAACCTCAGATACAAATTCCAAGATGCATATCGATCTGACATGATGCATCTATCTCAATGAGAATTACTAAGCTTGGACTTTGACAAAACGTCAACAGACTAAAACTGAAAAGCCGTCCACGCCCACAATGATCAGCTGTGATGTGGAGCCTCGCTCAACGATGCGCCACCTACAGGGCCATACCGAGGAGGGGCAGTCACCCGTGTTCCCAGTTGCCGGCAGGGATACGCACGGGTACTGTGATAATAAGCATGACGGATTGAATTTCATTAAAATACCAAGGAAAATCCTCCAAAACGGTTCTTAATTAAATGGTCTCCAGCTAAGCAGCAGCCCCAATGTGAACTTTCCCTACATCCTATTCCACTGAATGTCAAGTTGACTCCAAAGCCTATGGGGGGCCTTAAACTCATAACAGTGCTTCCTACGTACATGGCTCTTTTCATATGAGATCCGTGCAGAGCTTGACAAATATCTTATTACCTCACAGTCAGTCAATTACAGAGCTGGGGAGAGAACCCAAGACTCAGAACTCTGTCACTTCTGAGACTAGTTCTAGTTCAACATCACAAATAGGCTACTGTTTATACGGGGCTTAGACAGGGAAAATAAAGTTTGATATAAATTCTCTGACTTCTATCAGTGTCTTGACAGCACAGAATAGTGGTTGCCCATGAAAAACATTCACTTTCTGATTTTTCAAGAAAAAGCCATTTTCTGACTCTGATATCAACTACCCTAGTAGGTTACGGGACTAAATTGTTTGATCACATGAATGCACTCTTCTGAGGTCCACAGAATAATTCCTTTTCAAGTCGCAAATGAAGACGTTGAGTTTGTATTGCTAAATTGGTTCTCAACAACAGATGATTTATTCATCTTATGATTCCTGGATTCAGCAAACCTAAGAGGCTCTAAGTCTGGAAATTTCAGTATGTGTATGCTTTTGTTCTTATGTCTGCTGGGTGATTTTGTACATAATATACTGATGATAGTATCAATAAAAACAGAATTTACCAGTTTCTCAGTTTTGGCTATACTGAGAGATAAATTTGGGCATTGTTAGTTTAAGATGTGATACTAATAATACTTTCCTGAGTGACTTTTCAGTTTTATCTTTTAATTTAAAGAGCCATATCGTCGGTTAAATTGTCTGTATACTTCATAAGAGACTAGAAAACATGATTTACTGGGTATAAAGTTACAATAGAAAATGTGTGGTGAAAACGGTTTCTCTTTCTATGATATTTCTTGGGCAAATTCCTGGACAATTTTTAAATCGTCACATGCATTATTATGACTATTCATGGTACAATAAGTTTGAAAAGCTGAAGAACAAGTTTAGTAAGATTCTTTGCCATCCACACAGATGTAGAGAACAAACGTATGGACACCAAGGGGGGAAAGTGGTGGGGCAGTGGTGGTGGAGTGAAAAAAAAAAAAAAGATTCTTTGTCATCCAGAGAATAGAAAAGGTGTAAGAGAAAAAGTATGTCGAAGGCAACAAAATAAAGTATGGGATCTTTTTTTGCCAAATGCCTTTGTTTTGCTTCCTGACCACATGAAACTGTGCACAGTCCATATTTGGCTATAGCTACTCCTGCACCAGACATCTTCCTTCTATTAACCCGTTAGTGGTTCAAGGCTGACTCCATGTAGGATCCATCTCTGGAGCCCAATGGTGCCTTTTATGGTGCTTTAATTACTAAAGTCCTCACATGTTTATATGAATGATTAAAACTATTAAGTAGATAAAAAGGAAAATCTCTATTCAAGGACTGGCTATAAATGTCATCACCTTCCTACCATCAGCAAGTGGCCACTATTACCACATTAAACACAGGGCAAAAAATTAAAAATAAATTTTAAAAAATGGGTTTAGAGAAGAGAATGGGCTAAAAGCACAGTTCAAGTTCCACAGCGAGGTTTCGGAAAGCCCTCTATCGTCAATTGTTCTGTTTCAGATAATTTCATTTTCCACCAAAACACTTGCTGCAATGCTCACAATTTAAGGTTACTCTATTTATTTGTCAACAGAGTACGTTTCTTCCTTAACTTTGCAACATTTTAGGGCTGTTAACGTTTTGAGTCCAACGAGAATATGATAAATACGAGTCATACCGAGAGTCCCCACGCCTCCATCCTGTAGGAGGTGACGTAGCAGTTCAGTGGCCTAATTTAAGTAAACGACACAGAAAACTTAAAATGGTTCCTTCCCACTTTCTCTGAGCAAGGTAAACTGAGGCATGCTGCTAGGACACTCAGAATTCCAGGTGATCAAATGAACAAATAGTGGCTATTATCAAGAAGTCTACAAATAACAAATGTTGGCAAGGATGTGGAGAAAAGGAATCACTGTTGGTGGGAATGTAAACTGGTGCAGCCACTGTGGAAAATAGTATGGAGGTTCCTCAAAAAAACAAAAATAGAGATACCATATGATTCAGCAATTTCACTCCTGGGCATATATCCCAGGAAAATGAAAACACTAAATTGAAAAGATACATGCACCCAACGTTCATTGCAGTATTATTTACAATTGCCAAGGTACGGAAGCAGTCCATCAACAGGTGAATGTATAAAGAAGATGTGATATATGTATATATGCATATATACACACACAGACACACACACAATGGAACATTACTCAGCCATAAAACAGAATGAAATTCTGCCATTTGCAAAAAGCTGAATGGACCTAGAGTGTGCTGTGCTTAATGAAATAAGTCAGACAAAGAAAGACAAATACTCTATGTTATCATTAATATGTGGAATCTAAAAAAATGAAACACATGAATGAATACAACAAAACAGACAGACTTGTAGATATAGAGAACAAACCAGTGGTTACCAGTGAAGAAAGGGAAGGGAGGAGGAGTAAGATAGGGGTATGGGATTAAGAGACACAAACTACTATGTATAAAATAAACAAGCAACAGAATATATCGTACAGAATACGGAAATATAGCCATTATTTTGTAATAACTTTAAATGAAGTATACTCTATAAAAATCTTGAATCACTATGTTGTACAACTGAAACTAATATAATATTATAAAGCAACTATACTTCAATAGAAAAAAAATGGACAAACAAAAGTATTGCAGGAGTGGAGGAAATATCAGAATCTTATTTTTAAAAGTTGTACTGGAGGGACTTCCCCAGTGGTCCAGTGGTAAAGAATCCTCCTTCCAATGCAGGGGACATGGGTTCAATCCCTGGTCGGGGAACTAAGATCCCACATGCTGTGGGGCAACTAAGCCCACGACACCACAACTACTGAGCTCGTGCGCCTCAATGAGAGAGCCCGTGTGCTGCAAACTAGAAAGCCCACAAGCCCTGGAGCCTGTGCGCCACAACTAGAGAGAGAAACGAACCCGCGCACCACAACTAGAGAGAAGTCTGTGTGCCACAATGCAGAGCCAGCGCCAGCAACGAAAGATCCCACATGCCTCAACGAAGAGCCCGCGTGCTGCAAGTAACACCCGACACAGCCAAAAAAATAAAGAAAATTAAAAAATAAAATAAATAAATATAAAAAAATTATTGTGCTAAAAATAATAAAAAAAAGTTGTACTGGATAATAAGCTAGAATTTTTGTTTGACATGTCCTGGGAATTTTTATCTTTTTTATGACATTACATTCTAGAAACCGGGTAACTTCTAAATCAAGGGATTACCTATTAGCAAATTATGCTTGTTCCTAAATCATGTAAATATAGTTGTTAACATGAGACTTCATCTCAGCATTTGCAGTTTGACTTTATAAATTGAATAATTTATATTGCAGTCTTTTCCTAGGGATCTGTCATCTCATCTTGAAAGTCTCGCTATATTATGCTTTGAAGCATGCAACTTTAAAACTGTACCTGAATCTTTTTTTTTTTAATGAACTTGTTTCCATCTTTGTGATAGAATAAAATAGCACATGGCATTTTAACTGGGGATGATGAGACGTAAGGAATGAAAGAATGTTACCGAAAGAAACTGCAAATCAGCAGCAACCTCGTAGGGATGTACCGCTAAGCAGAATCAAACTGGAAAGCCAACTTGTCAGCAGAATGAGTAGCTGGATGGTCTGAATTTCAGCGCTAAGCCTTAGTTTAATTTTCTTCCTCGATAACCTTGACCACAGGCTGCGATTTCAAAGTCACTCGGTCGACTCACCTCGACAGACACCTATCTCCAAAGAAACCACATTCCTGCAACATGTTTAGTAATTATATTCATCTTGATAACATCCTTCCTGACAATTTGATCACTGATGAAACTCTCAGCCTGTGAAGGTTATTTGGATTTTCCCCTTCCTGACCTTATGGTTCTCTGACGAGGGGTCTGTAAAGCAAATACCATTTGTTATGATATCTTGGGAAACGGCCACACTTCTTCCTCCAGGAACTGTGGCCAAAATTCTTTCTTTCCTGCAGCCCATCTATGCCTGTCAAATCCGTACTCACGGAGCAGAAGCAGGTCCCTTGCCTTTTTCAACTCTGCTTATGCTTATTTCCAACCCGACTTCATTAAGGTCCAGGCATACTATCTCAACTGCATGGCTATTGAGCCCAGGATGGGAATTTTACATCTTTGACCTTTACGCCGTTGTTCAAATCTAAGCACAACAGATAAAGTCGAAGAGGTTTGAAATCAGCCAGTGGTTTCACATTTCTCAAACACGGCCCCGTAAGTTGGCAGAAAGCATGAACTTAGGTTGGGGACCTTGCCCCTCACTCCCTATAATCAGTCTGTGGCCAAGAATCTTCAGCTGTCCTCTTATGCCATCTCTCAAACCCACCTACAGTGGCCCGATGCCCACCTGGGCTCAGCCACGCTCTGCCGATACTGAGCACACACCTGCCATGCACACTCTGCCCTCCTCCATGTCCGCGTCCTCCCCCGTCACTCACCTTCATTTTTCTCTCCCTGGAAGCCAGCAGCCTCGGGCCTCGACCTTCGGAGGGAATCATGCTGACTGACCTCAACCAAGTCTTCCTAGAAGCAGCTCCCGAAAGGCACGTTTTAACATATATATATTAAGGAGGCATAAACTCATTAATTAACTTATTTTAATACTGCCACCAATTAAAGCAAAGAGAGGAGGTGATGAATCCCTGAATTACTGTTCAACTTGCTTCCTATCCTATGATAGATTCAGTGCAAGGACAGACTGCCCATCGTGAGGTGAGCCTCATGACTGCCCAACGACAGATTCAGAATCCCAAATATGGGTTTCCAAGAAACATACTTAATAACCAGTAATACAACCGTTTTTGTTAGGGTAATGACTATAAATTCTCCAATGTAGAATGTCTTGTCTATTTTGAGGAATGAAAGAAAGCGCCATTTTGAGAAACTCATTAAGGAAAATATAAAGAACACACAAAAGAAGAAAGGATTAAAAAACAAAACAAAACAAAAAACTCCCTCAGGTTCTACTTTCCAAACACAAGTTCTAGTCACTTTCTCTGGCGGAATATCCAAGTCTTGAAAACCGTCCCTTGTAGCTCATGGTCGTCTTGGGGACATGACAGTTGAGGGAATTGATAAGATTTTTTTTTTAAATGAACTAATTCTGAGTTGAAGAATAGGGGGCAGTCAGATGAAAAAGGCCAGAAAGAGCGTGTCAACCACAGGAAGAGTGCCTAAGGCAGAGCGTGAGGCAGCAAGAAACCACATGGGGTTGGGGAAGCTGCAGCAGACAACAGGTTACCAGCTGTCCTGCTTTGCCTGGGACTGATTCCATTTTTAAAACTGAAAGCCCTCAGGAACTTGCAAACCAGAATGATCTCATATCAAACACAGTATTATTTCCTATCGATTCTTAAACTAGCCCTCTTGGAAATCCCAAGTCTCTAAATTTCTACCACAGCAGTCCTGGACCACTTCCTATCAGAACCTTCTACGCTGGAGAAGATGATATTGTCATCTTCCTAGCTAACTGCTTAAATGCTGATCATATTCTACAGACAGCTTTGTACCACTGACCTGGGACCCGTCCACGCTGGGTCACCATCTACTTTCCTGTGGTCCCTGGAACAGAGGGCATCACTGGGGAGCGATGCAGACTGCTGTCCAGCCACAAATCCACGCTGGGTGTTGTGACATCACTCAAGGATTTCCTCTCAGAAGTTCCTAATTTTCATTGGAAATGTCTGGGTCTCAGGGTCGCGCTGCCCCCAAGCTCCCCGTATTCATTCATTTAGCAAGTGTTTCAGGACTGAAATGAGAGAGGCTGTGCTCGAGGCTGGGGGCACATTGATGAGCAAGAAACACTCTTGCCTCATGGCAAGATCAAGGGGTGGACAGGAAGGGAAGAGGGAGAAGCAAACCAAGGAATTCCGTAACTTTGACACAGAGACAGATGATGCTTATGTGAGCACGGGGAAAAGCAAGATATGGGGTAATGGGATTTCCAGGGGGTCTGTTCTGGTTGAACTGGCCTCAACAATCCCAGCTTTTTGTGCACTTTGCTCCCTTTCTCCACTAACTCACTCTGTAGGAACATCAACTCTATGCTAGTCCTCTACTTTTACTCTTTTTTGGGGGGGGGGGAATCCCTTTTAATCTTATTGATCATTTTACACTTGTTTTAGATATACCCAGATCTTGAGACATCCTTATTGAGAGTGACATGGAAGTCAAGCGGCTGGATTTTTCTTTCTGTTGAATCTTCTCGAACGTGCGATCGCTCACATTTGTATCTATTTCCTCAGCACTTAACTCTTCTCAAACCTTCTGTTTTCTGGATTTTCTTCCCACTCTAATAAAAGTGCTGAAAGTTCTTTTCAAAGGTTCCCAATGATTCCTTTACTGCCCGTGGCACCCCACACAGAGAGTATTTGGGTTGCTTTTGACCTGAAATGTGTCTTCCCGTTTGCAGCAAAGAAAACTTCCCTAAAGCATAGTATTCGCCTCATTTGTATGCTCATGTGTCTCCATAAACTTCATGCTACCATGACACGGACACATCCCATAATTAAGCTCTCATTGGCTTCTCCGTCTCTGCCCTTCCCTCCTCACCCTCTGTAGGAAATTTCCTGTCTCACCAAGGTGGTCTATTTCGTGTTCCAACACGGGGTCTTCACTCTGACTACCATGGCTTGCCCAGTGGTGGGTGATCTTTTTACATCAAATACACCTCCTCTTTCTTTTTCTCAATTATCACTGTCCTTTCATGTCCCAAGTGAAGCTTTCCCATTGTTTGAAGGTTTCCCTGCCCACCTCTCTCCTATGATTCCTTACATCATTAATTAGCTGCGCTACCAACACTGGGACTCGTTCATGCTGTCTTATTTCAGCAGTTTATGTCTGGGGTTCAGTAAACTGCTTGAGGGTAAGGACTGTCACTCACTCTGTTGTCCATTCACACACAGTAGACACATATAGGTGATGTGAAAGGTTTCATTACTCATGAAGACTGGTGATATCTGTTCAGATCGTGTGTTGACTTTATCTGTTTCCCCTAAAATAGTCTTGCCTGGATATTTTAATTTCAAAATGATTAGCTGGCCATCATCCAGACCAATGGCTCCCAACTTTCTGAGTACAAGAACCTCTTTTTGGAAGTGTCAGATTTAATAATATTTTAAGACACAGTAGGATCTATAAAGAAGCATGCTGATGGTTAGAGACTTGGGTTCTAGAGGGGGCACCGGCATTGAAGCCTGGCTCTTTAGCTGTTAGCTGTGTGACCTTGGTCTAGTTAATGAATCTCCAACTTAGAGACAGGAATGTAACAGTATGTAGCTCATGGTCATTCACGAGGCTTAACAAGGATAACGTTTGTACAGTCTTGGTACATGATAATCACTCAATGAATGTTAACTATACATTCAAAATATAATATATCTATGTCTACCTATCTATATCTATTATTTTCAGTCTATGAGCACAATAGATATAATAGATACACATAGGAATTTGATAACTACAAAAAAAATCAAGAACCCTCTATGCAACTATTGATTGGAATATTTGGTAATAATAACTTTCAAGGACGTAGATTATTGCTTAACTTATCTACTCTACTCTAAAGCCTGACTGTAATATAGACAATTTTAACTGAGTCTATCACCCAAACATCCCTCTCCTCCTAGATCTCTAACTCAGAGTCAATTATATTTGTGTAATGGAAGAAATAGAGGGCACTAATCTTAGGGATTCCCCGGAGGGAAGCCAATCGGTTTGGTTCAGGTCTAAGACCTTACACCACCCTGGAAGCCCACGATATCTACAGAGGCTACAGATTCACACAGGGAGGAAAGACAACTCCTCTCTTATTATTCTCATTATCTACATAGCGCTTTTCATGATTTTCTTATTTACTCAGTTTTTCTTTCATTATTTCCTTCCACCCAAGTAGAAGGTTAAACCCATGAGACGGGGGCTTCACCTGTGTTCTATCACTAGTGCCTAGAACAGTTCCTGGCATCCAACGTGATTGCTGAATGACTGAACGAGTGATTGAATAAATGGATCTATGGCCATCCAGAATGGTCCAATTTCATTCCATCAAAATCATAGAACGCTAGCATTAACAGAGCTATAAACTTAGTTCTGAATGCTGTGAATTAAAACATCAAGAGAGAGGTCTGCTTATCCTTTGAATCTAGAACACAAGCTCACAGAAAAGGCCCTTTGTAAGTTTACAAGCATTGGGTGGCCACTGGGAGTGCCACATGGGGTTGTGTCCTGACAAATATTTATGATGCTTTAACCCCCCTCCGCTGCCCCACACCCCGGCTGGCACTTGTGTAGGTACGAGCACATTACTTTGTTTTAGCCTGCTGGTACTTGTTGATATGGGCAAGTCCAGGCATGTGAAACACTGGGGAGTGGTTACAGATGATGCTTTCCTTTGCCTTCAGGCAGACTGCTGGGTCCTGCGTTGTACACTCGAGTGGGGAGTGTGGCCCAGAACAATTAAGTTACCCACGTGACCAGTGACTAGTGCTCAGCCAATAAGTTCAGGTTATGATACCAAAGGTGAAATAACAGGGACAGATATTAGAAGCTGGTGACATTATTTCCCTGGACAGTTTTAATTACTGGACAAGAGAGTTCTGAAATATGTGAATTACTTAATAGCTCAAATAACAAAAGGGAAGCCTGAGTCATTTGGGGTATTATACTGTGATGGAGGGCAAACACATTTACCTTCCACAAGCAGCAAACACACTCAGCCTTAATTTTGTAATTAGTAAATTGCTTAATATTTGCAACTTGTTATGTAAGAGGTAAAAGAACATTCTCAGTTTAAGAATAATTTAGATGGCCAATCATGTTTAAGATCTCGGTCCTGTCAAGGGAAATGGTGATGTTTAAATTTAAGTGTTCGTTACCATCTATAATTTGCAGGGAACATTTAATATGCATATAGAAGAAACAAGATTATGAAATTGAAATGGCTTGATCAAAATACTAAGAACACTTCCCCACATATGTTAAATACAAGCCACTTTCCAAATCCATGGACATTTTTGGTTTGAATATATGGTTTGGTTGTCTTTTTGGTTTTTTATTTATTTTATTGAAGTATAGTTGATTTACAATGTTGTGTTAATTTCTGCTGTACAGCAAAGTGATTCAGTTATATATATGTGTGTGTGTGTGTGTGTGTGTGTGTGTGTGTGTGTGTGTGTGTGTATATATACATATACTGTACTATACAGTAGGACCTTGTTGTTTATCCATTCTATATGTAATGTCAATAGTTTGCATCTGTTAAACCCAAACTCCCACTCCATCCCTCACCACCCACCCCCTTCCCCCTTGGCAACCACAAGTCTATTCTCCCTGCCTGTGAGCCTGTTTCTGGTTTGCAGATAAGTTCATTTCTGTCATATCTTAGGTTCCACATGTAAGTGATATCATATGGTATTTGTCCTTCTCTTTCTGACTTACTTCACTTAGTGTGACAATCTCTAGGTCCATCCATGTTGCTGTAAATGACATTATTTCATTTTTTATGCTTGAGTAGTATTCCATTGTATATATGTACCACATCTTCTCTATTCATTCATCTGTCAAGGGACATTTAGGTTGTTTCCATGTCTTGGCTATTGTGAATAGTGCTTCTATGAACATTGAGGTGCATGTATCTTTTTTTGAATTATAGTTTTGTCCGGATATATGCCCAGGAGTGGGATTGCTGGATCATATGGTAGCTCTACTTTTAGTTTTTTGAGGAACTTCCGTACTGTTTTCCATAGTGGCTGCACCAATGTCTTTTATTTTTTTAAAGAGAGCGCTGCACCAGATACCACAAACTCCATGACATCTGCTTACTTAATTACATTAATATTGAATCTAAATTAGATTCTTCATCAATATCAAAAATTCATTTCCAGCTTGAGGAGATGTGTTGAGTATTGTTTAAATGCTCTTTCAAAGGTGTCTGTGACGAAACAGTAAGTTCATATATGAAAGCATTTATAAAATGTGAAATGGCAAAGTTCTTCCAGGTACTGCCTTGCCCAAAGTTCTTAGTAAGCTTTTTCTGAGAAAGGGACAGGCTTTTACAGATTATTTTATGTCTTCTCCTAAACCTAGGATTTGCCCATATGTAATAGCTGCAAATAGGTGATAAGTTGAGGATTTTGCTTTTTTGTAGTGCGTGTATGTGTGTGTGTATGGTGTTTGGTGTGTATGTGTTTATTGTGTGTATGGTGCGGTGTGTGTGTATGGCATGTGTGGAGGGGGGTGTTTAATAAACTGAGGTCCCAGAAGTAGGCATGAGGTGTCACTGTGAAGGGAGCTGTGAATTAGTGAATTCTGAGCCACCTGCCGGCACACTTCTTTGAGAGCAGCTTCCGATGCACGTCCTTTACGAACCACTCTTCCCATTTCCTGAGCAAAGGGCACACACTTCCTCAGAAATTGGCCATCAACTTGCAGCCAGCAAACTCATAGGTGACTGATTACCTGATTTCTTGCCCATGTGTCTATAGAGGAGAGAGCACATACACACTCAGAGGGGAGAGAGCAGTGAACCTATGGTAGTGAGAGAAGCAGGGGAAGTAAAACTGAGGTCAGAAAGTTTCCATGTTGCCCTAATGGTGAAACAAAGAATTAGGAGTTTTCTTGTCTGCTGCTGAGGGGACAAGAAGGCGAAGTCTTTTTATTGATCTACTAGAGTTTCTACTGAATCACAATTACTGCTGGACTGTCTGAATGATGACCCAGGTGCCGACTGCCCCAAAACTTGTCTATGTTGGTGTTAGGACCATCATCTCTCTTCCTTACCTTTAAAAAAACCCATCATGTAAAAAGAGTTATTGCTCCAACAGAGATCTACTGTATAGCACAGGGAACTATACTCAATATTTTGTAATAACCTTTAAGGGAAAAGAATCTGAAAAATTATAATATATAATTATGTGTGTATTTGAATCACTGCTGTACCCCTGAAACACAACATTGTAAATCAACTATACTTCAATTAAAAAACAAAACAAAACAGTTATTGCTCCTTGTAACCTAAAACAGAATTTGACTTTTTGTTTCAACCTGAAAAATCCTAACTGGTTGTTTTACCTCAAATCAGCTTTGCAGTCGTAATCTTAACAATGTACACGGGCACATGCATGCGCACATGTGCTCGCGCGTGCGCGCGCGCGCATACACACACACACACACACACACACACACACACACACACACACACACGACTCCAATTTCACCATCTAACCAACTCTACTCGGTATCATGCTCTTTTCCTCCTCATGGTAGCACTTTGTTTTTATTTATTATGTCTTTACTCACCTAAATCTTGTCCATAATCCTGGGAAAATATGGACTTGAATACAGACATCCTACTAGATTTCCAAGCCTTTGCTTTTTCACCGCTCAATCAATTACGTGTGGGCTGCCATATAGTGGAGGCTTAATTGTGTTATACATTCTGGACCTTAAAACCTGTTCAGTGCCTTTGGTATTCAAATAGTTTCCCTTCCTTAAAGGATGAGTTCCACATGGTCTATCTTGAATTTCATCCATCTTTTTCACCTGCCTCTAGACCAACAAGACCTCTGTGTTTTAGGCACACTATTCTACTCTTTCTCTCTTTAATACTCCATATGAAGATTTCCTCCAGACCCTACTGATCAGAGATTATCCACAAATCACACCTCTCACTGCTCATTTTTTACATTAGTGTCCCTATTCTGTTGTCAAGATGCAGATTCAATGCCATCTTCTGTAAAGCTTCTCCCAAAACCATTTGTCCTAAAAACGATCAGGATTATGTATCCAACGCTCACCACATGCTATTTTCTACATTATTTATCCTTGTATGTGTGCCCTTTCTTTCTAATTTAACTGGTAAGAATATAAACATAAGTGATTTTATTAACTCTATTTCCTAAATATCTTCAGACTACTTAGGGAATAATAATACGGAAACCATTCCTAAATATATACTACATGCACATATTCCTAGGTAACATGCTTTGTTACCTTAAAGAATGTCTTCTAAAAAGTGTACACATCATTGAGGTGGGAATAAATATAAAGAGAGGAACAACAGTAAAAAAGAAAGGAGTAATCATAAAATTAAATTTTTCTAATGTCTTTTTCAACAGAACTATTGACAATGTTTTTCTCTATTAAATAAATAAACAGAAAGAAAGATTTCTTCATTGAGTCTAGCTATTTACAAGTGATGTGACATTCTAAAAATCCCTTTATGGAAAATGGGAAAAAGATGTCTCTATATTTTATGCATATTAAATTTTTCTCTTGGTTATCTTTCTAAAATCTTATAAGATACATATATTATATGAATTTTCAATCAAAAATGTTTTTGATTTCCATTCCTTTAGCAGTTGGAATCATATTCATATGGGTTTCTTCATATAATCACTTTACTTGATATGATAAAGAATTTGAACATATTTCTCAAGAAACATAAACAAAAACGAATGGATCTAATATTACCAAATTTGCTATTATAGATATAAATTTCCTAATAAAATATCTTACTAAATAACATTACTGAGAAGATCAGTTTTATTGAAACTGTGATTTAATTTATTTAAACCTTGACACAATCATATTAAAAATGAGAAAACTTATGCTCCTTGAAATCGTCGATTGTTTAGAAACTAAACCAATATACTTCTACAGTGGTATTTCCACTTCAATTGCTATTCTCTCATTTTAAGTTTAAGCTGAAAAAATAAGTACATATAGCTCAGTGCTACTGGACTAGGAATATTTTCTATCATAACTTTGTCATTTGAGCATGCAATCATATACTTCTTGTTTTACAATTTTACTGTTGCTTTACCTCCTATGTAAAGTAAGTCCATAAAGGAGACAAACTCATGTCTTCTAACTTTTTTGTATTTTTCTCAACTTTTAGCTTCATATAGTAGGTACCCAGTACAGGCTGAATTAAATGTTAGAATATCTAGATAAAGAATGATATATTTGAACATCTCTATTCATCGGCTTTTCTTATGTTCAATTTTATTTTATCATTTTCATAAGAGAAAGTGAAATTGTAAAGTAAATCAAAGATTTGGGGAGCAAAAAACCAAAAAAAACTTGCCTTTGGATCTTGAAATTTATTTGGTGAGATGTAAAAACACATGCTATGTACAAAAATTGGAACATTGTAGACCAATGTCATTGTTATCTCCCAGAAAATGTATTAAATGTTAACTTCTATCAAGATTCGTTGAATGAAGATAGTACTTCAGGATTCGTTTGTCAAGGAAGTATATTGTGTTTGAACTCACCTTAAAGTATGAACAAGTCTTGACTATGCAGAAAAGAAAAGGAAGGTTAAATACTCTGAGAAAGAACAAAAACATAAGTGTTTTTAGATATAATGGAAAGCTTTGGAAAATTAATATTTATAGCCAGATACATAGGATGGGATATGAAGATGACAGGCTTGGATTCTATAATTCTCTCATTGTAATATATGGCTTCAATCTATCCATTTTGCTTATCTTGGAATACTTTACAAAGAAATAAAAGAAGATATATTGTTAACCATTGAGTTATTTTCCTAATAGTGGAGAACCTTACTACTACTTTTTTAAGGTTAATATATTTTCTATACTCGGGACAAAAATCTTGAAACATTAGAAGCAAAATAATAAAACCAAACAAAGAAATTAGAGACAGGATTTCTGTTTTTTTAGTGGAAGAGGTGAGATTCAAATTTGGTGAATAGGGGCTTCCCTGGTGGTGCAGTGGTTGAGAGTCCGCCTGCCAATGCAGGGGACACGGGTTCGTGCCCCGGTCCAGGAAGATCCCACATGCCGCGGAGCAGCTGGGCCCGTGAGCCATGGTTGCTGAGCCTGCGCATCCGGAGCCTGTGCTCCGCAACAGGAAAGGCCACAGCAGTGAGAGGCCGGCGTACCGCAAAAAAAAAAAAAAATTGGTGAATACTACAAACTGAGGTGAATTTAATAAATAATTTACTATTAATTATTATTATATTAAGTATAAGTGAATATTATACAAATAAGTACTATTCATTATTAACCTGCATATTTGCATTACTTTGCTCTTACCAGGTTTTAACTTATGAATGTGTAGGTTTATTTTATGACAGCTCATTGCTCAAATAACTATTTGCATATTTATTACATTTAAGATAATTAAAATATGCAAGTTAAATTGAAAACATTTCCAAAAGAGAGTCAAGATATTTCAAAGGAGTAAAACCCTAAGTGTGGTTTGCTAAAGATTTTCATTAATGAAGTAATAGGGTTCCATTAACGGATTTAACAGATTAGACCTCTTCCAAAACATGAAAATAATTAAAACATAAAGGAGATATATCTATATCAACATCTATATGTACATTGTTCAAAATCTCACCGAATTATGCCTTTAAAATGGGCATATTTTACTGTATGTAAATTATACCCCCCCAAAAATCAGTTAAATAAAGGAGAAGGACATTGTATAAAAGTGATTAGAAAATGAGAAAAATGTAACAACAAAAATGGGAGAAAAGGTTGAGGAAGAATAGAGCAACTGTGTTGCAGTGACATAAAGACCAAAATCAAAAGATTTCAAAAGGATGATCAACACTACTGTAGAAAGTTAGTTTTGGACATGAAATTATTACTGGTCAAATGCAGGTACATGCTTTTAACAATAAGCAAATATAAGAGCTGGGGCTTAGTGGTAAACAGGAGGTAGGGTAGTGAGCAGAACATAAGTAAAATAAAACACTTGCTAGATGAGCCTGACAGTGAAATTAAGGGCAGAGTTAGAGCAGCAGGTGAAAGTCACAGCCAAGTCCAAGGTCTAAGGTTCTTTACACACAGACACAGGAGTCGAACAACCCCGGAGCTCCAGGCAGCTGTTCGCCCCTAGTTTACATTTCTTCTGTGTTCAATCCTTCTACCCATTCCTCAAGCCCACTTCCCCTCTGTCTGGCAAATACCCAGTCTGCTTTGAAGGTTTTTGTTTTTTTTTGAGGTTCTTAGTCTTTTTATTTTATTTTTATTTTTTTAATATCTTTATTGGAGTACAATTGCTTTACAATGGTGTGTTAGTTTCTGCTGTATAACAAAGTGAATCAGCTCTATGTATACATATATCCCCATATCTCCTCCCTCTTGCGTCTCCCTCCCACCCTCCCTCTCCCACCCCTCTAGGTGGTCACAGAGCACCAAGCTGATCTCCTTGTGCTATGCTGCTGCTTCCCACTAGCTATCTCTTTTACATTTGGTAGTGTATATATGTCCATGCCACTCTCTCACTTTGTCCCAGCTTACCCTTCCCCCTCCCCGTGTCCTCAAGTCCATTCTCTACGTCTGTGTCTTTATTCCTGTCCTGCCCCTAGGTTCTTCAGAACCATTTTTTTTTTTTTTTTAGATTCCATATGTATGTGTTAGCATATGGTATTTGTTTTTCTCTTTCTGACTTACTTCACTCTGTATGACAGACTCTAGGTCCATCCACCTCACTACAGATAACTCAGTTTTGTTCTGAAGGCTCTTTTTGAGTCATCTTTTCTTTGATGCTTTTTCTTAAACTCTGCTTAAGAAGAAATGACTACATACTCCTTTACTTATGTCTGAGGTACCCTTACATTACAGCTCTATTGCCTACTTTATCATATATCTGGGATCCTCCTTCAGTGTCTGATGGGGAGAGACCCCCACAGCACCCCAGCTCTGTATCCCCAGCGCAAAGCATCAAGGCTGGCCCACAGAAAGCACTGGGTAAGCATTTATGGTGAGTATTTGAAGAAGCCAAACTGGACTAATTGCTCATTCAAGAAATAGGTTTTGGCCACGGCACTGTCAGGTTATATGTCTGGAAATAATGAGCACAGACACAAATGTGAAATGGGCCAGGTCCACACATCTCTCCTTTCAAACCCATTCCTTCAGGGGAAAAAAAAAATGTATAGTGATGATAATTCAGGAAATTATTTTTTCTAACTACTTCTTAACATTAGTTTCTTGAAACAAGTTTTAGAAAAACTTGGGTTAAGATTTAGTTAAAACACTTAAGCTCAGGTTCTCTTCTGGATGAAGAACCCAGAAAGTCCATTAAGAATCAATGGGTTCCACTGTTCCCCAGACCCAGATGGCCTCGGGGCTGCCTGACTGGATTATGAATCTTACGTTAGTTACATCCTATTTGAACTAACCATTCCAACAACCACGTTCTAACAAAGGTTTGAATGAATCATCTTGCTAAAACAACCTGGAGGGAGATGACATCTTACAGATCAGATTACAGCAATCCAAATAGTCTCATTTGGTCAAAATTTTTTTTTTTTTTTTTTGCGGTACGCGGGCCTCTCACTGTTGTGGCCTCTCCCCTTGCGGAGTACAGGCTCCGGACGCGCAGGCTCAGCGGCCATGGCTCACGGGCCCAGCCGCTCCGCGGCATGTGGGATCCTCCCGGACCAGGGCATGAACCCGTGTCCCCTGCATCGGCAGGCGGACTCTCGACCACTGCGTCACCAGGGAAGCCCTGGTCAAAATATTTTTAATAACATGGAAAATAAAAATATTTACCAGTATAAAAATCATGTGATAGATTTTGTATGAGGACATAATGCCCATTAAAAAATCAACCTCATTACTAGTCAACAACAAATTTAGGATCACAAATAAGGGTTTCCAAGAAACATCTCTAATAACCACTAATACAACCAAATTTCTTATGCTAACCATGAAAAATTCTTTAATGTAGCACTTCTTGTTTTTTCCTGAGCAATGGAAGAAAGACCATCATTTCCAGAAAAAATTGACAGACAGCATGCTGAATAATAATTTAGGGATTCATTGTACACTCTTTTGCTTTAGTACTTTAATTGGTGGCAGCATTAAAATGAATTACCTGCCCATTCATAATATATTTGATGGTGTTTTGAATTGGTAATTATAACCCTGCATAAATCATCTCTCCAGCTGTAATAATAAGCAACATAGTGGAGCAACCATGCATTTTTTTCTTAATTACTGCCATCTAATACAGTATCTTAAACCAGGAAACTAATATTCCTGCTAAAATTTTTGAATGATTATAACTTCGTATTTTAAAACATTTTTTCTTCATAGAAATCTTCTTGCTTTGCTTTCCAAGTTTTCCCGACCACTTCATGAATGTTCTTTTTTTGATAAAGAATCATTTCTCCCAATGGTAGAGGCTCCTGGAGTTCAGATTACTGGCTGTAAGGCACAGCAGATCCAGTGGACAACATTGGGTTTGAGCCATTGACAGGGCATAGGTACCATATTCTAAGGACAGACCCAATGGACCAAATTCTAGCACCATATGGAGATAGGGGATACTGAGAAATTTCCAGCAGGTTTTGGTTAAAAATATTAACATTAGATTGTAGTAAAACGCTAACAGACTCTTTATTTACCTTTGCTTTAGCTGCTTAGAAAAGATATGTCCTTAAGAGAGACAGAAAGCACATCGGCTACCAACCTATGTAATGTGCTGAGTATAATCAACAGGCCTCAGAACTGTCAGAAAAATAAATACGTTTTTGATCAATTTTTTTAGGCAAATTTGTCCATGAAATAATAAATGAGTTCATGAAAACCAAAATAATACAAAATATAATTTGAAATGAGAATTTTTAATTATATTAAAATTAAAGAATGCCTGGTCTTGTGGGAATCCTTTTTGGTAGATGAGCTGCACCAGGATCAGTTGAGTGCACTTTAAAATAACATTACAGGGGACTTCCCTGGTGGTGCAGTGGTTAAGAATCCGCCTGCCAATGCAGGGGACGCAGGTTCAATCCCTGGTCCAGGAAGATCCCACGTGCCGCCGAGCGGCTAAGCTCATGCGCCACTACTACCGAGCCTGTGCTCTAGAGCCTGCGAGCCACAACTACTGAGCCTGTGTGCCACAACTACTGAAGCCCATGCGCCTAGAGCCCGTGCTCTGCAACAAGGGAAGCCACCGCAACGAGAAGCCCGCACACCGCAACAGAGTGGCCCGCGCTTGCCGCAGCTAGAGAAAGCCCACGCGCAGCAACGAAGACCCAACGCAGTCAAAAATAAAATAAATAAATTTAAAAAAATATTTAAAAAAAAAAAATAACATGACATAAACATTCCCCAATTCCACTCTTAGAAAATCACCCTCATTAGGTCTAGGATGGTACTTCCTGTTCAATACAGAAATCTCTTTGATAAACCTCTTCATAAGTGCTTAGGTGATCCGTATTAAATCTAATTGCTCCAGAGAGAGGGCCAACGCATTTCTGGCCATCTGGATACTGATAACTGTTGGAAAGTTCCACAATATACTTTGGCTAATATTTCTCTCTCTTTATTCTCTATCGATTTACTTTACATCTACCCTAAGGAACGATAAGAAACAAATCAAATCCTTTTCCATGTGGTGACCTTTCAAATTCTTGCATTCCATACTGAAGGGACCAAACAGTAAACAAATACGTTTAAGTCAACATCAATTAGATCACCTTATGCCACATTTAAATCACTTCAAATATTTAGTAAGCCTCTGGTCCATACAAAACAGCCAAACAGCATGTTAGGAGTGAAGAAATAAAGATAAGCAATCCCTAATCACTGCACTGGCAGAAGCAGACAGGGATACGAGCGTTTGAAAATAAGAGAACAGAGGTGTGCAGAGGGCGACACAGAGAGGGGTCCTGGTTCAGAGGCATCAGGATAATAAGCATTTGGGGAAGATAATGCTTGAGTTGTGATAGAAATAAATACAGTCACCAGACTGAACTAGTGGAGGAAAAGCCTTATAAATAGGGCAGCCCAGTGAAATTATAAATTTAAAGGAAAGTCATAAAAGCTTCTAATTTCATGAGGCGATGAGTGATTCGTGCGACCAAAGCTTGGCAGAGGTTGTGGTTAGAACAACAGGAACCAGATTACAAAGGACCTTTCTCATGATTTCCGAGGAATGTCATCAACAGACCTTATATTGTGACTTAACACAATCAGATTTGAGATTTCGGAAGATCACACACCAGCAGCTCTATGGAAAGTAAATTAGAAGAACAACCAGGAAGCTGTTACAGCTACACGGGTAAAAATGACAATACAATAATAGCTTCCATTCTTCTGAATACGTATGATGCGCTAGGCACCGTTATTAAAGCTTTACGTACACTGTCTTTTAATTCTTATGACAATCCTAGGAGGTAAGAAACGTTAGGTCCTTATTCTAAATATGAGGAAACTGAGGCTCTGAGAAGGTATAATTAATTTCTCCGAGATCAGAAAGCACAGCTGGGACATTATTCAAAGAATGTGTGATTCCAAAATCATGTTTTTAGTCATGCTAAAAAACAAAGACAAAAACGATCACACAGTGCAGTCATGATGACATCAGAAGGGGGGATTAACAGAAGGACATGGATTTTACGGGACTTAGGGAGACAAACCAATAAGGAGTTAGTGAGCAGTTGTCCGGAAGACAGCTTCCAAAGCAGACTCTAACCCAGTCCCTGGATTTCCAGTGTGAATGACTAACGAAACAGGGCAAAGCAGGCATTTGATATGATTCTTGACTTCCTTCAGAATATAAATTACTGTCATCTATATATGTGTGTATTTGCTCTCCCTCCTACTGGTTCGTAAGGTTTATGAACATGGAGACCCGATCCGATCCGTCTTGTTCATCATCACTCTATTCCCAGGGCCTAGGACAGTTCCTGGCAAACAGCAGACATTGATCAACACTGTACAAAAGGGACCAAATGTGGGAGCACTGAGGCTGCGATGGCTACCATCTTGCTAAGTCACAACAACAATCTGTCTGTATCTGTCTTCCCAAAAATAAAGTCAAATTGATGAACTCTGATTGCCACATAATATTCTATCTTCAAATGACTTGAACATGGTAGTCCATTAGAAAGATTAATAGAGGTATTAAATTCATAGTGTTTAATATTATTATTATCATACCATCCTAGCCAGATTGAATTCTATAATAGAATTCTCTATTCCCATGGGATGAACCATGTCCCAGAAATCTGTATGTTAAAGTTCTAGCCGCCAATACCTCAGAATGTGACTATATTTAGAGATAAGGCCTTTAAAGAAGTGACTAAGTTAAAGGAAGTCATTAGAGATGGCCCCAAGCCAACATGACTGATGTCCTTATAAAAAGAGAAGATTAGGACACAGGCACGGACAGAAGGAAGACAATTTGAAGAGACACAGGGAGAAGACAGCCATCTACAAGCCAAGGAAAGAGGACTCAGAAGTAATCAACCCTGCCCACACTTTGATCTTGTATTTCCAGCCTTCAGAACTGTATGGAAATAAATTTATGTTGTTTAAACCCCTCAGTTTGTAGTATTTTATGATGGCAAACTAATACCCACAAACATAGTAGACTGAATGGACCCGGAAAGAATTCCTTTTCACTCTAATCACATGGAGATTATGAATAAAATAAAGCAATATAATATGGAATACATAGCTAAGCTCACAGTCAAGAGAGAGAGGAGTCTTCAGCTGATAGGAATTAAGAGGAAACTTGGAGCCACAGACCGGGGCAGGAGGCACAGCTAACACAGCTCATCAAACTGCAGGACGAGGGAAGGGTTGAAAATCTGGGGTCAGGATCTGAGGCCTCTGCGGGGAGGGGAGCCTAGGCTGAAGACCTCAGTGGACGCAGCCAATCGGAGTCAAGGCCCTTCCATCAATCGTTAAGGCACTTAGAGCTTCCCCGGCCTCCAATCAGGAGCCAGAAAGCTGTCCACGGGATGAGGGAAGAAGCAGCAAGGACTTTCTAGCCTTCCTCCAACTGCAGACAGGACTCAAGCGTTCTCAGGAGAGGCTGGAGCTCCGCAGTGCAGCCGACTATAAGGGTGAAACCCACGTTTACAGTAGTTTCTGGACGCAGAGACCCACGGGCAAGAGATAAGCAGGAAAACTGGGTGGGAACAAATGACCACCTGGATGCTCAGCAAAGAGAAGTGTTTCACCTACTCCAGAGATAGTCCACAGCCTAAGGTACAAGTGGAAAGCACAGGCAGAAGCCCTGGGTGGGCGAGACCCCAGTAGATGAATCCTGACCCCTCCAAGAGAGAAATCGCCAGGAGGGAGAGATAGGAGACGGAAAAATAAAGACGGTGTGCCCTCGGGCTCCAAAGGAAACAGAAACTAAACAAAACAACAACAAAATCTAAATGAAAATTTAGAATAAATATGCTTGAAATGACCAAAGCCATAAAAGACTAGAAACCATAAGAAGAAATGGGGTCTGAGAAAATATTTGGTCAGTTTAGAAATTTTAGCACTAAACACATGGTTAATTAGATAAAAATATCACTGGGTAGTTTGAATAGGCAACTAAGCTGACTTGAAAAACAGTTATTTGGAAAATTTGAGAAAACACACAAAATACATCCCAGGAAAATCATAAGATAGAAAATATTTTTTAAAGATATGTTAAGAGGTATAGAGGCTAAAACGAGAAATTTAAAAGTATGGATAATAAGCGTGCCAGGGGAAATTTGAGGGGAAGAAATAGTTGAATATAAAATGTCTAAAAAATTGTTTATAAATAGAAAACAGCCCGTGTCCATGTACTGAGGGACCGTATCAGGTCCTGAGGCCACTGAATGTGCACTGGCTGTACGTACACTTGAGTTTATATAAGAGAGGGATAAACGTGTCTCAGGCATTTGGGCTAGTTAACCACTGATGAAAAGAAAACTGAAAAAAGGATGATATGATGCTTCAGAAAACAAGTTCATTTAAGTAACAAGTGCTTATAAGAGAAGTCTTTGCAAAATGTATGAAATTCTGAACAACTTTTGCAAAAATGGCCCTTTTGCAAATCATGTTACCAAGTGAGATCACCAGAATAATTAACTTAGGAAACAGCATTCATTTAAATCACTTTCTCCTTATCCTTCAAACTGAAGGCCAAAGTAAACCTTTGTTTCAACCATAATTGAGGAATCTGGCTCAGATTCTCAGGAGATTAAGTGGCCTTGTTTTAGTATCAGGTATTCTTAGATAACAGGTTCTTTCCTATTACCTATATCTTCAAACAAAGATAGGAACAGTATCTTTTATTTTTGTAAAGCAAAATTGACTTCCAGAGAAACTATTTTTGGAAAAACTATCCTATCCTGAAAAAGGTATAATAGAAAAATTTGACGTTTTTTCAACAAAGGACCGAGGAAAATGAAAAAAAAAAACAAAACAAAAAACTGTTGGTACTAAATTTGAAATACCACATAACAGACAATATTTTCACAATAGGAAAGGCCATTAATACTTCTAGGATTGCTGTAGGTAGAGGGTTTGTTTCTTTTTCCTCTTTTTTAATTCTAGTAAAGACTGTGAGCCTAGAAGCAACTTCAAAAGAATTCTTCTGGAATTTTCTTCTAAAGTTTCCCCACGCTCCCCTTAGAGGATAGTATTCAAACATCTAAGAAAGCACCTTGACCCATGAAACTTTGGTTCCATGATAGTAATTATTACTGACAAGATGATGATGGTACAAATAACAAGAGCTGCTTTGCTAAGTGCCTGCTGTGGGAAAACACTGGACTTGGTGCTTTGCATGTTCAACTCACTTGAGGTAATTCTTCAGCCTGAGTCAGTGATTTAAAATATGTGACTTAGTGAAAGTGTTGCAGAGGACATATTCTCATGAGAAATCCTATGAAATGCATGAAGAGACAATGACTGACCCCCTTGAAGCTCACTCAGTGGGGCTGACCGTTACTGAAGCCGGTACCATGAGTCTATTCTACTTCACTTCTTTGGGCTCGACCGTCTGTGAATCCACTAGTCCTTGACTACCACTCATGATTTTCGGGACAAGATCATTATTCTAAAGTGGCTGGGGGTGCCACTAGGCGTAAGTGTACCTGAGTAGAGGTTATGTCATTTTATATTGGTCATTTCCAACCCCTTTTTTCCAATATTTAAAAGCCTTCAAACTACATGACACAAGTGGAAATTAGCTAATAACCTCTGAGTTAGAAACACAAAGGGAAGACATCTAAAGCAAAGGCAACAAAAAGAGACAAGTTGGACTATGTCCAACCAAAAAGCTTCTGCACAGCAAAGGAAACCATCGACAAAATGAAAAGGCAGCCTACTGAATGAGGGAAAAAAAAATGAAAACCATGCATCTGATAAGGGGTTAACATCCAAAATATATTAAAAAATCATAAAACGTAATAGCAAAAAAAAACCACCCCAATCTGATTAAAAAATGGGCAGAGGATCTAAATAAACATTTTTTTTTCTAAATAAGACATATAGATGGGCAACAGGTACATGAAATACATACTCAACATTACTAATTATGAGGGAAATGCAAATCTAAACCACAATGAGGTATCACCTCACACCTGTCAGAATGGCCATCATCAAAAAGACAACAGATAACAAGCGTTGGTGAGGGTGTGGAGAAAAGGGAACATAGTAACATAGTGCACTGTTGGTGCGATGTAAATTGATGCAGCCACTGTGGAAACACTCCGGAGGTTCCTCAAAAAATTAAAACTAGAACTACCACGTGATCTAGCAATTCCGCTTTTGGGTACTTAAAGAAAGCAAAAACATTAACTGGGAAACATACATATACCCCTCTGTTCATTGCAGCATTATTCACAGTCACTAAGATATGGAAACAACCTAAGTCTTTCTTGATGAATGGCTGGATAAAGAAAATACCATATATATATATACACACACACACACATATATACACACACATACACATACACATACTGAAATATTATTCAGCTATAAAAAAGTATGAAATCTTGGACTTCCCTGGTGACGCAGTGGTTCAGAATTCACCTGCCAATGCAGGGGATATGGGTTCGATCCCTGGTCCGGGAAGATCCCACATGTCAGACAGCAACTAAGCCCATGGGCCACAACTACTGAACCTGTGCTCTAGAGCCCACGAGCCACAACTACTGAGCCCACGTGCCACAACTACTGAAGCCTGTGGGCCTAGAGCCCATGCTCCACAACAAGAGAAGCCACCACAATGAGCAGCTCATGCACGGCC